>NC_092204.1:79019982-79063934 GCF_043381705.1 Parasteatoda tepidariorum
TATATATATATATATGAATGTTAAACAAGCACCAGGCAAGGAATAATTTGGCTATGTGTTAACCTGCATAATGAGGATTTAATTTTTTAATGAGAATTTGATGCATTTCTGGCATATTTACTGAATATTGATTGGACATATTTGAAAACAGCTTAAGGGATGAAGTTATTAAATGAAACTCTGAACACCTCATTCCAAAATAGAAAAAAATTGAAATATGACCTCGATTTTTTTTTCACGTTGCATTCAATTATTCCCTATGGGTTAATAGATTATCTCCAATGGGTTCGATTGTTTTAACCCCTGTAATTGCTTTGCCACCGTCATGCCACTGAAATAAGTATTTTGTAAGGTTATTTTATAATATTGACATGGTTAAATCACATAGCCCTACCTTAATATAATTATATTAGATTATGATTAACATTCGGCATGTTAGTTTCAGCATGTTAGACGATACGACGTTTTTTCTGTTTGTTTCATCAATTTCAACTAAAATGCTGATCTCAGTTCGGATTATAACAAATTAAAAATATTATAGCAAAGAACGACACGGAGGAGTAGACAAATGATGGCTCAATATATAATAATGTTTCCAAAAAAAATTGTTTAGGAAGAGCTTTTGTTAGCAACATTTTCAATTTCGTAATCATTTTTGCAAATAGTTCTGTTGCAATTCAGTTTCAGCAAATATTTCTGTTACTAGGTGTTAACTATTATTTCTCTTGTTAAGTGTCTACAATTATTTTTGTTGAAAAATGCCTGCAAAAATTATTTGAAGGGAAGTAAATTAAGAGATATTTACTTAATGACATACGCTATATATTTTAAGCAAATAAGTCTGATAATTTGAAGAAATATTGATGAGAAGGTAGATGTTTCTTCATTTTCTACTATTATTTGGTTGTTTTTTATTTATTGATTATAATCATAAATATTACATTTAACACTATAATTATTAAAACAAACAAAACGTAATATGTGTTTCTGCTTTTATGTTTTAAATTGAAAATTATTTCTACCTGCTTTCATGGTTCAGAAATTGTGTTTGAATACTTGAATACCTCCTCTGTTCCATTTAGATATCTAAGGCTTCTGAACTAACTCATTGTCGAAAAAATTATGGTAAAATGTATTGATTCCTAAGAGCAACATCCGTAAAATCCATTTTACCCTAAAATTAATTTTAACCTGAAATCTATACCGCAATACCCTGAATATTACCCTGAAATCTATACCGCAATTGATACTTATTTATTTTCATAATATTTTTACTGCAATATTTATTTAATTGCAATGATTCAGCAAATTTTACTGTAAAAGTTATAGTATATCAGAATTTTTGTTCCGTAAAATTAACAGTGAAAAGTAACGGCATTCATTGTGTGCTTTCTACATTCACTTTCTACCGTAATTTTATCTGGAATTACTTTTACAGTTCTCTAGTTTAAAAGATTAATTCTAATTCATATTTCAAAATAATAAAAAAATATTTAGGGTTTTAATTGTGATTTTTTCGATTAGATACTTTAAATACAAAAATCCCTTTTGTTATTTTATAGGTCTAAAGAAACGTTCTAGTATTTTTAAGTATTATTTACAAGGAATGAAGAGACCAAGGAAAAAGAAAGAGATGAAGAAAAATAGCGAATTTAAACCACCTTGATTTATGGATTAAATATAATAAACTCCAAAGAAATAATATTTTGACTAAGCAATACCGATTCTATGTTTAACTTCATCATGTTTGATTCAATAAAAGGCTAATTTTTGCTGCTATATCATTTTGACTTGAAAAGAATAATAGTTTAACATATTACTCGTTTTCCTTATTATCTCTTTCATTGTGAGAATAGTTAACTGAATAATTGACATCCGTTTACCATATCTCTAACTATGACTAACCTTTTCTCACGATACGCTAATTGGATAATAAATGTGAGGTGAATTAATATTAACAATAAGAAAAGAGGGCAAAGAAGGAATTTAAAGGCTCCATGAAAATTAATCTTCTCTTTTATCAAATAAAAGTAATTTTCTTTGGATGTTTAATAACATGTTGAAAAGATTTTACAATAGACATTTTTTTCGTACGCTTCATTAAATTCCTATTTCAATTTAGTTCAATGAAATAAAATTATAAATAATAATAACAAGGCAGGAAAACTACAGAAAACAAAATAATGCTAGATTTTTCAATATAATTTTTTACAAACCATTTTTACGGAGACTTAATATTTATACCTTTTTGAAAACTGATAGAAAACTCACTCCTCTCTTCAAATGCCGTCAATATGCTGATTTAAATCTTAGTGTATTTCACTATGATCCAATTACTAATTACAGTATTTATCCAAGTCATCACAGGAAAAACGGATCATTTATGTTAGTTTTGAAGTGCTCTCAAATTTAAGAATGAAACAGCTGGAATTAGCTGTTCTCGGGCAAAAGTGAAACTACCAGATTTTACTTCGCTAACCGAGCCGTTATCAACGCGGTTATCGGGTCAAGCAAATCAATTGAAACATTTCTTGGCGAATATATGTCGGTACAATTCGTGTTTCCAAATGACTTCATCCGGTGCTACAAGTATCGATGCGCATATGGGCAGCAAGATTTATTTATTACATTCACATGCAATCCTGCTTGGTCCGAAATTAAAGAGCTTTGGTAACCTAGGCAAACATCATAGGATCTTCATGATATTACCGCACGTGAGTAAAATCAAAAACTGAGCTCCATACTTGATTTCGTTGTGAATCGTCATGTGTTTGGAGAGACACGGTGTTTGATGTATTCTATTGAATGGCAGAAAAGAGGATTGCCACATGTACACGTTCTGACTTGACTAAATGAAAAAATCACACCCTGCCAAATTGGTCAGCTTATATCAGCAGAAATACCTGATAGTTTATTGTATAAATTCCAGTTTTTACAAACAATGCAGTATTTTAAATTGTAATAAGTTTATCATTTTGCTTTTCCTATTATAGAAAAAGAAATTTTTTGTTTTCGTTTAGAGACAAAAAACAATAGAGAAAGATATTAAAACTGAAAAGTTTTTCAATTTTGACTAGATTTTTAATTTTATTATACTTCAATTTTGAATGTTTGTATTTTACTTTAATTCTAATATAATGAAAAATTTTGCTTATTTTACAAAGTACACTTTTCGAGTAAAAAGAAGAGTTAAATTCATATTTACTGTTTCTTAAAAGTAGTTTTTATAAATTTATCTACCTATTTTTTTCGAGAAAGGACAAGCTTTTATTTGCAAAGCGTCATTTTATAACACAAGTCAAAATTATTGTTTATATGGCAACTGATTTTTTTTAATTTGATGCAAGACTATTTGTTAAAAATTATTTTGCTTGTTTATTTANATAATTTATGATAATATGTGTCACCTGAAATTAATTTTACTGAAAAAACATTAGTTTTGGCAGTTATGCCCAATAAAGAAAGATTAGTGACACCATCAATTAATTTACGACGTTTTAGGTCTATCAACAGTCCAAAGTGCTCTAAAAAATCTGCTCCTATAATTGGAATAGGCACCGTAGCAACTAAAAATTTCCATTTAAAGTCTCTTCGTAATCCTAAATTAATGTTCAATAATTTACTTCCGTAGGTAAAAATTTTTGAATTATTAGCTGCAGTTAACTGTAAGGGACCAGGATGTAAATTTTTAATCATTTTTGGGACGGGCAAGCAGCTCACATCTGAACCTGAATCCACTAAAAATTTTAAATGAGTTTTTTTATCATATACAAATAAGCGACACGAACGTACGGCTGTCGGATCTTTTGTCGCTGTAATAGCGACAGCCGGTTTTAGTTTTCCTGGTTATTGTTGTATGAACACGGTGAACAACATTTTCTAGCTTTTTGGCCGAATTTCGAATGATAAAAACAGATTTCAGACGATCTTTTCCGATCGTCTGAAATCTGTTGAAAAAGTTGAAAAGGTAAGTGGCTGTTCTTCCTCTGAAGGACAGAATATATATCACTAGGATCACAGGGTTGCTTTTACCTGAAGATCTTAAATCGCCAAGCTGGCGGTAAGACTGGTGAGAGTGGCGAGCACCGCACAGGCTTCCAGCGACACATTGTAAACATACATCATCACAAGAATTAATTTATCGGTATTTTTCATAATCTGTTAGTGCTTTTAATTTATGTTAGTATTATTATTACTTTCCGTAGCTTCAATCACCAATTTTATTAACTTAGTATATTAATTACAGAAAGGAAACACAAATTTAATACTTTTGGTATTACGGCATTTTTTCGTTATTTTTCCTCTATTTCCACGTTTTGCTTAAAACGCAAATAGCAGGTTTTAGAACTAGGTTACACACATACAGTAAGCATAAAAATGACTAACATACTTGCTCAGGATTGAAAATAGTTCAAGATGTCCAAGATTTTACACCATATAGGAATCAGTACAACAAAATTGTTACTCATGTATTTAGTATGATTATTGTATTCTTGTTTCTTAAATTACGCTGTTAGCAGCTTTGTATCTGGACTAAGCATTTATAGTTAAAATTAAAATCATGAATGAATAGACGACAGGGTTTTACGCAAATTAGAAATGGCACAATAAAATTAGTACACTTGTATATGGTGCAAGTTTGGTACTAGTATTTGCTACAAAATTTTTCACAAGGAATAAAATGCTAGTGTCACTTTAATCTTGAATAGTTTATGAACGGAAAGAACAACATATTTGCAATTTATCTAACTCTCGAAAAGTTTATTGCTGCATTATGTTGCAATGTTTTAATCGCTTACTGTGCAATTTAAAATCCGAATTTGGAGATTTTTAATTTAGAGCATTTTTATTTTCCTAATGGTTGGATATATGAGATGAACCTTCTGATTTTATCTCTGAATTTCTGAATTTTCTTAATTTTTCTTGATATTCCGGAATTTTCAGATACTAATTATTAAGGAGATAAATTGAAAATGCTCGATCTTTACCCATTCTGATTTCTAGATAAAACAAAACTATCACAGAAAAACTTTCTTGATAAATTAGGAAAATTGTTCGGTAATTAATTTTGGTTTTAGACGCATCATTATTTTTATCACATGTTTAAGTAGTTACCACCGTCACATTTATTCCGGAGCTGTAAACTGTCTCTTTGGAAGAAGTGTAGTCATCTTAACTCACTGGCTAGCAAATGGATAAAGTTGATGGAATGTTTCTTCCCTTTGTACTGTTTACGAACATAATATCATTGAAAAACCGGTTTTTCTATGAGGAGTAAGACGGTAGGTAAAAATAAGACTTTTTACGTGCAGAACCGTCAGTGTGCTAACCAATTGACGGTTTAACAAGTGGGCAAAATTGGGAGAATGTTTCTCCCTAATACACTGTTTCCCTATCTAATATCATTGAAAAACCGGTGAAGAAAACTGCAAATTGAAATACAATACGACTTTTTATACTTGCAGAACAGTGGGTGGGTTAATGCATTGTCAAAAAATTTCGCAAAATTGTTGCTGTACTGAATCACAAGCTATTAAATGATCTTACAATAGTCTAATTTAAGTAGGTAATATGCCATCCAGTAACATATAAAGAAAAATGAAAACTTATAAAATATATAAAAAAAGATTTTATTAATAACTTATTATTTTTCATAGGACGTGAAGTGGTTCCTCAAAGTTATTGCAGAGGTAGTTAACTTATCATAAAAGCGGTGTAAATTCAACTGGTTCAGCAACCACTTAAATGCAGTCAATTTTTAATCCATCTATAACGTAACTCTCTGCTTGTTTAGAGTTATCAAATTATTGTGGTTATCAGGAACACTTCAAGTTATATTTTAAACAAGTGTAAAAGTTACGTACCGCTAAAACAGAAATTTCAGTGAGCACTGGAAGTCTTGATTCAAACGTCACTCATATGTTATACATTTTTTTTCAAAGTGTGCAAGGTAAATTTTAAATCTATAGAATCTTCGATTTTAAAACAACTGTGTTTAAGATATTCCTGAAATAAAAGCTCAGTGCTTCTGTAACAAAATTACCTAACATTTGATTTTATATCTTCCACTTTTTTTATAAAATAGATAAGATTATAAACTTCAGGATAATAAAATTCTAGAAAAATTTCACTTCTTTGAGGAAAAAGTATATTCTCACATCTTCTCCTTCTTGGTTTCGATCTCAGAGCCACTGGAAAGTATGTACCTTTACAAACCTTTGGGGAAAACTTATCCCTGCTGGCCCAATAATTTTTGGCAAAATGCCAGTATATATGTGTCAGATAACTCCTTTCAGCTTGACATCCCTTATCTTGATGGGACAGCCGTTTGGTTTTTGTATTTTATTTTTCCTAAGATGTCCCAACATTCTGGATGGTATTCTCTTCCAAGATTTATCGTAATCTTTATAGATAAGCATAATATTTCCCTACATTTCTGAATAGCTTGTCTGAATCAACAGTGCTTTAGCAAAGAAATTATATGAGTTAAGGACAAAATAAATTTATGCGGTATGTAGGAATTGGTAAAGACACTAAAGCGGAAAAGATACAAGGATGGTTCAGTAAATAGAGGAAAAAAAACATAAAATGACGTATTTTTTTATACCCTAGTTGATCACAAACTTAATTTAAATTGATGGAAAATAAATGCAAAGGGACAGTGTGCAAAGTGAAGGAAAAAAAATGAAATACTTTTCAACTAGTGGTGGAATTTCTACTTAATAAGGTGGACAATCGTTATAATTAAAAAAGCTTCAAAATTCTGCACAAATATCGATTTTTTTTTCTCGTTAGTATGAGATTTTAGAGCACCAAAATCACGAAAAAGTTTTCGAATCATATAAATAGTTTCTAAAATAAAGCGAACCCATTTATAGGGCGTACCCATTTATTCAATAAAGCGAAACCATTTATTCAAACATCCATTCATCCATTTACTAATCATAATTTTGACCTGAACCAGAAAACTACCAATCTTGAGCTGCGATGGCTCAGGAGATAGAGCGTTCGCCTTCTAATGAGGTGACCGGGGTTCGATCCCAGCGATGGCTGGTCGATACGAATTCCGCATCCGGCTTGCACCGACCACAGTGCTGACGTGAAATATCCTCAATGGTAGACGTATCACGGGTTAGAGTCTCCATGCCGTCAGGCTAACCGTGGGAGGTTCTCGTGGTCTTCCTCTCCATGTAATGCATATACGGGTTACCTCCATCAAAAAGTCCTCGACGAAGGCAAATTTCTCCCAGTACTCGATCCAGGAGTTCCTTTGTCTTCTGGATTGGGTTCAAATTTACAAGGTTAAGGAGTTGAACATTAGTAGTCGTAAACCCATAAAATTGGGTCGGTTGGTCAACGACGGTCATAAAAAAAATAAAAATAAAACTATCAATCCTCAATTCTGTACTCCCAGACATATGATTTTTTATGGGAACATGGAGAACTTTGTGACCTGAAAGATAGACATGGGGTGTCTTCAGCCGGCGGATATCGAACCCACGATCACTTAGACATGTTGCCAATGCCCTACCAACCAGGCAACCCCGGCCCATTTACGTGTAGTGCAATTTAAAACCTTTTTCTTTGTTTGTTATTAAAGCATTTAAGCTAATACAAAAAGTATAGAACTTAGTTATTTTTTCTTATTTCAAATATATGTGAAATTTTAGAATCATCATAATAGAAAAATTATAGTTAAATTTCAGATCTGTCTATTCAAAACTCGTAGCAACTAATTGTATTTATTATTCAAGATCGAATTAGTTTAATTTGATTGACTTCATTTAGTGCCTTAAATATATTGAGTTAAAAGTGCAACTACCAAAGGCTTCACCATTTTCTAATTTTTGTAACAGGATCTAATTATTTGGTAGTATGTTGAGAAATATTACACACATGTAGAAAACTTACTTTCAAAACCTTACATTTTAAATATATGATAAAATTGAGAATAATTGACATTACTAAGAATTAAAAAAAATCTAATTATTATATATTCCAATTATATTTGCACTGCAATATAAATCAACACCAGTTAACCTCGAAAATGTTCTAGTCTATGTATTCACACACGGAGAAAAAAAATCTATCAAAAATACCGAACTGTAGGTAGTTACATTTCTGGCTAAAAAAGGCGCAATCTTGGATAATAGAACCAAAATATGCGGTATATAAACCATCCATTTGGTAATTTTTTATTTCACTTGGTAACGGTTTACCGGAAATTTTATTTTTCAAAATTATAGTTTTTATTACCTCACATTTAATAAAAAATTCAAAACTGAAAAGTAAATTTAACCGAAGGAATGGTTTTCGCGTCATGTTCTATGATATCATGATAAAATAACAATTTCACCGCATTTACCAAATTTTAGCTCTTATTATAAATTTTTTTTTTTTTGCTAGTTTCAAAAAAACTATTACCAAGTGTGTATTTTTTGGTGTTCCCATAGAGCCAGTACATCGGTGCACTTATAATATTTTATCCATAATATCTGTAATTTACTTATTTATTTATTTTTAAGTTAATTATTTTATTGTGATACTCTACCGGAAATTCCTTATTTAACTATTAGTTTAGTATTTCTACTACTTTTGTTACATTGCTTTTAAACATGCATTTAATTTAATTTAAAACCTTAAAATACAAAATTTGTCCTTGTTTTTATGAATGCTTTTATCAAATACCTCAGATAAAGCTAATTTTGCTTCTGCTTGTGAATGCAATTTTACGAAGGTAATAATGAAAAGAGAATTAATTTGCATATACTTTGAAAATATCATAAAAAGCTATTGTGTGATATAGGCTTTTATTCTGAAAATTTCACTGCTTTGTTATCTACAGCGATGACTTAATTACTAAAATTACAACCCACAAGGAAGCACTGTAATTATTTTCCACTCCATTATACAGACGGGAATGGTAACTGCTACTAATTTTATGAAACCTGAGAAAGTTAAGCGGGAGATAATGGAATATTTATTTCTGAGATTTCGTCATTGTATGCTTTTAAACTGTATTTAGCGAAAACCTTTTTGTTTTGAGCTTAAAAATCCATCCTAAGAAATTTTATTTTACGCATTATCTTTTTTAAAATTAATTATTTTATTTTCAAGCTATTGCATAATATCGTAATATTATTACTATACTGTATGGGAGGATAGTCAATTTATGGAATAAAATTTTTAATCTGTTGTTTAAGAATCTCTTTGGAGAAGATACATGATACTTAGCATGAAGATTTTTATGCTAAGATAGAAATAAAAAAATATCCATTAACGCAATTTTGTACGAAGTTGAATTATCATAGAGACAGCATTCACTAATGTAAGATTTTTTGGTAAATGAATTTATTAACTCTAGAACATTTGGATTTTAGGCTTACTTGAAACCGCCATTTAGGGATAATTTGACCCTTATAAAAATTTATGTTATTCCAAAGTAAATGATTTTTCAATTGATGATAATTGGTGAAAATACCAAATATAAGCGTTTTTAGGGATTAAATGTTTCTCCTATTTTTTAATGTACTTAATAAAAATATATCGTGTATTTCAGATTATTCCTCAGCAAGAGTGCGAGTTATACAAAAATAAACAAAAGATTCGAATCCAAACAATGCGCATTAGTAAAGAACATGTTTTAACATATGGAAATTCCATCATTAGTTATTTAATTTTACAACCGTCGTAGAACAGCTGACCTAATTCTTTGGGCTTACAACTACTAATGTTCAACTGCATAGTCTTGTAATTTTAAACCCAATCCAGAAGACAAATGAACTCCTGGATAAAGTATTGGAAGAAATTCACTTTCGTGGAGGACTTTTTGTTGCAACTAATCTACAGTTACGTTACATGGAGAAGAAAACCACGAAAATCTCCCATGGTTAGCCTGGTAGTTAGGGGACTCTAACCTATGATCCTTTTACCACTGAGTATATTTTAAGCTAGCAGTATGGTATGTGCTAACTGGATGCGGAATTCGCATCGACCACCCATCGCTGGGATTCGAACCCGGTTCCCCTTATTGGAAGGTGAACTCTCTATCACTTGAGCCATCACGGTTCCCATCATTAGGTAGATTCTCCCGTAAGCTTACTATAATACACATATCCATGAGACGTGAAAGTGACAGCAAAACATCATCAAATTGGTTTCTAGCATTGCTAATATCAATCAGAAGTTGTATTCTGTCCCTTGCGAAAAAATGTTAAATGGAGTGTTCCTTTTATTTTAGAGACTGAATTTCATAAATTAGATTCTATCTGATGCGAAAAACGCTAATTCGTAGTTCTTCAACAACCACAAGAATGAACTCACAGTGCGTAATTAGGGAGATAAAATACTTCTCAAAAACTTCGCACGCCACTGAGGACAGCAATATCACAATCAAAATTGCAAGCCACCTGCAAATTTTACATAATGTAGAAAGATTCCTTAGCATCTAGACTGATCAGCTTACGTCTCATTTCGTTTCGTAGTAGTAAATGTCAGTACCTGGCTTCAACTCCAAGATGTCGTTTGTAAACCCCTTCATAAGAATATTATTTGGAATTAAGTAATTCTTTTTCTTTGGCGCCTATACACTGAGTGTTATATTATACACCAAAGAACCATTACATTCTGACCACCCTCCATCTATAACAATGGGCTCGCCCAGGTTTTCATGGTTTTTCGCCCAGGAACAATGTTTTCAAGGGGCACATTGGGACCCATAATCTTCTTAGAACAGTCCCTGACGTCTGTAAGTTACTTGAACATAGNTTTCTCGCCCAGGAACAATGTTTTCATGGGGCACATTAGGACCCATAATCCTCATAGAACAATCCTTGACGTCAGTAAGCTACTTGATCATAGTTGCAGACTAGGTTCACCCATTCATAGCAGCAGTTTTTCCAGCGGGAGATTGTGTTTACCAACAGGATAATGCACCATGTCATAACGGTCGAATCGTCATGGATTGTTTCGAGGAACACTCCAGTGACTTTCAAGTCATGTCTTGGCCCCAAAATTCACCTGACCTTAATCCAATAGAGCATTTGTGGTCCTACTTGGAAAACCAAATTCATGCTGCCATGCTACCCCCTCGCAATGTGAGGGAATTGCAGAACCAGTTGGTGAGAGCTCGGTACTAGATACCTCAGACTACATATCAGCACCTTGTGGAATCAATGCCACGGCGGGTGCTAGCAGTTTTGAGGGCTAAAGGTGGTCCTACATGTTATTAGCAGGATGGTCATAATGTAATGGCTCTTCGGTGTAGGTGCATTTTTTTAGCCTGAAATGGTAGGATCTAGTTTTCCCATATTAGTTTTTATATACCTTAGATTGTCCTCAGAATAATATCCTTAAACGCCATAGATGTATCATTTTCTTATAAAATAATTTCGTATTCCTATTTTTGAAGCATATTTATTTCTTCTTATTCTATTTTTCTCTTATTACGTTTTTTATTTTAATAGTTTTCTACATGAGTTGTTTCTTTACTATAATGTAATTTTATGGTATTTTCTTAAAACGCTATATTTTATGATAAACTTATTGTCAAAATTTATTGAACGTTTTATAACTATTATCTGCTTTAAAAAATTACATCATTATTTTTATTATAATTCGTCGTTAAAGGGATCCGTCATATGGTTAAGAACTTAATGATCAGCTTTATGGAGATGCTGGCACACATTGTACTGTATATCGTTACGAAAAAAATGTGTTTTCGTGTTTGTATTGAGAATAATAAATGTAGAGGAACACATGAGGTAGAAAATGAGGTTATGTTTTGCTCCAAAAATAACCTCATTACGTCAGTTTTAACCTCCATTACACCTTATAAAATCAACCTTATACATGGCTAAGCGATACTTTTAAATGAAATCCAGTGAAATTATTCACATCTCAAATATACTTATTTGCTTTTAGTGTAGAAAAAATAACATGCATACCTAAAAACAACCTCCCTAAGCTGGTTGCTCAGAGGTAGATTTCCATCAATCTCAAAAATGAATAAAACAACTTCTTACACCTTGATGGCTGTTTTTGAAGGCAACTTCAAGTAAACTTAAAAATAACCTTAACATCTCAAAACAACCTCAAATAAACTTTAAAAACACCCTAAATTTTTGTAAAGGAACCATGTTTGTTAAACTAAAATATTAAATGATGTTTGCGCACTCCTCCCTAAATTTGTATTAACAATATACGTTGAATTTTAAATATAATTTTTAAAAAAAATATTCACTAATAGATTTTAAGATAATCATAAGGGGGATATTGGAAAGCTAAAAGTGATGGCACTAGAGTAAAGCGACGTAATTATTTTATTACACATTCTTTAAGTGGACATTAATTTGTAGAAGAAGTTCTTTTGTGCCAAGAAACGAAAATTATTGCGAAGCAACCAACGGAATTCGTAGGAGGCAGCAAACAGAAACCTTAGCTTCCAAATCTATTTAAATAATTATCAAATTAGATAAAATATAGAAAAAAAAAAGATTTTGTAAAACGTTAAATAAAAACTCTATTGTGAGTTAATTGAGCAGTAAAAGTTTTTATGTTAGTGAAATTTGTATTGTATTTTTTTAAAAGAAAAATTTTAAAAAATTCTTACAACAATGACTTTAAACCAAAAATGTGTTCTGAGATTATGCAAGACATGAACTTAATTAAAAAGAAACTGCTTTTAAAAAATTTAATTTTATTCTTATTGATAAAATTCATAATAAAATTATATTGTATATAAAAGTATTGATTTAATCCTTTTTCAGTACTTATTCAAATGAGTGCTTATTTTTCCAAACTTATGAGTACTTATTTTTCCAAAACAATTGAAATTGATAAAGTAAATAATACACTGATTGCTTTCAATAAATGACTTGATTTAAAACATGATAATGATAACATTTTTCCATTTGCTTATATCCAAAAAAATAAATATTTCACTAAATTTAGGTACTTTAAAAGTAACTGAATTAATAAACCTTATGATGGAATTGTAAATTGTTTCATAATTACGCTTGAGAAAAATGCAACATACGTAAAAGGCAGATCTCAACCCCCAATATTTTTACCAAAAGATGAACAATGCACCTATTAGAAGAGGTTTTTTGTACATAATATTCCGTAAAATAACGTTTTGTATGAAAATATCGAACAAAGCAAGTCTGAAGTAGATGTCAATAACGTATTCGTAGTTAAAATCCGAAAGAAGACAAGATGATTTGACTTTGTAAAAGCATTCGTTTTACCATCGATTGTAAGACACTGGCAAAAAAAAAGTAAGAATGTTTCATTTTTTGGTCTTTTGACTTTCTTTAACTTGCTCCTTCGCTCAACATTGATATTCTAGAACCGAAACGTGCATTTCGAGCTTTATCGAAGAAAAGTGAATGTTTCCTTAAACATTTTCTTCTCAGTAATCTCCTGGATTCAAATATCAAGAAGAAAAGAAAGAAAAAAAATTGAAAATGGAATAAAGATATTCAACAGAAAGATTTCTTTAGTTTACTAAACAATGTTTAAAAATATTTTTTAAGTATTTTCTAAAGCGTGCCTCTCCGGATATGATAAGATTAAAATGGTTTAATATTAAGCAATTGTAATATGAAATAAATATAAATCTTCAATTAAATACTGTTACGGTTAATCATCAAATTTATATCTCGTGAAAAATTTTAATTTTGTTTCATTATAAACTAAACATATATGCGCAGTTTATATTCATTAAATGTGTTGTTGTTTTCCTGAATTATTATTTATTTTACACCCTACCCCTTAGTAACTTTCAAATGAAATAATTTTCATTCTAAAATTATGGTAAAATAACCAGTACCAGTTTGTCCAATAAACCGTTAAGTTTACGGTAAAGAACATTTTATACTTTTATGGTTTTGATATATACATATCGCCTCATATTTTATTAGACTTTTATTATCACTCACTAATGTTATAACTTTGAAACCGTTTTAACTAGTATGGTTAAAAAACCATGAAAACCAAAGTGTAAAGTTTTTTTAACCATTTGCAATTAGCATGGTTTCAAAACCGTAAAAGAGAAATTTAACTGGATATTAGAGTATGGTGCTGCCATCTATGCGTGAATGAGAATTTCTTATTCTAATAGTTCAGAGTCACGAATTTGGGAGTGCAGGACACTGGAATCTTTTCATGTGTTGAAGGGAATGAGGCAAATATTGTGGAGTCAGTCTTGGGATTCGAACCCCCGTTTGTTGATCCTGAGATTGTCATATAAGCCCTCTCGGATGTAATATGTACCCATCTGCCAGTAGCCAAGTGGTTTCATTAGTTGTGTCTAGCTGGTGCGACAAAATTCTGGTTGTTCAATAGTATTAGGTGAAAGCAGTTAATAAACGGTATTTTTCGCAGTTAAGAGTTTGAATACAATCATATTTATGGCTATTTGACTGTTTTGTTTTATTTTGGTAAAATAACTATTAAATAAATTGCTATTTAACCATTTTTTTTTCCAGAGAAACTTCTAACTGTGGTTACTTATGCTTTGGGATAAGATATTTTAGGCACAAATACATGTTTACAAAATATTTTTTTGGCAAATATATTAATTAATTTTACACATCAAAACGGCAAATAATCCTGGAGACAACTTATAACTTTCAATATATAATTATGTTTATTCTAACGAAAGTCAAACAATTAGATCATTATGATTATCCTACTATTGTTCGTTTTAAAAGCAAGATTTCTCAGTCTGGGACGGTTCTACTTTAAAAAAGTTATGATTTTACTTCTGAATTTCTAAAGTAAATAACCCATTATATTTTCTCTCATCTCATCCCTATTTTGAAAACTTAAAACCCAATCAAATCAAATCTTGCGCAAGTGCAAACAACGGAAGGACCTTGGAAATAAAAGTATTCATAACCAAAATTTAATAAAAAGTAATATTTCGATAAATTAGCAATATAGAACATGAGCACACCGTATGCAACGGCAAATATTGCTGTTAATATAAAAGACTACCGAGCAGGTTTCGGGTAAATATTAATTTCAACTAATGGTTTCTAAATGTCTTAGAAAATATTTCTGTAATGTAATCCTGAAGAAGTTAAGCATGCTTTCTCCGTATTCACCATACATTGTATTAATCATTATTTTTTTAACTTGCTAATGAATTCGTAAAATTTTTACTAATCAATTGTTTTTTTTTCCGAATGTTTCCTCATTACTTAGAATACTATAAGTTCAAAATACTTTTTAGAATTATTTTTAATATGCCTTATTGTGTATAGTATTACTAATAACTGTAAAAAGTTTCCACAGCCTTCAGTAGAAAAAGTTGCTTCATTAGAAATTAATATAATGGAAATTACTTAGTTATGCCTGTTAAAAATCTCGTTTGACAGAAAGAAATTTACGCATTATTTGTCTCATTAAGGTTTGCTCAGCATTTGTTTTCTAATGAGTAGGTGGCAACACATTATGCAAATAAGGTTGACGCTAAAATTACGGAGTTTCTAGGAACAAAATGCTATAAAATTGTAAAAAAGTAATTTTAATTGAAACCTTTAGTTTTCGCTTTTCTTAATGGATCACTTTGCTGGAAATATATGCCCGGCAATGTCTTGGGACTTATATGCCCCAAGTCATTGAGAGCAGTTATATCACAATAACCTTTGAGAGCTGTTATAATATACATTTAAAAAGAATTACCTTATTAGTTATTTCTGTAAAGGAATTTAATATAGTTTAGGAAATTTTATTTGGATAAAGAATGTCTTACTGATGCTTACCATTTACAAATAACGGAAGATCGATACTGTAAACTAAAATTTAACACTGTATGTTAAAAACTAACAATTTCAAATTCAGGCACTTACGGCTGATGCTTTCACATTTTTTTCCATTTCGAATGTTGTATTGGTTTGTAAATTACTCTAAACTTTTTCTGTACAGCATTAGTTCTTTGAGGAAAAACTTATGTTGTACGAAATGGAGGACATACAAATTTTGCATAAGATTTATATAAAACAGGTTATGGATGACCCAAATGCTTTAATGTTGCAAAAGTTTTATTTCTGTTATATGTTTCGTTCAAATCTGTAGAACATCTGTCTTTAGAAAATGTAATTCAAACATTTTCGTTGCCACCTTCAAAGAAAGAAAAAAAACAAAAACAATTTTTACTCTTCACGCGATATTGCGTTGATATTACATGTACAGATGTTTCTGAAAAATTGTTTTCTTGTGATTGTAATGATTTAACTTGAAAAAATATAAACTACGCAAGAACTAGCTTTAACAAAGCAATCCCACCCAAACAATTATCTCCATTACAGTGAAAATAATTTCATAATTTATGAAATTGAAAAGCCGAAGAATAAATATGAATACATAGTTTTATTTATAGAAAAATTTATTTTAAGAAAAACATAAAATTCTGCTACATAGTTTCATCTTTTAGAAAGAAAATTTATGTTTTCTTTTAGGAAAAAAAAATATCACAATGCATTTTTTATTGGTTGTAAAATTTCTCATATATATTGTGGTTTTTATCTATAGAAAGAAGATGATAAAATCTATCTAAAAGTTGGAAAAGTTGCTTTATCCGAGAGAGAGGAAAAAGAA
Organism: Parasteatoda tepidariorum; assembly: GCF_043381705.1. Taxonomy (NCBI): domain Eukaryota; kingdom Metazoa; phylum Arthropoda; class Arachnida; order Araneae; family Theridiidae; genus Parasteatoda; species Parasteatoda tepidariorum. The sequence goes on from NC_092204.1 coordinate 79,036,588, forward strand.
TCATTTGCGAGGAATATAAAACAGCAGCTAACTGACCCCGAGGTAACAGAAGAACCTATGTGACACTCCATCTCTTCACACGTCATCCATCACGTGTGGTGACGTCATCAAGATGGCCACTGAAGGGAAAATAAAGATGCATTGATGCTAACGGCTAAAAAAAGACAGTCCGTAAATCCCACAATAGATTTCGTTTTAGATGTCTTTAGAAATTCTGCCAAGATAATTTCGAAAATCGATAGAGTGTGTACTGAATTTAGAATAATAGGAAGATTGTTCTTGAAATAAGTTTTTTTTGGGACTTTGATCCAACTTGAGTAAATGCTTTTAACTATTTTTGGTAAGAAGATAGCTTTTTATTTTCGAATTACTATAAAAAAACAGATACACTGTGTTTATTTATTTAAACGAAACACTGTTATGTATTCATCTACAAATCTGAAATAAGTTTATTTCGTTCGGACTTCGAATAAACTAGAGAAAAAAAACATTATTCATTATTCACAAAACTTTTAAAAAAAGCTCAATATAAGATACATAGTAAATTTAAAAATTACACTAAGCTGACCAATCCAAAAATACTGGACGTCTGAGAAATTTTAAACTTAGCGATCCAGGAAGTACTGGCTATCCAATAAATTCAGTTCTACCGATACCGGAATATTGACATGCGTACATGATTTTTGGTTAAAAAAAATAGCGCAAAAAATGTTTTGTTGAGCAAAAAGGGGAAATTTCATACTGTTTTGCAAAAATTATATTGTAATATATTTTATATATATATGTAACATCGTCACGGATTGGCTCGAGGAATATTCCAGTGACTTTCAAGTCATGTCTTGATCACCAAATTCATCTGACCTTAATCCAATAGAGCATTTGTGGTCCTACTTAGAAAACCAAATTCGTGCTGCCACGCTAGCCCCTCGCAATGTGAGGGAATTGCAGGACCAGTTGGTGAGCGCTTGGTACCAGATACCTCAGACTATTTATCAGCACCTTGTGGAATCAATGCCACTGCGGGTGCTAGCAGTTTTGAGGGATAAAGGTGGTCCTTCATGTTATTAGCAGGGTGGTCATAATGTAATGGCTCTTCGGTGTATATATACAGTATAATACTTACAGCTATTGTGATTTTTGTAAACTTGTAATTACGAGTGATTGTGCTTTAAAGTTTTCACAAAATAGTTGTCAAAAATTTTGTTTAAAATTATGAAAGCTAGTTCAATTACTAATAATGTTGGTTGATGCCTGCTGATGATTAGCCTGTTCAGCAACGCCCAAATTAACGTTTCTACGTTATTTGGTTGATGTAAAACGTTAATTCTAAGCATTCACGCCATCTCTAAGAAATAAAAAATAAGATTAGCGTTATTATTGATGTAAGACAAGCCTTACTCAAAAGCTCTGTATTATCTGATTCATCTTTTTCTGTCTAGAAGTAACATACAGAGCGACATGCTGCAACATTTTATTTATTTATTTTTAAATGTAACTGAGACATTGTTGCTGCAACCGACCAAAAGAAATTCAATACTTTTTCTGTGGTTACGTTATACTCGTACTTTTACGTAAATGGAATATTAATATCTAAAATAAAATTAAAAACAAATAAAAACATTTTTGCAATTACTATGTTTCGCAAGCCTCCAATTTAAAATACACGATCGATATTGAAAATACGTTAGTTATAGTAACACAACATAAATATTTAAAATACAATAATAATTTATATTTATGAGGAAGTTGATCAATATCAAAATTCTCTCCAATATTTAAAATATTTAAGAAGCAATAAACATGACAAGCTGTATATTTCGCCTACCTAAATAGTCACAGTGAAAGTATAAATTCCCTTTGATTCCACAATACTGCAAAGTTAGGTTGTCGCGAAGTATGATCCTAAACTTTCTTTGTCTAGGAGCCTGAAAAGTCTGAATAAAGCAGCCTCCATTTTGAAATACTTTATCGAGAATGAATGCTTCCCTTTTCCATTCTCCTGAATCTTTAAACACCCAAGAGAAATATCAGCCTTTAAATTACGAGTTAAAGTCTTTATTCCATAGCAATAATGGCTGAAAAGTAGCCATTATTCGGTTCTTCCTTAGAACTATGTCTCTGAGCGAATTGCTTGGGTGGAATTTCATTGGTATCATAAGATGGTATTAGAGTATTTTTTTAAAAAATAAAAAGCTAGATACTCTTAAAGAAAGAAGAAATTGGCTCTGTAAAACTGTCAGTGATGTAGTAAAACTATAAACGATCTGAAAGCTTGTATTAAAGCAGTAACATAATATCGTTATAATTATTTAATGTTTCAGACCGAAAACGATCGCTTCAAACTTTGGAAATGGCTTGATAATTATTGAGTATGCTAGTATATAGCGAAAAATTTTTTTTAGGTCTTACCGAAATTGTTTTGGAATATTTCTGTTTAGGCTTAATATAATATTTCCGTTGTAATGATGCTTGTTTTTTTCCCTAATGATTTGTTATTCCTTCCATCTGATTAATTGTATATTATCCCCTATATTTCTATTACTGTAAAAGCGTAAATTAAGTGGTAGAACATACGTTTTTCAACCCAAACAATTTATGCTCGTTTCCAATTGATGACAGGTTCTACTCTATACTTGATATTAATTCTACACTTCCATTAATATGCCCTCTGAGTGAGAATGCAACGTGAGAATGCTGAGTGAGACATTCTCTAAGTGAGAATGCAACGTTCTTCTTCTCAAAGAACATTTTAGAGTATTTTTTTTCTTTTTTTTTTGACATTACACTAATATGGATTTACTTCCATCAATAAGTCCTACTCCAAAGGTTGATTCCCATGATATTTGAAAGGCTCCATGCTATGTAGACTCTTGAGATTTCCAGTTTTCAGTTTTAGGGTTATAAAAGCACTGCAGAACTAATTTATTCACCTGATAGACAGTTCATCGAAGATGACGAAAGAAAATACTGTATCTAAAGAATCGTTTTAAGGTCTAGAGATTCTATATTGAAAGAAGTTCTCTCAACTCTATCCTTTTTCTTTTTGAAATATGACCTTTATAGCTCGAGTGAATTTGTTTTCCATTTTATTTCAGAAAGACAGGTAAAAAAATCGCTTTCTTTTTTTTCTTTATCAGACATTTTTTACAAAAAGCTTGACATTCCCCTATATTGTAAATCTGTAAGTGAAGGAAACTATAAATAAAGTTAAATAAATTAATCGAAAAATAAATATTAAGAATACTATTACTAAAATACTATAACTAAGAATTTAGTACTTTTAGAATACTATTTTAAGTCTGAAAAACATCCGAATCCTAGGTAGAGTCCTATTTGATGAAATCTAAAAAGTAGTTCTGTTTAAATTAAAAGTAATTTTGTTGATCTCCACCCCCCCCCCCNGAAAAAAATAAAAACTTTATTCATCATCCAACAAAACGTAATATAAGTCGTACACCCTTAATATTTAAAGATAATTTATTGGTACATCATATATATGCTGGCTAGGGTGCTCAATTAAAGCTTATAAACCACTTCCAAATATAGAGAGAAGTAGCACAGTGCAGGAAAGGGCAGCACGAAGATGCATCCAGGGTAATAGCATCCAGGATGCATCCAGGGGCTACCTCCATGCTTCCTACAGCGTTTGGCGGGTGATATCTCTTGGCTAGGGGAACCCCTAATTTAGAGTTTAAATTAAACGTTTTTAAAAATCCCTTTTCTTCCAGCACGTTATGCAAAAAAAAATTATATATTTCTCGAAAAATATTTTGTAGGTAGGTACTTTATTTACGCCACACTAGAGCTGCACAATGGGCTATTGGCGACTGTCTGGGAAGTATCCCTGATGATGATCCGAAGGCATGCCATCGCAATTCTGATCCTCTGCAGAGAGTTGGCTCTCCTGCTTTATCCCGACGACTTGCGTGCGAACTCGAGCTCTTTACGGTAGGACAGCTTAACGAGTACCGATGCCATTCCCCCTCGGTCCCTACGCAGGCTGATCAAAGTGGTCTCCCACTTGACCACTTACTGACCGTAGCCATTGATGCTTGACTTCAGTGTTCTACTGGAAACCGTGTCTTTACGATCAGTCCACTGCTGTACAAAAATATTTTGTAAAGGTATGTGTCTGATAAATGTTTGTGCAAAAGTGAGTACAAAAAGAAATTTAAGTTTTATTATGCAAAACAAATAGTGGATAGAATCATGATTTCAGATAGTCTTTGCACCGTAAAATCATCATTTAAATTTAATTTTTACTATAATTTTATTATAAAATATATTTACGATAAAACAAATGAAGATGTTTTATAAATGCATCGCATTGCTTCCCGCAGCAAAAATTCTAGGCATTTAATTTCCTAAAAATATTTATAATGTTCCAATCTGCGTTTTAAAACTGGAAAGCTGATTAACACACGCACTATTTTTAGTTTTCTGTATTTTAGTACAACTGTAAGCAGTTCTCAAGCCGAACACCTATCTTTGCGCGAATCAAATAAGGGACGCGTGTAAACGTTAATAAGATAACCGGCTGGCGAAACTCGTGATAACTGAAATTGAATTTTTGAAATGCGTTTATTCTAAGAGAATATTGCGAAGCATCTAATTCACAGATTTCAGCAGAAGTGAAAATTCTAAGTACTTGTAGTTGTTTTTGTTTATCTATTTAGAGAAGATAAATTTTAAAATTTGACAAATGGTAAACAAAAATGCATGCAAATATTTGTAATGCTAAATATTAACTATTACAAATGAAGTCATCGTAGCTATTTAACATATTCTGATTTATTTACAAATTTATCATATAAAGCAGTAACATTTTAATTCGTATTTAATCAATGATTCTTTTAATTCCTCACTTCCACACACAAATAACTGTGAAAATATAGGTTAATATCGAACTGTTAACCAACAAAATAGATGATTATTTTAAGAATTTGAAATTCATTCCATTGATTGTTTAGTAGTAAAAAAATTACATGTCTAAATGTCAAATTAGTGAAGAAACATAAAAAATTACATTCCTTAAAATGATGCAAGAAATTGTATACCTTACAATTCAAATTTTTGACCATTTTTAATGAAATAATAAATATTTACTAAAAGGGGAATTATCTTTGGATAAACGAATGTTATAATTGTGCGTAAAAATTTTTCTATTCACTATAAAAAGTTCTCGAGATATAGCAAAATACGCTAAAAGTAAAATTAACATTAACCATATTTCCCAGATTGCGGCTATCCCCTATATTTTGGACGTTAAAAATCCGAAACTGTCGGAAAAATTTTATGTTTATTCAGAGTACGTTTTTGGGACTGATTTCGTAACTTAAAATATCATCGACACTTATTAATAAGCATATTTGAAGTCACCCGCACGAGTCATTAAGATTGAGTCCTAGAACTTGAATATCCGATCATTAGATCAAAAGTTATTCAGGGTGGTCTGTTCTTTTTTTTTGCCCACCAAAAACTAAAACTAAATGAAGCAACACAGTTTGATGAAGTGTGGAGATCGATGCGCAGCCACCTCCACGTGGTGACTTCTGAGTATTACTTGCTTAATCTAAGCAATTACGAGCAAATTACGATCTGTACTTCTTTGCAGGTGTTCGAACTTCATACAGCTTTAAAAACATCGCTAGACAATTTTCCATGTTGGTGACATTTTGAAAAAGTTACTTCAATAAAAGCAGGAGAATAATCATTACTCCCAGCTGTCAGAAATTTCTAGTTAAGCATAATGTGCTGTAAACAGAAATGTGGCTCATGCTTAAAAAAAATGGAAAACCTCTTTTTAGACAAATCTAGATCCCATCACTCCAGAAGTTGTTTGTTCAAAATTAGCTTATAACACTATCTAATCTGTTGCTATATAGTACGTGTGATGTTGCTACATCACACGAGCATTGAAATTCCACTCCTAAGATTTTTTTAAACCTAGTTTCAGAATTTCTCGAACGAAATGTAAACTATCTAAATTAAATCAGCGTAATTTTCTCAGTTAAGGTGAATTTAACCGGGATAGCATTTCAACATATTTATTGATTGATTTTTTGTATCGATTCCATTCTGCATAAAGGTGACCGAGAGGAGGTTTGCTTTTTTTCGCGTGCCTGCTTGGCGTCACTTGATGAAACCACCTTGTGAAATAACGACTCTTTTCTCGTCTTAGACGTTTTAAGCAATCGTCTACCTGTTGTGTATCTTAGATTTCACCTTTTTTTGATAAGTATAACATGGCTATGCATTTTAGATTAAAGTGTACCAATTAAATTTAAAATAAATTTTTTATTCAATATAATTTTAATCTGATTAAGATGCACAGAATGGAAGGTGACACATGTGCCAGTCGCCAATGGTAGGTGGGTCTCCATGGCATGATCAATTAAATGCAGGAACAATAGTAGAATGAGTGTCATCTGCAAAGGAGTCAGCAACTCATCCATTGAACTGAGAAATACGTTAGCAGAAAATAAAGGACTGTTGTTTTTGTGCTAATTTGCCTCGTTTGAAAGCAAAGACCTTAGAACCTAGAGATCGTTCTGGAACGAGGGATCATGACAACATTTAAGAACATTGCTTTGTTTCTTTTGTATTTGAAATAATAATATGCGATCATAAGGCAAAATATTCTTATTTCATAGTATACAGTAATGGTTAAAACACACACTTATCTGATCCATCCCTTGATATAAAAACTCCTTTTATAAATTTATTCACATTTCAATGATTCCATTTTTGTAAGTTAAATTTGTCTGAATGGTAAAGGAGTAGAAATAACATATATCATAGCATTTCTACTATTTTACCACCCAGATAGGGAAGATAAAGAAGAAGACGTACTTTACTGGGAAGATAAAGTCGATGTATATTCAGAGAGGATGCAAAAATTGTCCTCGAAGCCTTTAGGGAAGTATGGCTACAGAAATCATTTTTCGTTTGACTTAAGAACAAAGTTTGCATTAAAGAAGAAAAAAGCATCTATCTTCGCGAAACCATATTTGCCAGCATACTTATTATTCCTCAACAGAATAAAAATTTTCAAAATTCTTTCATAGAATTAATTCAACGAAAAGTCTAGTTTGTCTAACATTGTTATTTCAACTTATATAAGAGAATCACAGGAATGACTATATTTTAGGTATAATTGGATACCTGCAATTGTTGTTGTGTGAGTTTGCATTTGCTTACGTTATGAAATGTTCTACCCATTCTATTTCGAGTAAGCTAAGCCCATCAAGTATCAAATCCCTTAAGTGACGCATTCTAATTTCTTTTATCCTTCATTGGACTGATGGTAAAGACACGGTTCCCAGTTGAACACCGAAGTCAAGCATCGCAGACTATAGTCAGTAAGCGGGTGGGGAACCACTTTGATCACCTTGCTTAGAGACCGAGGGTACGCTGTGTTGGTTCTCGTTAAACTGTTCTACCGTAAAGTGCTTAACTTCTCACGCAGGTAAACGGGCTATCAAAGTAGGGGAGCCATCACCTCTGCATATGACCAAAATTGCAATGTCTTCCATGTCTTCGGATCATCCTCAGGGATTTTTCCCAGACCGTCACAAATAGCACATTGTGCAGCTCTAGTGCGACGTAAATTAAATACCTAACTACCATTTAATTTCTTTCACAAAGATTTCAATTCCTTCAATGAATATTTCATACTTAAGACAAAGGCATTCTCGATGCCATGTAGAACATAAGCAAATTAATAATGAATTGAAATGCCTGGAACACAAAACAAATATATATCACGGTTACCATAAAATACATAGACAAATAATAAATTTATTTGAAGCAAAAGACTTAGAAGAGAAAAAATTATATTTAAACAAATTCGATGCGCCATAAGGAGTTGTATTTAATTAACTTCAGGTTAAGTAACATTCGAACTTATGTGGAGAGGCTTAGCTCGACATTTACACGCCATCTTGCTTATAAACGATCGAATGGCGCTGAGGTCATTGGTCACATGTTTGTGTGCCTTCTTGTCGTGCAAGTACCCAATTAAGAAAACAAGGGAGTGAAAAAAAAACGTTAAAAAAATGTTACCACCTTCGATATACTAAACAATATTTTTTATAATTGTATTTAGAATCTAAAAGTCAAATATTTAAGAGTTAAATAATCGTGGTTAATTTAGCAATGCCCTTTAAAACTCTCGCTCTCAGTATACATAACAAAACAAGCATTAAACATATTTGTTTACTTTTGTGCCAGTAACATAAAATGCTTGAATGGAATATGATACATCTTTTTAATAATCATCAGAGATTTCAAGTTTCAAGTGTTGTTTCTAACATTCTTATCAATATCCTTTATTTACTCTATAGATCGTGAGATAAAAGTTAAGAAAAATCAAAGAATCGGACTTCTAATCACACAACAAGAATGAATTCATCCGTTATGGAGAGCCGCTCACTTCATGACTTAACTTGAACAGAGAATTCAATGGTGGTGATATGAAATCCAGCATCGTTTATTTGCTTTTCGGCAAAGAAAAAGGAAAAAGTAGAAGTATATATTCGAGAAGGATGCGAAAATTGTCCTCGAGGCTTTTGAGGAAGCATGGCTTCAGAAATCATTTTTCGTCGCTCCTCTTTGTTTGCCTTAAGATCAAAGTTTGCATTAAAGAAGGATAAAAAAAAGGAAATCTACAGGAAACTATCTTTGCTTGCATTCGTATTATTTCTCTACGGAATAGACAATTTTAAAATTCTTTGACAAAATGAATCGATAGGAAAAAGTCTTATCGAAATTTTTAATCTTTTTATTATATTTTCATTTCCAATTGAAAAAAAATCTATCTTTTTTTTCTAATTTAAACGTGATGCACAGAGTTTTTCAATATATAATGCGATACGTTGTTTGATATTTGAAAATATAATGCGAAATAGGTACCGTTAAATTCCAAAGGCTATTTCTTACGAATTAAAAAAAAAATGCAAAAATAACATATCAAAATATTTGTTTTCATAAATTTATTTTATGATGCATTAGCTACCATTTTGAAATAGCTTCTATCTCCCTAACTCTAAAAAATAATAAAACAATGTGACTGTCGCAGTATAGCCATTTCTGACTTTTAAGCCAATAAACTTTAACCAGCAACATTTTTTATAGCACCTTTTTTGTACTTCAAAATCAAGGTTTTCATTAAAGTTGTCAAAAATTAACAAGAATGGAAGGTCGTAAATAAACATAATAATATAAAAATAAAGCAGAAAATTTAATTTAACTGGATTAATGAACTAACAATAGGTTTGATAAATTAAAGTTTAATTGGATAATTAAAATAAGCATTAAGTAACTATACATTTTCCTATATGTATCTATATAAATTCAAAACATTAAAAAAAAGTTTCAGCTTTGAAATATAAATTAAATTCTTCATTAGAAATTTTTTATTCATTTTCATCAACCTCGTGACTCAATTTTGAGTCGGGAAATAGATCGGCAACTTATGAAATTTACGATGAAAAAGACTTAATCTAATAAACGTAATGCTAAACGGATTCCATTCGATTTTCAAATGAATAAATTGGGCAGATGAATAAACGTTAAATGAATGGATAAACTAAATGTATAGTTTACCGTTTTACTACTAAACATAAAAAGGGACTTTTGAAAGATGAAATTACGAAACAGGATATTTTTCGATTAGTTTAGTCCGAATACTACATAAGGACTGATATATTGATAACATATGGATTTATGAGGTATAAACTAAAGTATTTCTTAGTTTTTGTGGTTTACTTTTACCACCCAAAAATACTTCATACTTTTACACATGTCCAATGCAAATATTTTATTCATCCCAAAACTTAAAAGAAAAAAACTATATCATTTCTTTTTCGGAAACAACTTACATGATTGATAATGTTAGAACATAAACACTGATATTTTCGAGGCATCCATTTGCATAGAATCTTAAAACATCATCCCAGCTGCATGCCGGCAACTGAAATTTATGATAGTGAAGAATGAAGTCGTAGACAGAGATTCGTACTATTCATCAAAAACATCCACCCTAAAAGAAAATCCATCTTCTCAATGTCAGATCTGTGGACATGAAAACGTTTTGGGGGAAACCTATGGTATTTTATAAAACATATGCTAGGGGCTGAAATCAAACCGTTAAAGGATAACTTTATTTACGGTTCGCTTCAATAAATGTCTCTATGGCTTTTATGACATTCCATCTACGCCATTTTCAAACCCAAATCCCAGTTTTCCGGGAAGCTTTTTTAAAGTAAATATCCTTCAAGTTTTGAAGTATTTTTTGAACCAGGGTTTCCTTAAGCCATTGCCGGGTGAGAGATTTTAAAATTCTAAACAGTATATGGTGCTGAATATAAAAGGACACAAGATAGTATGATATGTAAGTTAAACCAAGAATTTTTGTTTATAAGGAGGATTTTGGATGCTTGCTTTAGAAGTGAATGCATAACTTTATTTTCTTTGTAGTTTTATCTATTTATTTAAGATATCAAGATGCATTGAGAGAATGTTGGCGTTATTCATAAATATGTGAAATATATTTCCTTTATCTGATTTATAAGAGAATATCTAAATATGAAGGGGAAATGATGAAGAATCGAAAACGGATAAACACAAGAAAATTCAGGAAAAATGGAAGTCTGGTAAAAAGAGTATTTGTTGCTATTGTAAAATAATTCTTAAGACATTAAACTACCGTGTGTGTTAGGCCAGCTTGACGATTCAGATTAATTCGTAACAATTTGTGTGGAAAATAAAGACAAAGATCAAAATAGCACCATAGGTTGCTGAACTTATTTCTGTGAAATTTTGTGTGGTGCTGCGATGATTCAATTTCAAATGTAAGCAAGGTATCATTTGAGTTCTTATGATAGTGGAGGAGCAGTTAGACGACAGGGAGCAGATCAAAATGTCACCACTGTTACCGAAACAATGAGAGTGTCATTTCACGATTAAGACAGACCGCTGAAAAGAGAAATGCTATGAGATAGCATCCCGGTGGAGTGAGTTTCTAGAAGCACACTCCAAGAATGTATCCCCAGTATTACATGAGTAAGACCGCATGTGCCCCCAGTAACGAAAGGGAACAGAAATGTCACTCCAATAAAGATAGCTGCAGACCTTGCACCTATTACCATTATACATGCTTTTCTCAGAAACCAAATTCAGATTGGTGTGCGCGTACGTAAACTTGTTTCATGCGGCCCGCTTTAACCATGCCATCGTCGAGAACTATTACGCTTTTGATAGGAACTTGCTGCTTGTGGTGATCAACTGTGGTCCAGTCACCGATGAATCCTGATTGTGAATACCAGATAGTGTGGAGAGAAGGGAACACGTTGTGCACAATAATAACTTCATGAACGGGATATGCATGGCCCTGGTGAACTGGTAATGGCAGGCACCAAGTGCAAAGGCTAAATACCGCTTCACATTCTTGAGCGAGGTAACGTTACATCTCCTCTAGTTTCCTTGTCGTCTGAATGTAGTTCAAAATTACGATACTGTGGAGTTGAAGATCAGGTGAACTTAGAATAGGGTCGGCTGTTTCAACGGCAGTTAAAAATTATAATATTATGCTTAGCAAGAAGCAAAAATAACCAATTTTCTTACATTCAAAACCCCTCAAGAAAATTCAAACTCACAATATTTTTTTAAAATTTTTATTTTATTCAAATTCAGATTCTGAGAAAACGTTAAAATGAATTTTTTAATTTTTACTTTGTGAAACCCCTAAATTTTTAAAACAAGTATTTTCCTACATTTTTACTCCGAATATAAATTTCTTTAAAAACTCAAATTGTTTTGTATGGCTAATCAAAACACATATTAAATTTATTGCGAACATAATTAAAAGGAAATATAAAAATTCTCTTGCAGTAAATTTAATAAGCAATAATTACTGAGCTTTGAAGTATATTAATCTATTTCAAAGAATCTTAATTTTAAATTATAAAATCAAATTATTTACCTACATATACATGAATCTACTTTTTATTTAACATCTGCTGCCAACTGTCGGGTACTTGACATTTTCCCGGAACTAGTAATTAAGACTTTCATTGACAATAACTTAAAAAACTAAATCCTGAACAACTTCCACCCTCTTTCTCATCACAGAATGGAGATTAAAACGTCAGAGGCGTGCAAGAAAGGACTTAACTTTATTTTAAAAAAATGAAGAGTGAACGGGGGGAGATTTTGGATTTACTTTTAAGGATATATAACTCGATGAAAGAATTTGAAATATAGTGATTAGGGGATAATTACACTTCAAACGGTAATTTAAAGCTTTCTTATTGTTCAATGAGGTAAATTTTTGTAGAAAAATTTGATTTATATCTGGGTACTTGAAGGTTTTATCACGTTATAGATCACGCATGTATTTCCTGTGTTTCTTAAACATCGCTCATGTACTGAATTTTATTTTTTATTTCCAATGAAGAAGGACTTGTCAACGCAGTATCATTTATTGTTTGTATCATGAAATCATTTTTTTTTAAAAAAAAAAGCATTTTTTAGTCATATTTAATATTTATTATTTAATATATTAAACATTAATTTTAATTTTAATCATAAAAATATATTTCATTATATTTAAGCTAGTTTAAAAAATTGTGAAAGAATACGTGGGTATAGGTAAAGCTTATTTTTAATTTTTTAAAAATATATAATATGTATATAATTTTAAAATGAATATATAATTTATTTTAAAATTATACGACATATGAAAGAAGAACGAGTAAACTATTGTATATATATATCTTTATATATNTTTTAAGCTCTTCCGATCAATTATTTTAGATACCCAGGTCAAAATTCATGCTGGTTCCAGCAACAAAATTATGCTAGTTTTTGCTATGTATTGCTAGGTTTGCTAGATTTTCTTGCTAGTGTATGCTTTTTTATGCTTGCCAGCATCACAAGCTAGATACCTAGCATACATCGTACTAGCATGATAAGCTATGTACAAGCATCTCATGCTTATTAGCTGTTTAAGCTGGCTCCCTAGCATGGTAAGGTAGGTACCTTAGCAAGCTATTATATGCTTTTTTATGCTTGCCAGCATCACATGCTAGATACCTAGCATACATTGTACCAGCATGACAAGCTATGTACAAGCATCTCATGCTTACTAGCTATTTAAGCTGGCGCCCTAGCATGGAGAGCTAGGTACCTTAACAAGCTATTATATGCTTTTTTATGCTTGCCAGCATCACATGCTAGATACCTAGCATACATTGTACTAGCATGATAAGCTATGGACAAGCATCTCATGCTTGCTAGCTGTTTAAGCTGGCTCCCAAGCTTGGAGAGGTAGGTTCCTTAACAATCTTTTAGATGCTTTTTTATACTTGCCAGCTTAATATACTTTACAGACAGCTTGGGCAAAAATAGCATTTTTTACTTTAATAAAATCCTTAGTGCTTGTTATAGTTATTTAAAATAGATACCTAAAACTTGTTTAAATTTTATTAATTTATTATGAAGATTATAAAATTGTTATTATGAAGAGTAATTAAATATAAAATTTGTAAAATGTAAGAATAAAAAATGCAAAACAGTTTGCTTCTTCAAAAGGTCTCTTCTAGATGGTTATGTGTTAAAAGTAAAAACCATACAGACTTATTCTTTAGATGGAAAAAGCGGTAAAAACTGATCCACTTTGCTGTTATCATTCCAAAAATATTGTTTGTGTATTATGAAGTCTCATATGAGGCAAAATTCATGCATGCTCAAAATTCAGACAGGAACCACCAACAAAAATATGCTGACTTCAAAGTCATGCTGTAATAGCAAAAGTTCCCAGCAACCCATGGTAGAATTCTCATGCTGGAATAGCAAAAATTCCTAGCAACCGATGGTAGAATTCTCTTGCTGGAATAGCAAAAATTCCTAGCAACCGATGGTAGAATTCTCATGCTGGAATAGCACAGGAAACTAGTAACTGATGGTCGTGATTGTTGCTAGTCTAGCAAGATATTCCAGCAACACAAGCTGGTATCTGTAAGCTAGACAAGTGTGCCAATACATACCATGACATGTTAGTAATTTTGCTGGTTCCAGCAAATATATTTGCTAGATCAAGCTTTTTTTTTTTTTTTTTTTTTTTTTTTTTTTTTTTTTTTTTTTTTTTTNTGCTTTTATATTGCATTTTAAGCTTGTTTAGCAAATAAATAGCAAACATTTTAACCTGGATCTAACTTTAATACAAGTTCATTATTGCTAGAATAGATAATGCATTTGAATTTGCTTCATTTAAAAACATTTTTGGGATTATATACATTCAAATTAAATATTGCATTCGCTATAATTTAACCAAAACATATTAACAAGGTTTTCTGGAAACATGGATGTTTAAGAACATAATGATATGGAATTTATTTTTTTTAATTAATTTAGGTTTTCTAACCGAAATAGCCAGCATTTTCTTGTAGTTCTATTTTAGAAATTCTAACAGATTCAAATCAATATAATACATTTATAACTGAGTCATTAAAAATAATCAGCAAAATATATAGCTTGACATTTATAGCCAAATTAATTTCTTAGGCAGTAACAGAACAAAGCCCGCGGTTTTTTACATTATATAGAATATCACGTTAAAAAAATTTAGTCAATATTGCAGAAAAATATATTCCCTTAAGATTCTTTCATTCAAATTTATGTCTGACTTTAATTTGAAGTGATGTTTCTGAGGTACAGATCAAAATTAAATTAACCTATTTTTCATGTGTGACGAGAAAAATAAAAATATAGTCCATCTTTATTACATATTGCAAAAATATTTATTTGCATATAGTGATGCTATGAAAATGAATTGAGCAAATATTTTTTTTTAATTTTACATAATGCCTTTTAATTGTGTAAAATGTGCATTTAATAAAAATTGTAAGTATTTTCAAAATGAACACACATAATTATTTCNTAAATATTTTCAGAATAAACAAACATAATTATTTTATGTAATACTTTTATTTATATAGCCAAATCTTTCAACAAAAAATAAGCAGTCAAAAAATATTTTAAAGCCACATATACGTTATCAAAAGGCAAAATAATTTTAAACACTTTACATGATCATGATGAAATAAATAGTTTCTGACAAAGAACTCTTTTCTTAACTATATTAGCCATTAAAAAAATTATCAAGAAATTTTTCGGCTTGATTTCAGAGGGTAGATAATGGAACATTATTCTTAATAAACTTTTAAATATACTTTCAAACATCAATGGCTGTAAAACAATTGCTTTTATTGATGACCTTTTAATCTGGTTGCAAAGCAAATGTTAGGACAATATTTTTTTACTGGCACAAACCATCCTAGACATTATTGTTAAATGGTCCAAAGAACAAAAACTAGATTTCAATTCGAATAAGTCTAAAATCATGGTTATCAAAAAGAAAAATAAAGACTACTCAAATCTACAACTATACCTTGATTAACCTTCTGGAATTTGTTAGTGAAATTAAATATTTGGGAGTTATTCTTGATGATAATTTGAATTGGAAAAAACATATTTCTTATTTATCAAAAAAAAAATGTGCAAATATTCTTCACAGATTGAATCGGATCTCATGCAATACTTTTGGTTTTAAGTTCAATGTTATGAGTTTAATTTACAAACAGGGAATTGTTCCTTTCATTTGCTACACATCTAGAGTATGAGGTAATGCCCTACTTAAAAAAGTATATATACATAATCTGCATAGAGTTCAGAGAAGAATTCTTCTTAGAATTGTGCGAGAATAAAGGACTATTAGCTACGATGCTTGTTTTGCTTTATTAGGTTTTCCTCCCATTGATACTTATATCTTACAAAACATGGATTATAAAAACAACAGCAACATCTCATTAAGGTCAAATTTCTCATTAACTAATCTTCCACATCCAGGTAATCGATTACCTATTGATACCATTAAAATCTGCAATAGTATTGAAAGTGATTTCCCAGTTGTTTGCTATATAGACGGAAGCAAATTAAATAACAGAGTTGGCCTGGCTTTTGTGATCTTTTGTAATAATACAGAAATTGAGAACCACCTAATTGGAATTCCTGATAACTGCAGGGTTTTCTAAGCTGAGCTTTTGTGTCTTTACCGCTCTATTAAATGGATCTCAAACAACTCATCTCTTTCACCAAAATTCCTAATCTGTTCAGATTCCCTTACATCGGTATTTGCACTTAAATGCATCACTTCTTTTAACAGAATTATTGTTAATTCGCAGATCATTTTAAATGAACTCCAATCGGAGGGTAAATCAGTGTTCTTTTCACATGTCCGAGGCTACTCCGGTGTTCTGAGTAATGAAAGAGCTGACTTTCGACTAATCTTAATTCCATTTGGGATTAAAGTCGCCCAAAATCTTTTTTTAGACTTTCAGCCAGGCATAAAGTTCAAACTGTGTGGAACAAACAATATCAAGCTTCTACAAATGCTTCACTGACTACACTCTTCTTTCCATCTGTTAATCAGACTTAAAAACCAACATTTTTTCTGCAACTTTCTGTGTGATTCGTATGACACAATTTCTCATTGGACACTGCAACTTCAAGGCATAAGATTTGGCTTAAGTTCCAGTGATCTGTGTGATTGCAAAATTGGAGAAACACAAGATTCTTAACATTTTATTGTAAAATGCTCACATAACTTAATAATTGCTTTAAATTCACTCAATATTAACTTTCCTCTCCCTTTCGTACTTTTGTGGGAAACTGAAAAGTACGCACTTTCACATTGCATTTTTTTCAGTGTTGCACGAGGAATCTTTTTGTTCTTGAATTAAAAAAAACTAGTCATTCAAATGATAGAGCTTATGAAAAAAAGGATTTTCAACTCATACGTGGGCTTCTAATAAACCATCTGAATTGTGCAGCTCCTCCAGATCTCTACACATTGAAGGAGATCACGTTTTGAAAATCTTGAGCATTATCTGGGATGACAAGGAAGACACTTTCAGAATTAAAATAAATCCCACTTCCGAAGGCAAGCTGACAAAACGTCAACTTCTTTCTTTTATTGCTAAAATTTGTGATCCTGTTGGTTTCCTGTCACTTACAACAATTCAGTCAAAAATCCTGATGCAAAAGGTTTGGAAAGAAAACCACTTGGTATGATTCGTTGCCAAACCTTATTGAAAAAACATGGTTTCAATTCAAAAATCAGATGGAACATTTAAAAGACATTAAGATTTCCAGATATGTTTCTGATGATCCATTAATAAATTTCTGATGATCCATAATAACTTCAACTAATGGGTTTCTGACTCATCTAAATGTGCATATGCTGCGGTTTTTTTATTTACAGACATTGTGTTCTTGAAAAATAAATGTTGCAATGATTACTTCAAAAACAAGAGTTGCTCCTGTAAAATCAATAACGTTGCCTAGACTGGAACTCATGGCAGCTCTTCTTCTTTCACAACTTTATGTTGCAGTTCTTGAATTTATGCAGGAAGTCATTCAAATCAAGAAAACTATTTTGTTTTCGGATATTCAAATCATTTTAAACTGGTTAAAGGCAGATCCTACTAAATTGAAAACATTTGTTTGTAATAGTATTTCCAAATTTCAAGAATTGGCATCAGAAGCAACTTGACAGAAAGTAAAAAGTCAAGAAAATCCTACTAATTCAGCTTCTAAAGTTATTTCTACATCAAAATTGAGAAATCATCTGTTTTGGACTGGACCACAATGATGGTTAAGACAAGATTACTTTAAGTTCCCATCTCTTGTTTCATAGCAAACTGAACAAGATCTAAAATGTGAAGAACAATAAGTTGTAGTTCTCAACAACATCACAGTTTGTACCAAAAACAATTACTTTTTAACAATCATTGAGAAATTTTCATCATTTACACCTCTAAATTGAATAATCTCTTGGTGCTTGCATTTTATTAACAACTGTAAGTCCACTTAAGTTTTCGGCATACTTTCATCTTGAAGAAATTGAGAGGTCCATAAAGACTTATTAAGATAAGTCAAGAATCAGAACTTTACCAGGAGTTTAATCATTTAAAAAAAAAAAAACTCCTCTCCCTAAGAACAGCAAACTCCATCAGCTAAGTATATTTTTAGATACAGAAAACATTAGTGGACGAGTAAAAAGTTCAAATTTAAATCAAAAGCACCCAATGCATCTTCCAAAAATTCATTATTTCACCAAACTGATAGTATGTATGATGATAAATGATAGATGTATTATCATATATTCAATTACATAGTGGACCTCAGCTGAAATTGTTTATCACCCAACAAAAGTTTTGGATTCCTTCTGGAAGAGATGTGCTTAGAAGAGACCTTGAAAAATGTCTGATTTGTTTCGTCTCAAGACCCAATCTGGTAATCAAGTTATTGATGACCTGGCTACAAGTAGATTCAACACTGGTAGACCATCCCTAAACATTAAACTGGACTTTGGAGGACCATTTACTACTAAACCTAATGTACCAAGAAGTAGAATCACGATAAAGTCCTATATTGCACTCTTTGAATGCTTTGCTACTAAGGCAGTGCACCTTGAAGTGGTTTCTAATCTTTCAACAGATGCATTAATTTTGGCGGACTATATAGGAGGCTGGAACTAAATCTGAAAAGCATCATCTCTTCAAGATAAGCAAAATAAGCAGTGAAAGGAAAATTCAAAAGCATAATAACTCAATCTTGTCCTCTTTCGCTTGATTGCTGAGCATAGTTTAGGCTGGGGAAGATGTTCAGTTTAGAAAACCTTTCGTCGGTAGATGGCACTTTTTAAAAACACTAGTATGATAAAACGCTAAAAATAAAATTATATACACAATTGTAGGGTGCATCTTTTTTAAATGAGCAATTTAGGCTCCTTCATTTGCCAAAATTGTGAGAACAGGCGTAAAAATAAAAGCAGTCTGGGTTAAATAACGACAAATACAGTATGAAAAACAATAAGGATAATAAAAACACATACAGAATAAAATATTTACAGTTAAAGAAGTTAGATACATATTTACAACGAATATGGGCTGATACTCGAAGAACAAAGGGATGATGAAGAGCAGGCACAACTCTTGAATCCCTGCATCACTCCCTCGCCTCCCTCCCGAAGGGCTTCTCAGGTGCAGAGTGGTGCAGTTCATCTTGAGTAATTGTTTTCCGGACAACATATCAAAAACTTAACTATCAAAAAAAAAAGGGCTTTTAAAAATCAAAAATAAGCACCTTTAAGCATTTTTTAAAAACACTGCCATGGCACAGCGTTTAAAATACAATTATGTACACAATTCATGCGATACAGGAACTTTAGAAATTGTTATGACACCGGAATTATCAACATATTCAACACACTTGCCAACTATTTCATTTGGATCAAGAATTATGAAGTTGTCTGAGATTTTCACAATATACATGTTACCTATATTTTTGTTAGGTTTTGTTACGACTTCATATTTTTGAATACAAACTACAACTTTTGTAATATTGAGGTGCAAAGCAATAAAGATTATTTTACCAAAACCTGATTGAGTATATATGAAGGAATCACTCCTTCTCAAATGCTTGTCAGACTTTGTCGAGAACAACATATTTTCGATTGTCATACGCTTAAAATATTGAATATTAGCATTTTCAGTTAAACCATTTAGGAGAAAAAAACCAGTGGGGAAATTTGTTGAACATATATCTTTAACTTGTGTATGCGGTGCTCCATATAAATTAAAATTTCCTATCTTAATAAATTTCTGAGAATGCTTTGATTTTAAGTTAATTTTCGAGATATAATTTGAAACATGAACTGGATATTTATTTAAGTTAGATATTAATTCTTGATTCAGTAAAAATCTTCTGATGGTTTGTGTTTTTACACCACGAGTGCCCATGATATATGATTGTAGAGTGGCATTATACCCTTCATAGACAAACATTGAATGGCACCAAAGTGGTCCCCAATTGGCAATACTCGTGGTATAATGAAGTAATAAATGCATATTCGATGTCATAAAATCTTCGCCATACAATAATTGTGTTTCAGTAACAAATTTCAACAATAAACAATCAACAGTTTTTAAATCATCAACAGTTATAACATTTTGCATTAAAATTTCAACAGCACCCACCAACAAACTAACATGATCCAAATATGCTTGCTTTTGAATATCTTTTATGCATGGGAAACATATAAAGAGAAGGAAGTTTTTCCATTCGGAAGCTTTATACAAGGCTCTTTCACTTATGCCTCTTGGAATTCTCCCAACATTATGCGGAAAAATAAACTTACTCATGCGGTCATTTATCAAACCACACATTGTAGGAGAACCAAGATAAAAATTGCAAGACTTATTCCGAGTGTCAAACCATGAAGACACAAGATGTTTGGTCACTCCTAAAAAAATCCCATGCATATAATCTGGTACAAAACCATTAACAATGTTGAAAGAAGGTATGGGAAGCAATACACTGGGTCCTTTCACTCCCTGTATACTTTTCCCCTTGTGCATTGCTTCAAACATTAATTTAATGGTTTCCTGCTCCCTTCGGTCCTCATAAAGTAAATGATCCTTATAACTATACTTTACAACACTATTTACAAGGACTCCAGGGTGTTTGCACCAGGTACAACCATAATAGCCATTAAATTGGGTCGAATTTTGGATGCATGGTCGTGCTACTGAATCAGCACAACAACATGCAGCAAATACCTTTATTGTATGCTTTGAGTTAGGCCCAAAAGAAATTCCATTCTCCCCAAGTTTAACAGCCTCTTCTACAAAAGGCTTCAAATACAGATCCATTTTAGGCTCTTTTTTCCCAAACCATATGCCTGCTAATAGAACATTTTGGTAACGAAGCGTAGGAGGAATTTCATTGATTACCACCAAAATTGGCCATAATGATCCTTTCGCACTGTTAAATACAGCAAGACCATCGACTGAGAAATTATACGTTAGAAACAGAGATTCATTCTCATTTCGTAATTTTTTATACAACTTTCCATGGTTTATGTCAGAAACCTGATTATGCACGTTCATACTCTTATTGAAATCTTGAATATACGGTATACTAAGTGTGCCAGAATTGATCAAATTCTTTATTTGAGCTTCAAGTGAGACACTCAGAAAACAGGATGACTTTTGTACATCACTCGTCTGAACTTTATTACCACAATTAGAACAAACTGTGATTTTCTTGTCAATATGAGATATGTAAGTGTGACATTTCTCACAAAAGAAATGAGTTTTAACAATATCTTCTTGGCTACAACTAAACATTTTCCACAAACGATACAAACTTGGACTGATGAATTCTTGCCCTATGATGATGTTCACCATTTCAATCAGACTGAGAATCGCAGTGTCTGATACCTGGTATCGCAAAGAAAAAGCCATTATCAGAGTTAAAATATCTTTTTTAGATATAGAAATTTTGAGCTGATGTTTTTCATAGAAATCTTCTTGCTGAATACCATCATCTTCCTCAACACAGTTCTGAAAATAGACAAAATATTTTAACCCATATTTATTTACAAACAATCAAACTTTAGAAAGGTTTATTGGTTGTACCTAAAATTAAACCTGTTTTTCAGCTATATTTTAATATAGCTTTGGTTTCAGTTCTTTGTGTTCCATCTATGCTTGTTATTTTGTATTTGTTGTTCATTTAACTTATTAAGACATTTTGTTAACTTGAGAGATTCCGCAGGCATTTGAAAGGTATTAAAATTTATGTATAATTTTAAAAAGTTTAAATTTCTTTCTTTTGATTTTTTAATCAATTGCCAGCAGAGCCTATGGCTAATCACTCACAATTAAGATTAATAAATCAAACCTAGTAGGCAAAAATCACAAGCTTAGTAACAGGAAACTATTGTAAATTAAATTGAAAAGTAAAGATGTTTCATTTAAAAAAATAATTGTAAGCAAAGGTTTTTATAAAATTCAGAAAATTATAATATTCTGGAATGTTTATTTCAGATAAAAATTAAGCTAAAGGTGTGAGATGACACCAAACACATTAGTTGCCAGTTAAGATAATTGGTCGCTATCTGCCCACAGGTGTACTTAATCTATCGTGTGCTCTTTTTTTAAGTATAAAATTTGTTGCTTCTGAACCGTATATTGCATCAATATGGCCAAAGCAAAATATATGGATACAATAGTGTGAGGAGCACTCAAAAATTTTTGTACGAAAATACAACAAATAAATAAAAAAGAACATAATAAGTAAAAATAAAACGTAAAAACAGAAAATAAAGAAAAAACAGAATATAACATGAAATATAAAGCGAGAAGTGATAAAAAAAGAACTTACTGCGACAAGAAACAATTTAAAAATAATTTCGTATCAAGATTGCAAAAGCGTAAATTGAGAGTAACTAAAGAAATAATGCTTTAACCCTTTATCTACGGCATTATATTATGAACTACTGAAATTTTTTTCATAAATATATTTTTTTTTAGCTACCATATTGATAACTAAAGAATATACAAGAAAGAAAATCTCCCCGGTGCGAAATTTATTTCGTTTGAACTAATTTATTAAGGTGGTACTTATAAGTACCGTCAGTAGATAAAGGGTTAAGTGCATTCTCGCTATTTTACTGAAATGCGTTTGACCTGTTGGTTACCAAGGAAGGGTCCGAAAATGGAAGTGTGCAAGGTAATATATACTAGATAATTTGAAGAAGATAAATATTTTTTTAAGAAAAAATATATGAAACAGAAAAGAGAAAGAAGCATAAATTTCCCGATCTACACAGTTTTTTTTTTTTTAATATATACACATAATTATAACAACTGATTTGCCCAATATGGATTTGCAAATGCAAAAATTACATAAATTGACAAAGGAGCTTATTGTTTCTTTTTTTTTCTTTGTGTTTTTTTGTTTTTATTTATTTTGCTATATATATATATTGTGGCATCAGCCAGATTAACTGTAACTGTGTGTTAACTGTTTAGTTTTAGTTTCAGTTTGTATTTATGTTTAGTTTCAGTTTGTGTTTGTGTATCTCGTTAAGTTGTTATTAAATGTGTTTGCGAGATGCTAGATCCTGCTCATTTATTTAATATGTACTGAAATAATACATAACAACACATATATACATATATAAACAATATTTGCACTAATTCACATTGCACTTTGTTCAACTAATATTTGCACTTCAACCTGACACCCTTGGTAAGGGGTGTCAGGTTGATTTACTACTTAATTTATGTACTACTTACGAAAACGTTTGCTTCATCTTGCTCAAAAGCATCATTATCAATATCCAAATTGTCTTCAGCATCTTGTTGTATAGCATCATCATTAATAACCATCAAAATATCTTTTTCATCAGAACATCCAGCCATGGAAATATCTTTATTCTCTTGGTTCTACAAATAGATACAAAAGAATTTTTTCTTAAACTGAAACAAGTCAGACAGCAGAAATTTTTAATTCCAGAAAACAAGTGCTCAAAAATACAATCAAAAGATTTCTTCTCCTAATTTTTAAAAAAAAAGAAATGCAAAGATTAAAAATTTTAATAAACTTTAGCGTTTCCATTACAAAAAAAAAAAAATTGAAATTGTTATTGAAAATTTCTAAATTTGATACTGATAAATTTGATGTGAAAGGATAGAAAACTTATTTGATTATTTATTTATAATAAAACTTTGAATTTTTGTTAATCCTATTAATTTTTTACAAATTAGTATTAAATAGTTTAATTAAAGAATAAAACTTACTTTAAAGCTGATATCGGCATCGCTCGAGTCACTATTAGTTGATTCACCGTAGTTGGAAGATGCTGTTGCTTTAACTTGTTCGTTTGAAGTAGTCTGAAAATATTTCCTAGCTTTACGACATTTCGTGCTTCGAGGAATTTTTCGATCTGCTGGAACACAGTTCGGCTCTAAATATCGCTTATAATATCGATTATAAGACATACTTTATGAGTTATATTTTATTTCAGCTAACACATAAAGACGCGATAATAACATTAAGAATTTTTGGAAAACAACTCGAGTATCGCTTTTTTTAGGTTTAACGTAGGTGGTGATGATGACGGGCTCTTTTGGAGCTCTTGGCTGTTTCTCACTTATAGCTTGCTTATCAATTATGGTAGTGAGAAGTGAATGGTTGGATCTATTTAACAGTATATGGATAGCCTTTTAAGAATTGAAATTTAAGGCTTAAAATTCATGATCATCTGAGGTGTCAGTGGCATGCATAAACTCAGGTGTGCCTCCTGCAGGATTTATAAATGCGCCTTATCTTTGAACTTACAGATTTTTTTTAAAATCATAATGTGAAACAAGAACACAGTGAAGAGACACTAGGGCATTTATAATCATTCATTTTATTTTACATTATATATTTAATTTAAACAATTTCAATGTTAATTAACAAGGAGTTAGTATTATTGAGATCGGAAGTTGGATTTTAGGTTGGTAGGTATTTTATTTACATCGTACTAGAGCTGCACAATAGGTTATTGACTACGGTTTGGGAAACATCCCTGAGGATGATCCGAAGACATGCCATCGCAAATTCGATCCTCTGCAGAAAAGATGTATCCTCTGCTTTGGTAGCCCAATGACCTGCGAGCGAAGTAGAGCGCCTTACGGTAGAATAGCAGCTTAACGAGGATCGATACCGTGCACCCTTTGTCCCTATACAAGTTGATCAAAGTTGTCACCTAACCTCTTATTTTCCGCAGTCAGCTGTGTTTCATTGAGAGCCGTGTCTTTACTATCAATCCACTGCGGAACTAGCGGATTTTAGAAAATTACACTTTTACCTACTTACCGCTTTGAAATGAAATTTATCTTCGACATATGAGAAAAGAGCTACTATCTTACAATAATTGTATCAAAGTTTCATTAAGGGTTGTTTTCAGTTGAAAAGAGAATAAAATATTATTATAAAATTATTTTTATCATAATTCATAGGATGCACAACTTTTTTAGACTATAGAACTGCGCAACGAAGTATTTAGTCATTTAAAAGTAAACATTAGTGTTTCAGACAAAAGTCTTTGTATCAGTTGTAGAATTCAGAAATTCTACAAGTTTTCGTTAACCTTTTAACGTTTTAAATCTCTTTTATTTTTGATAAACTTTAATACTTTTTCTTTCTTGTAAGAAATCAGTTTTTTTTAGATATTTAATTTAATTTGGGCAATTAACTTTTTCATAGTTAAATATATTTTATGTTTCTTTAATTAATAGTGAACAAGTTTCAGTTCATTTTTAAACATTTGTTCAGTTAATTTCTTTTTAAGCAGACAGGTGGCAGCATCAGTTCTACTGGATTGTAAAGATCCAAGTTTTTAATGTTACTTTCAGTTTAAGTTTTTTTTCTTCTGCTGATTTGATATGTTTTTGTAATTAAATTTTTGAGCTTGGTTAAATTGTTAAATGATTAAGTTATTTCACAACATATGCAAGTTATTTTTATTTTGTAATTATTTTTCGATTATTGTTAAAACAATAATATTATTTTTGAAAAATTATTTCTTTTTGTGAGTTTTGAGGTGTTGGCAATGGTGGCGTTTTGGAAAGTATATAAAAAGGAGTGTGCGCGGTGCTCTCTCTCTCTCGCTCGCTAGATCTCCTCGTTGATAGACGTCGTGCTCCACGGAATTTTGGCTGAAGGAAGAAAGCCACGTGGAATCCCATAGAAACGCGTGCCATGTGGGCACAGAAGCTTATGTAAAGAATAAGTTGTGTAAAAGGAAGATGAAACGACGAGCAAGATCTTGTTTGTTTTAACATCCAGATGAAGTGCCATCAAGTCCGTGCCAGAGGGCACGTGGTATGATTTCGTTTATTTTCTAATTGCCATAGTAATAGTTTCAATGCAGCTACTGGACGGTTATTTTCCATTTTACATCTAGTGAACTTTAAGTTTTACAAATTGTAAACCTTGCCAACCACCTTGCTTTTTAAAACCTAAAATTATATTCTTTATGCCTAATTTACCATGCTATTATCTACAATAAATACCTTTTTTTTTATCTTAATGATTGGAGTCACTTCTTAATGAAGTGATGGTTTTTCTTTTTCTATTTTGTTTAACATGTTATAGGTAATAAAAGGGGGGGGGTAGTTTTCTTTTCAGCAAATGTGTACTCTAAAGCTGAGGGTAAGTAAAGTTTTTTTTTTTTTTTTATAAATAAAACTAATTCTTTTGGCTTGAACCTTTTGGCAAATTTAATATTTCCTTTTTTGAGTAATGGTAATTTTTGTTTACACTATACGATCACTAAGATTGTTCATACTAATATTTATTTTGGCCTCAACTCTAATTGTACCAAAAATTTAATACTCACGGTGCAAAAATGGTGCCGTGACTTTTCTTTTTTTTAAAATTTACTTTCAGCATTTATTGTACACATGTATTTTTATTAAGAAGTGACTCAATTTGTGAGGGGTGACCAGGTTATGCCAGTTTGATTTTATTGAATTTGTATTATTGTACTATATTATTGTTTTAAATCATGAATACTGATGAGAATACTGATCCGTCTGGCCTTCCAAACGTAATTGCCAATATTATTCCAGTGGCTCGGACGGCTTCATCTCTTATGTCATTGCCAATTTTTAGGGGTGGGAACAGTGGTATGAAAATCAAAGAATTTTTGGCACGTTTGGAAGATTATGCAGTTCAGTTCAACTGGTCAGAAAGTGACAAATTATTTGCCCTACGAGATAGGTTATTTGATGAGGCAAGAGACCTCAGTGTGGAAATTTGGGAATCTGTTAAAACATATAAAGATTTAGCCCTTTTGAAAGCTTTTGGTGAGAAAATCTCTCCCTATCAAGCATTATTTGACTTTATGTCATTTAAACATGACATTAATACTCCTGTGGACAGATTTATTGCCCAATCAATTGAAAAAGTCAAAAAATTGGACTTAGGATGTGACCCTGCTATTGTAAAAATCCAACAGGAAAAAATGCTAATCAATATGCTAAAAACAAATCTGCATCCCCAAATTCTAAGAGGGGTCCTCTCAAAAAATCCCCTAACCTTAGAAGCTGTAAAATCAGCTGCCAAAATTGAAGAACAAGCCTTTTTGGCTGTTAAGAATGTGCAAAACCCATTTACAGCCCCTTTAAATGAGGTATACAGGGCTGAGGCCGTTCCGGCTCCTGCGGATGAGCTTGTTTCAATTTGTACAAAGCTTGCTGATCAGGTTGAGCAGCTAACTGCTAAAGTCAGCAAATCAGAATCAGAGACAAACAGATGCTATAGCTCTAGGAGAAACATAAAATGCTTCCGCTGCGGAAGAATGGGACACATCAGAAAATTTTGTCATGTTAAAATGAATGATCTTCAACAAGGTGCTTTAAACGAGTAGAGGGGGGGGGGGC
>NC_092204.1:79064508-79067370 GCF_043381705.1 Parasteatoda tepidariorum
AAAGAATGTAAACAAAAAGCATCAGATATGGCTGAAGTTAAAGGATATTTGAATAAAAAGACTCAGTTACCACCTTTGTCACAAAAACTTGTTTTTGTAAATATTAGAGGAAATTTCCAACCCGGTTTGTTCTTAGCCGAACCTGTTACAAGAGAATTTAATTTTTTTATTGCTCGTTCAGTTGTAAATTTAAAAGATAAAAATAAGATTCCTGTTTTGTTAATGAATACAAATAATTTTGATGTAAATGTAAATAAAAATTGTAATTTAGTTAATTTTACCAGTACTATTTCTTCAAATGATTGTAATAAGGAACTTTTTAATGTTAATGAAGAGGAAATAGGTGATTTAGAGGAGGTGGAATTAGAATTTAAACAGGATTTCAAAATTGATCATTTAGAGGAACCAACTAAAGATAAACTTTTAAAATTTTTAGAAGAGAATAAGGCTGTTTTTGCAAAATCTGTTAAAGATTTGTCCGGCTGTACTACTTTAATGCATAAAATTCCTCTCAGGGATGATATCCCTGTTCGTAAGAGACCTTATAAGGTACCTTACCATTTAAGGCAAGAAATGAATGAGCAACTAAATATTTTGTTAGAAGCTGGAATTTTAGAGCCCTCAACTTCTCCATATAGCTCTCCAGTTATGCTAGTTAAAAAAAGTAATGGTGAGTATAGATTTGTAACAGATTTTCGAGCATTAAATACTAAGGTTATACCTGATGCCTATCCTACCCCAAACATAACTGAAGCCGTTGATAACTTGTCAAGTGGAAAGATCTTCTCGTCCATTGATTTAACTAGTGGTTTCCATCAAATGTGTGTTGATCCTGCAGATCGCCATAAGCTAGCAATTACTACTCATCAGGGGTTATATCAATATACTAGAACACCTTTTGGGCTTCGCACTAGTGCCAATTCTTCTCAACGACTCATGAACATTGTTTTGTCAGGGTTAGAACCACTTAATGTAGGTATTTATATTGATGATATTATTATTTTAAGTCAAACAATAGATGACCATTTTCCTAAGTTAAAGACTGTGTTCCAAAGGTTGTTACAGCATAATTTAAAAATTAAA
This sequence comes from Parasteatoda tepidariorum, assembly GCF_043381705.1. NCBI lineage: Eukaryota > Metazoa > Arthropoda > Arachnida > Araneae > Theridiidae > Parasteatoda > Parasteatoda tepidariorum. The sequence continues at coordinate 79,065,592 of NC_092204.1, forward strand.
CCATCAAAATGTAAATTTCTCACTGAGACTATTAATTATTTAGGATTTGTCATTAATAAGGGTAAAGTTTTTCCTGATCAACGTAACATTGAAATAATTAATAATTTTTCTATACCAAAAATAGAGTTGATGTTCAAAAATTTTTAGGCTCAATTAATTATTATCGTAAATTTATTTCTAATATTAGTAACCGTTCTTTACACTTATCAAATTTAACAAAAAAGAAATCTGTCTTCAATTGGTCAGTTGAAGCTCAGAAGGAATTTGATGATTTAAAAAAGTCTTTGAAAATTGACCCTTTTTTACTTCTCCCTGACATGGAAAAGGAATTTGTACTGTATACTGATGCTAGCTCAGTTGCCATCGGTGCGGTTTTATGCCAAATGGAAGATAATTTCCCTCGACCTGTTGCATTCGGCAGTAGAAAATTAACGTCTCCCGAAACCAGGTATTCTGTAACAGAAAGAGAGGCTCTTTCAATAGTTTATTTTACTAATTATTTTCGACAATATTTATTAGGTAAAAAATTTAAAATTTTTACTGACCATGCTCCTCTCACGGGATCTTTAAAATTAAAGGACTCATTTTGTAGGATTGCTAGATGGGCTTTATCCTTATCTCAATTTAACTATGAAATTTTTGATCTCCCAGGAAAAGCCAATGGAATCGCTGATTTTTTATCTAGAAATATTTCAGAGGCTCAAACAGTTAAAACTAATTTATTTATGACAGAAACAGTTACCATTTTACCAGATATTTCTTTCGAAGACCTTTTAGAAAAGCAGAATGAGGATAGTTTTTGCAAGCAAATTAAAGAAGATTTGAAATCCAATAATTCTAATTCAAAAAGATATACATTTTATTTAAATAAAGGTATACTAATGTGTAAATTTAAAAATAGTAATGAACAAGATGAAAGTAAATTTGTTATTCCAAAATCCTTAATTAATAATGTTTTAGAAATTTACCATGATAGTGCAGCAGTTTGCCACCAGGGCATTCATAAATCAATTAAGAGAATTAAAAAATCCTTTTTCTGGCCTAAAATGGTTAAACATATAACTAATTGGGTTAAATCTTGTGAGAGTTGCTTGGGTCGAAGAGCACACCAACCTAAACACCCTGTTCCATTTCAAAGTGTGCAAATGCCTAATGGTCCTTTTGAACATATATATTTTGATGTTGTTGGTCCCTTGCCAATTACAGAGTCAGGCAATAGATATATAGTAACTTTTACTGACAATTTTACAAAATGGTTGGAGGCTTTCCCTGTGCCTTCTGTCGAGAGTGAGACCATAGCTCGGGTTCTAATGGAATTTATTTGTAGATATGGTACACCCACTAAATTGTTTTCAGATAGGGGATCTAACTTAATTAGTCAAGGGATGGCAAAAATTTATTCGGCTTTAGGGGTTAAGAAAATTAATATTACTGCCTTCAGACCACAAAGTAACGTAGTTGAGAGAACACATAAAACAATAGCTAACTTTCTTACACACTTAGTTAATTCTTCACACACCGATTGGGATAGTAAGTTACCTTATGCTCTACTTGCTTATCGTACTTCTACTCATGATACTACTAATTTTTCACCAGCACTTTTAACTTTTGGTAGGGAATTTAATTTACCACGACAATTACTCAATACACCAGTTAAATTTTCTTATTCTGACACTATTAATTACACTGACGACTTATTGAATAAATTTAAGGTAATTTATAAGGAGGCAAAAATTAAATTTGAGCAGGCTTCTCTCGACAGACGGAACAGGAGATTGA
>NC_092204.1:79068898-79105590 GCF_043381705.1 Parasteatoda tepidariorum
GGACAACACCTTTAAAGAACGGCTACAGTCCTGCTGAATTGTTGATGGGGCGTCGACTACAGTCAACCTTACCTTTAGCAATTTCACTACTTCAACCAAAGCTAATAGAGAAGGAGATATTGGAAGAAAAAGAAGAGAAAAGAATAGAAAGACAGAAAAAGGATTATGATCGGAGGCACAATGCTCATGAATTGAAACCAATACATCCGGGTGACAAGATATGGATAACTGATAGGAAGGCTGTTGGAACTGTACAGAGAAAAGCTGAATCACCAAGGTCATACTTTGTTAAAGAAGGCAAACAAGTGCTTCGACGGAATAGGAAACATTTGATTCCAGGATCTAAACTACAGATTCCACCGCTAAACGATGATTTAGAGGAAGCTCTTTCAGAAAGAGATAACAGAAGGAGCTTACCAGAAATAACGGATCCAGATCCTACAGTGTTAACTCAGAAGAAGGATGTATCTTCAAAAACTGTTGTGACTCGCTCTGGAAGAATTGTGAAAGCTCCCAATAGACTAAATCTTTAAAGGGGGGAGTGTGGCATCAGCCAGATTAACTGTAACTGTGTGTTAACTGTTTAGTTTTAGTTTCAGTTTGTATTTATGTTTAGTTTCAGTTTGTGTTTGTGTATCTCGTTAAGTTGTTATTAAATGTGTTTGCGAGATGCTAGATCCTGCTCATTTATTTAATATGTACTGAAATAATACATAACAACACATATATACATATATAAACAATATTTGCACTAATTCACATTGCACTTTGTTCAACTAATATTTGCACTTCAACCTGACACCCTTGGTAAGGGGTGTCAGGTTGATTTACTACTTAATTTATGTACTACTTACGAAAACGTTTGCTTCATCTTGCTCAAAAGCATCATTATCAATATCCAAATTGTCTTCAGCATCTTGTTGTATAGCATCATCATTAATAACCATCAAAATATCTTTTTCATCAGAACATCCAGCCATGGAAATATCTTTATTCTCTTGGTTCTACAAATAGATACAAAAGAATTTTTTCTTAAACTGAAACAAGTCAGACAGCAGAAATTTTTAATTCCAGAAAACAAGTGCTCAAAAATACAATCAAAAGATTTCTTCTCCTAATTTTTAAAAAAAAAGAAATGCAAAGATTAAAAATTTTAATAAACTTTAGCGTTTCCATTACAAAAAAAAAAAAATTGAAATTGTTATTGAAAATTTCTAAATTTGATACTGATAAATTTGATGTGAAAGGATAGAAAACTTATTTGATTATTTATTTATAATAAAACTTTGAATTTTTGTTAATCCTATTAATTTTTTACAAATTAGTATTAAATAGTTTAATTAAAGAATAAAACTTACTTTAAAGCTGATATCGGCATCGCTCGAGTCACTATTAGTTGATTCACCGTAGTTGGAAGATGCTGTTGCTTTAACTTGTTCGTTTGAAGTAGTCTGAAAATATTTCCTAGCTTTACGACATTTCGTGCTTCGAGGAATTTTTCGATCTGCTGGAACACAGTTCGGCTCTAAATATCGCTTATAATATCGATTATAAGACATACTTTATGAGTTATATTTTATTTCAGCTAACACATAAAGACGCGATAATAACATTAAGAATTTTTGGAAAACAACTCGAGTATCGCTTTTTTTAGGTTTAACGTAGGTGGTGATGATGACGGGCTCTTTTGGAGCTCTTGGCTGTTTCTCACTTATAGCTTGCTTATCAATTATGGTAGTGAGAAGTGAATGGTTGGATCTATTTAACAGTATATGGATAGCCTTTTAAGAATTGAAATTTAAGGCTTAAAATTCATGATCATCTGAGGTGTCAGTGGCATACATAAACTCAGGTGTGCCTCCTGCAGAATTTATAAATGCGCCTTATCTTTGAATTTACAGATTTTTTTAAAAAACATAATGTGAAACAAGAACACAGTGAAGAGACACTTCGGCACTTATAATCATTCATTTTATTTTACATTATATATTTAATTTAAACAATTTCAATGTTAATTAACAAGGAGTTAGTATTATTGAGATCAGAAGTTGGATTTTAGGTTGGTAGGTATTTTATTTACATCGTACTAGAGCTGCACAATAGGTTATTGACCAGTGGCCCCCATCCCCCCAAAGCTCTTGGACAAATTCTAAAATCCCCCTCCTAGCTATTCGTTTCATTTAGTGTAAAAATCCCCCCCCAAGCTTTAAGTGGGCGCATCGTGCTTCCACCTTTACCCCTGATGGGGGCCCCTGTTATTGACTACAGTTTGGGAAACATCCCTGAGGATGATCCGATGACATGCCATCGCAATTTCGATCCTCTGCAGAAAAGATGTATCCTCTGCTTTAGTAACCCAATGACCTGCGAACGAAGTAGAACGCTTTACGGTAGAATAACAGCTTAACGAGGATTGGTACCGTGCACCCTTTGTCCCTATACAAGTTGATCAAAGTTGTTACCCAACCTCTTATTTTCCGCAGTCAGCTGTGTTTCACTGAGAGCCGTGTCTTTACTATCAATCCACTGCGGAACTAACGGATTTCAGAAAATTACACTTTTACCGACTAACCACTTTGGAATGAAATTTATCTTCTACATATGAGAAAAGAGCTACTATCTTACAATAATTGTATCAAAGTTTCATTAAGGGTTGTTTTCAGTTGCAAAGTGACTAAAATATTCTTATAAAATTATTTTTATCATAATTCATAGGATGCACAACTTTTTAGACTATAGAACTGCGTAACCAAGTATTTAGTCATTTAAAAGTAAGCATTAGTGTTTCAGACACAAAGTCTTTGTATCAGTCAACTTAGTGACATATTTGCATAAAATTAAAATAAATTAAAATTTTCAAAGCGAGTTTTTTTTATTATCCAAAAAAAAAAAAAAGGAAATATAATAGTCAGAAAATATAATAGTAGTATTATTACATCAAAAGATGGTGGGCTGCAGGTTGTGCGATTTTATCACACAGTGTCTTATTTCCTAATGGTGCATCCTCAAACCTTGTACGCGTCAGTCCCCAGAACCAAGTTGTGTTCGAAGTAAGGGGACAGTATCCTCGACTATGTCAATCTTCATTTATTAATAAAAAAATTATTAATAAAATTAACACAATTATTAATAAAAAAATTAACTATTAATGCTAAAAGAACAATTAATAACCATAAAAAACAAGCTAACAATAAATAACAAGCACCTAACTGGAAGTATAAATACAATGACTTAACTGCAACCGATTAAATGACCATTTAATTTTCCAAGCTATTTTCTATGTAAAGCGTTCTCAAACATTTATTTTAATCTTTCTTCTATTTATTTTAATCTATTTGAGCTTTCAATTCGTAACTATGTTTGCTTACGTATATTTTTTAAATGATAAGCAATTTTCTAAGGTGCCAGTAGGTTTCATTAAGAAGTTCGACAAAGAAACCTATCTTGCCACAAACATTTACAAAGTTTTTTGGAGTCGGCATATCCATTCGCTCCAAAACGAATTCGATGAGAAGTGCCTCTCTTTATTGAGCGAACTCAGAGACCCTCCACCTAAGCATTCGTGGAAAGTGTCTCAAGGAGAAGGGTTTTATTTTGCCCACATTTTACGAATAGAAGGTAAATAAATCAATATTTTCTATTAAAAAAAACATAATAATCAAGAGATTATATCAAAGTGTTGCAGTTATATTATGTTTCGTAATTTTTTTTTTAGATTCCATCGATTCACTCATCACTAGCCTGAAGCTGAAAAGACCAGCAATCCCTGTTACACAGTGTGAGGAGGAAATTTCCACCACAGAGGATGAAGTTGCGACTTTGCATATTGAAAAACAAAACAAAAAGCAGGAAGTAGGTGTTTATAATCTTTTTAGTATTTGTGTTTTTATTACAAATTGAAGTTATGTTTTGATAGTAAAAAGATAAATATTTTAAAAATAAGTTAGCATCAACGTGTAACAACTACTGTATCATATTGCATTTGCTTAGATGTAGAAATAAAGATTCTACAGATTTATATTTTGAGTTAGAAGTAGTGTTTTTGTTAATTTGTGAAAAAAAGTAATTTTGAATGAATGAAATGGGTACTTGAGCATACTCAACATTCTGGTGACCTGCTATGCAGTTTTTGAGAGTTAACTCAATTTGGTGAATGACAATGTGTTATGTTTATTGGAGTAAGGATTTCATTAATATGAATCATTAGATTAGACAGCACAGGGTAAAAATTGTTTTCACAAAAACCTTCAAATGTTTGATAAAAGAATAAATGTGTAAAGAACATAAGATGAAATAATTAAATTTAAATCAACAACATTGGAATGCCTTATAATATAAATAAATACAATATAAAACTGTTAGATAAAGAATTCACCAATGAGAAGGAATATGAGCCAAAAACATGTTATTGTAAAATATGATGTAAAAATAGACTTGACTAGCATAAAGACTAAAACTTATTTCAGTAGACAAACTAAGATTGATGAACCTACAGTTACCCAGATTTCCTTGCCAAATCGGGTGTTATTTTTAATGGAATATACTATTACTGATATTTCAATACTGTAGTAAAAGCACATTTGGATATATTCACCTTTTAGGATGCTGAGATGAAGCATAAAGAAAATGCTGGCAAAAGAAAAAGAGCGAAGGATATTTTTGAAGAGGCAAAAAGGTCACGAAAAGCGATGTTCAGTAAGCTAGGTAAGTGTCTTAAATAATAATGCAAGATAGCTTTTACATTTCTGAAGTAGCTTCAAGGCAGTGATCAGAACTTATGGTTACATAACTATTGAAGTCTCCAATTTTTTATTTTGAGTATAATGTATTAATAAGAGGTGATATTTATTGTTTAACTCATTCTTTGATAGCTTTAACTTGCTATGTTAACTTACTTTATAACCTGTAGTAATAACTTTATTTTAAAGTAAAATATTGAGATTCATATGATATGTGAGTCATGCGTTTGTTCAAGGTACCACCAGCATGGTCAACTATCAGAAGGTTTTTAAATAATAAATACTAAATAACAAGCAGAATATTTTATTTTTTAAAAAAAATCATTAATATTACAAAGAATGTTATTAGTTATATATGAAAAATCTTTTATGTATATTCTTTACTGAAATATAAAAATATAAGCTTGAAACTGGACCAATTAATCTTGGTTCCCTCTGAATTTCGGAATGTAAATTTATACGGAATAATTTTCATATAACACTATCAAACGAATTTTTTAGTTCTTATGTTGTTGAGGTGTCGTAACACAGTGGATAAACATAGAATTGCGTAGTGACGTGGGAGAATAATGAAAATGCATAATATGGTAACACAACGTTGTTAAGGTTTTATTCTTTGTCTCTAAAAATGTTTTATGTTGAAAATTTCAGATTTAGAAAACGAAACTGATGGATTTGTAACTTCTGACTCGGACAATGATCCTGAAGTGATACCAAATACCATGTTCAGGCAATTGAAAGCCTCTTATGATATATTGGAAAAAGAGAAGGAAAAAGCAGACAAAAAGATCCAAAATCTGGAAAGAAAAATTCTTCAGTTGGAACAACAGGCGGAGAATGCTGACAACAGCGAAGTTGTGCAATTGCGCAGTTTAAATAGGCAGCTGCAGGAAAGACTTTTATGTTTGCCAACTAGTCAAGGTAAGCTTAATAACGTTCATAATATTAGCTCGGAGTAAAACCAAGCAAATTTTTTTTTTGGTTTATTTTATTACATTATTCAAGGTTCTTGCAATCTTATTTTTATCTCAAAAACATCAAAAGCTCCCCATTCTTATTCTAAAGATTAGAATACCATTTTATAGTATTCTACTGAACTTTATTAATTAGTTCTATTAAATTTTGACAATGATTTGTGTAAAATTAAAACTCTTATATTTAAAAGCATCCATCTGAGTTTTTAATGTAAAAATCCTTTTCATTATCAAATTTAAACACTAAAATCTTGTGAGATTTATTACTAGTCATGTTTTGATTTTTCTTACTATAAAAGCCCTTAAAAGGTGCTTTTTCCATTGGGTGTTTTTAAGAACTGCTTAATTTTCCCTTTTTGAAAGTGAGATTTTTTTTTCTTTACCATTTTTTCGTTTTCTCCACATATTATGCAAAAACGGGCTTTCCCCTTTGTTCTAATCAACATTTTCAAAATTCATTCAACTGCAATCTATTTCGGCGTTCTGTAGCCAATCATTTGTATCACCATTTGTAAGTATGAAAGAGCCAATCATTTTACATGTTTGATGAAATAATTGCGTGTCCGCGTGTGCATCGACTGAGCTGGGTTTGGTGAGATTATTGCCCTCTCGTGTGCAACTCTGCTGCATTTTGCAAGATATTCTGAATGTCAGGCTTCATTTTCCACCCTCTGATATCAAACCGAAAAATTTCTTGATAATTTTATAATGGCTAATATAATCAAGAGAAGAGCGCTTTGTCAGAAACTAGTTATTTTATTATGATCATGTAAAGTCTTTGAAAATTATTTTGTTAATGTATATAGTGCTTTAAAATTTTTTTGAGTACTTAAAAGGTGCTTATTTTTTGTAGAAAGATTAGGCTATGCACCATATTCAAACTATTTTTCTCAAAACTTGAATGTTTTACATGAAATTTTTAAGAAAGTGTAACATTTTGTTACATGTCTGAATTGTAATTGTGACGAAAATTTAAAAATTAAACAAATGTTTTCCTGAATAATTTTAACTTCCACTATTTAATAGTTTATATTATTCAGTGTGAAGTTATTCTTTTTATTCAGTTATTTTTTGAATTTTTTTTTTTTTTAATTGCATCAAAAACAAATTTGTATCTTGTTTTCTATTTAGTATTATGAATTTTCCCAAAATTCAAAGGTTGTTATTCTTTTACAAAATTTAATTATAACCTATAACATAAATATAAAAGATATACCAGATATTTTTCTTGATAACATATTTAAAACACACAAAGAACCTTTTATTGAAAATGTCTATGTAAATTGATACTGTATTGAGGATGGTAATATCAGTCATTAGTATACTAAATGAGTATTTGCATGCATGCATTTTTTTCTTTTTCCTGGCATATGAAATTTGAATTGACAGAAAAGGTTATATTTTTCATTCCTTTAAAAAGTGAATTAACACTTAATACCTTCTTGTATAACAATTAAATTATGGTATATTTTTTAGGAGAATGCTCTTGTACAGCTGGAAAATTGCCTGAAATTCAAGAAGCAAGTGATTCCGAAACAATGGAGGTATGGCAAAATTAGTACTCTAATAAATTTGTTAACTCTTAAATTATTGATGCTGAGTGGTTTATTGATATCGACATAAGTCTGTCATCGTTTGCTTTACTTTAAAAAAGTACAAGTAATTTAGATATTAATTCAAACATATTTAAGATATTAAGGATTAAGTTAATCATTATAATAAATTTAAAATTGTCTAAAAGCAACAATAAAGAATATAAGCAAATTATTACTTTAAAATCGTGAAAAAAATTATTTTTTTTAAAATCAAACTTTTCTCTAAATTGCTTTGGTCATTTTTAGTTTCTTCCTTTGTGTTTATTTTCTTCTGATTTTTATCTTTCTTGTATCCTGGGAGAAAAATATAGGTTTTTGTAGAAGAAATACCAACCATGGCTCTAAGTTAAATTTCTTTCCCTTAATTGTAACAAAATTATTGACTAATGATTGGATTGCTTAAATTTACAGGTCTCATAATTAATGGTGGTCTGTTCTACGCCCACTAAAATGAGATTTGGATAACCATCAACTGATTATCAGTGGTCCCTTGGCTCAGCATTCAATGCAAAGAAATTAAGCTGTTTTGGTTTTCTGATTAACAGTTTCATATCAGGGGTCTGTTTAGAAGAAATTTGGGTCCGTTAACGGATCCTTCACAAGATGATTTTTCTTTTGATCGGACCCTTCACAAATTTGTTTATCTTCATTATTGTTTTGTTCATCAAATAAACCCTTTCCAGGTGCAAAAGTAAGAAAGACAGATGTAAACGAATTAAGTTTTGTCTTCGGCAGGCAATTCTTCTATTATTCATCCAAAATGAATCTTCTGCGTTCAGCAATATAGGCTAAATACCAAATATTTGTGTGATGCATCTCCAATTTAGAAGCAGCAATTGCTGTTTATTTTTGAAAATTTAAATTCTTTTTTGTGATTTTACAGTGCTGAACATAATCTTGTATCTATTTACAATTTAAAAACTCCTTGAAAAATTTTTTTTTTGCAATAACCAGACCCTATTTGCACAAATTCATAAAATCAGGACCCTGGTTGAACGAATGTGATTAATTTTTTCACAAAAACCGGACATTTCACAAAATGTCTGGACTGACCCCTGCATATAATGGTTTGTGTTTGTATCATAAAATTGCATATTTCATCATAATTGTGACACTCTTTTTTTTCTATCTCTTTACGTGATCTAAATTAGCATTTTTCTTTGGTTTTTAAAATAATCATAGCTATGCTTTTCTTACAGGTTGAACTTGGAGGAGGAATTTCGATCAACAGAACAGTATATAAAGAATTGTTTCAGTTAGATCATGTGCGGAAATTCACCAAGAGTCTTGCTGTGGCAATATGGGGAAGTGCTACATTAGCTGGTAGGTCCGTAACTGGAAAAGTCTGCAAAAACAGAAACGGGCCTAAGAAAGCAGTTTCAGGTGCTACCCATCCCCATCCACAACAGGACTCAAAACCACCTCTCACACCTGAAAAGTTGGCTGTGATTTCAGGTAATAACCATTGAGTGTGGACTAAATGTATAGAAGTTTAAGGGAGGGCAACCTCCAACTGACGAACTTCAATTTCACGATTCCACAAGTATATACATTTTATTTAAACATGTTAAAGTATTATTAGTACAAATAATATTTTACTTTTTCAGTGAACTTGTGCATTTTGTTATCTCTTGAACCTTTTACCAATAAATAAAAGTTTATTTTGATTAAAACATTTTATAAATAAACATAAAGATAATACTAAAATAGTCAGTAATATTTTATCATTACTCAAAGAGTATGTTGTTAATTAATCTAAAGTACTTCTTTTATGAATTTGAAGATGTACACTGTGCAAAAGAAAAATCTCCTTAAACGAAAAAAAAAAATTGAAAAAGAGTTTTTTTTATACTTGAGAATTTTTATGTTGTAAAAACTACATATTGCCATTTTTTTTATCAGTTATCTGAAATTTTATCTCAGTGTTGATAGTATAAGCAAAAAAAAGAAAATAGTTATCAAATCACTTTTCTTAAAATATATCCTGCAATAAAAAAAACTGTAAAAATGCTGCATCCCAGTATACATCTTGTTTTTAATCCCCAAGTTTCCATTTACTAAAAAAAAAAAAAAAAAAAATTGGTTAAATTTTTAATTTTGCTGTTTAACTTATATGCAATTTTTTTAAAGTACTAATTAAAAAAAACTGCAGATAATTGTTCCTTCTACTTTAATAATGCAAAATTTTATGGAGAAATGCTATATAATTGTTTGAAATAAAGATTTAATTTTCTGTGGTCATATTTTAAATACTAACAAGATTAAAAAAAGTCATTTTGCTTGAAATTCGTTAAATTTCTATTATGTCTTTAAAAAATATGGTTTGTTCCTTTACCGAAGAACCGATCATGTTCGGCTTTTACACATTTAGACTGTTATTAGTTCATCTAAAGCTAAATTATTTTTGCATTTTAACAAGTTGAACTGAGCTGAAAGGTTTCCATAGCATTGTTTTTTTAAAAATTTGTTAATTTTTATATAATTTTTTTTTTTACTTCATATCTTATTTTCATTTCAGGTCAAATGAGAGAATTTCTGATCAAAAAAGGTGAGAAGTCGTCAGAAATTGAATCTGCAATAAAACACAGAAATCGATATTTATCAGACAAGATCCAAGATATTTGTGGTAATGCTGCAAGAGTGGAAGCTTACAATAAATCTTTTTAAACTGTCTTTCTTTGTCTTCTTTTGTATAAATACTTAATCACATGAGTGTTTCCTGTTAAAAAATTTTAATCCTGACATATGAACTTGTAAGAGGAAAATAAAAATATTACTGGTAATTAAACACTTCACTGAAATTCTAAATGAGTTATGGTTGCAACTACAGCTGTCGTCTTATTTCATTTAAAGGGTCACGTAAAAAGAGATTTAACTTCACATGTGCACTTGGTTGGAGGTCATATTAGAAAACAATTCAACACAACCGCTAGCAGTAATGAAATAGCAAAAATTTAAGCTATTGCTCAAAGAGAACTAGTTATAATAAAAATTTTAAGCAATACATAGAAAGATAATGTAACATCAAAAATTAAAGTGAATGGTGATAAAGAAATAATCAAAATATAGCAAAATTTAAAAGCAACTTATGGTGGTATAGTAATGCTGGAAAAGCATAACTTAATAGCAACTGATGGTAGAATTCTGATGCTGGAATAGCAAAAGTTCCTAGCAACCGATGGTAGAATTACCATGCTGGAATAGCAAAAATTCCTAGCAACCGATGGTGGAATTTTCTTGCTGGAATAGTAAAAATTCCTAGCAACCGATGGTGGAAATCTCTTGCTGGAAAGCAAAAATTCCTAGCAACAGATGGTGGAAATCTCTTGCTGGAAAAGCAAAAATTCCTAGCAACCGATGGTGGAAATCTCTTGCTGGAAAGCAAAAATTCCTAGCAACAGATGGTGGAAATCTCTTGCTGGAAAAGCAAAAATTCCTAGCAACCGATGGTGGAAATCTCTTGCTGGAATAGCAAAAATTCCTAGCAACCGATGGTGGAAATCTCTTGCTGGAATAGCAAAAATTCCTAGCAACCGATGGTGGAACTATCATGCTAGAAAAGCATAGGAAACTAGCAAGTGATGGTCGTGATTGTTGCTAGACTAGCAAGATATTCCAGCAACACAAGCTGGTATCTGTATGCTAGACAAGCAACAAAGTGTGCCAATACACACCATGGCAAGCTAGTTTTTTTGCTGGTACCAGCAAGTATTTTTGCTAGTTCAAGCTGGTTTTTTTGCTAGTACATAGCATTCCATGCTTGTCTAGCAAACAAATTCCAGCAAGAATTTTAACCTGGGGTAGCATCTAGTCTCAAAAGTCAACGTTATATTTTGTACTATTGCATTAAGTGACAGTGCATAGCTTTTGCTCTATGCTGTTGTCTACAGACTTGAATACTATTCATAGTTATGGTTTTTTTTTCCTTTGCACCTAAACATTGAGTCTTTTTTTTTCATTTTCCGGCACAAAAGAGGAATATCATGACGAAGAAGTGAAATTCAAAATTTAAGGAATTTCTTTTCGTCTTTAATCCCTGCTATGTCAGTATTTATTTTAGTAAAAAAAACATCCTTTTTAAGTTTTACTGAAGTATAACAGAATTATCAGTTATCCCGCTCTGTCCGGAGCTTAGTTGTTATTCCACACTTAGAGCACTGTATTGTCCCAGTGTTATGAATCATTTAGACCCGTTTTTCAACAAGAATAAAAGAAGATGACTATTAAAAAATTATTTCTATCAGTTCAAACAAAATTGATGTTTTTTCGTCATTCAATAAGATTACAGTTTGACTTACATGGCAATAACTATTCACCAACCAGTCTTTCTTGTTCAGGATTATAACAAAAATAACTATTTTTTATTGGATGCGCATGCTTTTTTTTAATTTAGATACAATAACGAATTTGTAATTTAATAAGAATTTAACTAAGCAATTTCAAGCATCGAATCTAATATAAAATCAGGCATGCAACTTCGTTTTTTTTACAAGGGTCAAAATGACCCTTTTTGACTGTTTTACATAAATCTATGATAATTTGTTACGCATGAAGTTTCGACACAGTATACTTAAAAACAATTTAAGCAAGGTAAAAAAAAGTATCAGCTACGAAGCTCATGAGTATCTTTGAAAACAACATAGGAACTAACAAAAACTGATCAAACTGACCCATAACGGCTCTTCTAGTTTTTTAATACCATATTTATTTATTGTGTTTCAAGTAATGAGATCGATACACGGAAGTAAGAGTACCCTTATCTTGTACCTAATAATCATGATTCCCTGCGTAGTTTAAGTTTGTTGGACGATGACACCTCATTAAATTGAAATCTGAATATCGGGGTAAATTTTCCAATGTGTTCGATTCTCAATATTGTACAATGTATGATTCTCTTTTAAAACAGCATATTTATCTATTATGTTTCAAGCAATGAGATAGATCTACACGAAAGTAAAAATATCCCTATATTGCACTCATTAAGCATGAGGTTCTTCGTAGTTTAAGTAGAGGAGATGAAGATACCTCAGTAATGTGAAATGTTTGGGACAATTTTTTTCATGATGTTCGAATATTAACCCTCCGCGTTCGGCTCAGTTTTTATACTTTTCGGTCCTGAATAACGGGGCGATTTTTAAGTTTCTTTTAGTTTAGTATTTTTCATTTCAAATAATTGTTTCACCACTAAATATCAAAAATTATAAGTATGATATGAAATGCAACGTTAAATCATCAATCTACTGGTTACTATAATAAAAAGAAGGCATGAACACAGACTATCTTCCTTCAACGAATTTTTCTATATAATTTGTGAAATTCCCGAACCCTCTAGTGCCACCTAGTAGCAAAAATAAGCATCAGATGATGGTTTTTAATGATGGTTGTACACGGGGAAATGTCGGGATCCGTATTGAAATCAGGGGAAAAATTTCTTCGCCCGCGATTTTCACGCGACCCGTAGTGGGGGCCGAAACAGATACCCGCTTAAATCGCTGGAGCCGTACGCTGAAGGTTAAATTTGCACATTTTATTGCTTTCCTTTAAAATAGCACATTTATTTATTATGTTTCAAGTAATGAAATAAATAATTTTCTTCTTAGTTTAATTTGATGAGAGGTCGACATGGTTTTAGTACTAAAAATACGACTCTTCTCGTACAGGACGATAAGTGGACGACACTTGAATTCACTTGTGTTCCTGACAAAGAGTGCCCTGTTTTCAGCACTCTAAACATTTCGAATATTTTTTANTATATATATATTGTCATTTCATGAAAGAATAGCTTCTCTAACGTTTATGGGGGATCAGCTTTAGGAGGAAAAACATATTGCATCGCTATGTGGACCAACTAGTATATGTATCTATCTTTCTTAGCCAACGCTATATATCCTTATTTCAGTTTGTGAGCCGTATTTGGTATGGACATGCAACTTTCGAATTTGGTGTCATTTGCTGCATTCTTTGGATCGGGGGTAATGTAGAAACGTTTCATACAGCAGTCTACAGTCAATCAAGATTGTATAATAAGCTTAAGCCAAAAAAAATAAATAACGCATAGCTACGCAGATAAAAAATTATCAGTTCTCGTTTTCGTCGTCGTTGCATAATTATACCTCTGTGTATCACAGCACCCTAATATTAGAACAGACCAGGTGAAAAATTTTGGGTTTTCAAAAAAGATAAAGTTAGAGACAGCGCCAATTTGGTAGTTTTAATCCATTATTGATTTTATTAATTGGAAACAGTTATGATGACAAAATTTTTTCATGCCTCCAAGTCATAGGTTTAGATGCATCAATCTAACTTTTAACCCGCAACCTAGCTATTTGATAAAAACCAAGTTCTAGGTGCTATATAGCCACAACTGTCTCAGGTGCCAATAACTCAAAACTAAATAATTAACCGGAGAGAGGAAAAAAAAAGCTTTGGTTGTGTTTCTTTTTTATTATTCTCTTCTCGTTCCTTTTGCAAATAAGATGAGCAAGTAAGTAGATAAGAAATCAGTAAGTGAAAAAACAATAAAATGATCGAAAAAATTCGTTTTTTTAGAGATTAATTAAAAAAAAAAGATTTGATATCTTACCATATTGCGAAACAACGAAGTATCTTATGAGAGACAAAGTAACGCGGATGTTTTAAATGGCAAGGGAACTCTCACGATTTTATTCCCGTAGGAAATCTATGTATTATCTTCAAGCAGCTACTACCAAATCGCTTGCAGAAAGAACAAAAAAAAACGATTTGTTTATTGATTTAAACAAATATTTTTAAATTAAAAAAAAATGCATTTAGATGTTAAAAGTTTACTGCTGACTTTCTAAAACTAAAGTGAAGTTAAAACTATTAAAATTTCTATGAAAAAAGTCACACCACAGATTGTGGCAACCCTAGATAGTCATAAACTAGAAAACCTGAAAGAATCTATGTCAAAACGAGTGACATAAGTTCTGCGATTGTAATAAGACATATTAAATGTTTATTACGAGCAATATTCATTGATATTCCTAAGAATTGTTCCTTTAAAATTATATGCATGCTTCAGTGCGTTCTTAACGCAGCTATAAATTAATTCTTATTATACTCTGTATATCTATGCAATTATAATAGTGATATGTTCATTGGTGATACACCAAAATTTTAAAACAGAATTCATTTTGACCAAATGTTGAGTGCGGTGTAGCCTTCTTTGGCTCTTGAGCAAAAGATTTAAACTAACTGACTGATTCATTGTTGAAGCAATTTAGGTCTTAAATGAGAAAATTTTCTTATTATTGAATGTCAGTTTTTAAACCATTTTTTTTCATTGAATACCATTTATTTTCTTTTGGAGTAAAGTGTAGGTAATTTTAAATAATTGAAAGTTAGTTTGGTTGCATAAGTAAAAAAATAAAAAAAAATGATAAAAAGGGCAAATGTTTCCCTGAATTTTAACGGATAAAATTCAGGGAAATTTTATCCGTTATTTAATTTTAACGGTATTTAAATTTACAATTGTTTTCTTTTTTTTCTTTTAAGCTTAACGTTTTTTTTATTATCTATGCTCCCGTCAAAGTTGGAAGATCGGTATTGTGTATAATGCTTAGATAATGTATGGAATCTCCAAAAACAAATCATCTAATTAGGAAGTACGATTCTTTAATATTTTGATAAGTATGATTCATTAATATTAACCCAAAGTAATTTCTAACTGCAATAAATTGGCTCGTATTTTAAAATGATTATTTTTATAATGAAATTATTCACAATGTTTAAGTGCTAATCTCAGCTTTTTCCTACACTGCGGCTATATTTGATATGGCATTTGGCCATAGGATTCCTAAAATTGTTTTTAAAGATTTATTATTGAAGAAATTTAGGTTTTTCTATTTCTGATAGCTGGAGACCACAGCATTTAGAATGAAGGTTATACTAATGCTATTATTTTATTTAAATATCTTCTTAATTTTTTTTAAAATTTTAAACCACTTCTATAATTTTTATGCAATTTTTTTTTAACTTTATGCCATTGAAACTGCATTCAATATAATGCAATTCATATCTATCTGAATAATTAAATTTTGCCGAAACTCATCTGAAATTTGTAAGTCTTGAGCAACTAATAATTTAAAGAAAGTGGAAAATGTTCCCACTAACAAAATTAAGCTTGTACTTGAAAAGTAATTTTTATAAAAAAAACTGTAATTAGTGGAGTGTTTATAGTCGTTAGGGATTAATTAGGCACGTTCCCTTGCTGAGACTTCAACAACTTTTAAACAGAATTTTAGCGAGATAGAAAAATCTTGGAACGATTTCAGCGTGTGATTTTTGTTCACGTGTTCTTTTAACGAGTGCAATTTTTTCGTGTAACGAGTTTAAATTTTATTGACTTTCATGCACTACCTTGTTAAAATCTTACATTATCTTAGTTCTGAGAAAAGTAATTTTCTTAAAAATATCTGAAATATTCTCGTTCATTACCATGATACTTAACAATTTTTATTATGATATAAAAGCGATTATTAAAGGTACTTTAGATTATGATTATAACTTTTTAATTTTTCTTCGCAGTAGGGGTTAGAGTAAATATAAATGCTTGTTTACAAGACTAGTAGAAGTTAAAAATATATGTGAATTTTATGTCATCTTTGAATAAACCTTATAGTTTTTTTGTCATAGTATGCCCCAAATTTTGTAAAATATACAACTTTAAATTAAAAATTTTGATAAACAAATATTTGTTAATATTAATATTAATTAATATTTAATTTTAATTAAATATTAATATTACCCCTGTTGTACATACTGTACATCCAGTGTTGTAGCTTATAAGGGGTACAATGCTGGAATAAGGCAGGAATACTATTGGATAAGCAATTTATTCTGTGCATTCATAATAATTTCTAAAAAAATCTATGTGGATGAACAAAAATTATCTTCCTCAAAATATAAATACAAGTTTTTATTAATTGTTCTTTTTTCAGTATCCTTCCAGAAGTCTACTTCTAGCTTTATTCTATACGCAATTAAAATGCTAATAAAATTAAACATAAACATTTGAAGTTAAGCAGTATGTTTAGTAAGAAGCGAGAATATTCATTTTCAACTTAATGTCTTAGTTACTTAAAATTCTGTTTAACTGAAAGTTGTACTAGGATTATAATTATTAGCTTTCGGCAACGGTTTGAGTTTAATCAATTTTGAAGCTCCTAAATTAGTACAGGGATGCGCGCATAATGCTTTATCACAATTTCGAACAAGAACGGACGGGATTAGTAACCATCAGTTTACTTCATACTACACCCCTAATCGTCTGAATGTACTTAGATTTTTTAAAGAAATGTTTTTTTCTACCTAAAAACAAAGCTACTTACAATAATTAAATTACAGCAAGGTAAACCCCACGCGTGAAGGTAAATGTAACGCAAGGTAAAATCCCAACATTGATCCACAGAGTTTGAATCTTGAATCATAACGTGGTATAAATTTACAACACCAATACTGCGATGTTAAATTAAACGATGTTTCAGTTACGTTCATGTTCTACAATAATATATTATTTAGTTGAAGTATGTTGCTATATTTCACCATATTAGGATTGCAGAAAATTTAAATTATGAAATTTACGACAGTATATTTAAAACTTAGTTTTTGCATACTTGGTTTCATTTTTATACTAGATGACAACACTATGAATCATGCCTATACCTATATCAAACCTATACTGAATAACCTATACCGACTCTATTGAAGAGCATAGTGATAGAACCAGGTATGTGACATTTTTAAGGGTAGAAATGGATCAGTAAAAATAATATAACGTGCTTGCCTCAATTTGTTTATGTTTGATGTTTTGCTTTCAAAGAATTGTTTTTTCTTTCACTTTAAACTTAACCTCTAATTTAAATACGAACATATACTAATCAGTTGCTTATGTGTAGACTGTGGGAAGAATAATATATTTAAATCATATTATTTATTAGACAGAAAAAACATCAATAATAATGTATACATTTCGCTAACATTAGAAAAAAATCTTCAAAAATAGCGAAAAGGCTGGCAAGCATGTTAAAACTTGTGAGAAAAACAAAGAATTGTTACGATATTATCAATTTCATATTGCAAATGGTGAAACTATGGTATACAAGGCTGAAAATTTATAGGCTAAAATGTTTAATTAATTGTAACACTATGAGGTCAGTACACTACGGCCATTCAGAAAAAAAAGAATGCAATGGATATGAAACATTTTATTACTTCACAATATGTCATTCTGGGGCAACATATTTTATTTCTGTATACCTTTATAGTTATGTTAAAATTAAGATGCTAAACTTATTTCACTCGCGCAAATAAAAAGACAATACCAAAGACTGTTTCATAATATTTCAAATGATTTGAAGTCAAAGAAGAATAAACTTTCAATAATGTGAATTTCTATACTGGAAAAAAGTAGGATCAAAACTACCAAAATATGCTTAAAAATTTACCCTGTTTCAGGCGTAATGAGAACACCAAAAACTTTGATAATTTTTACCGAAGCGCTTTGGTATGATTTTGCTAATAGTAGCAATAAAATGTGTTCTTATAATGTGTCATAAAAGTTGATAAATCTGGTACAGTTTCGTGATTTTATCATATCTTGCAGCATGCCATAAGAACTTTTTATTCGGTAAAATTTACTTTTCAGTTTTGTATAATTTACTAAATGTATATTAATAAGAACCACCACTTTGAAAACCAGAAATTTCTGTTAAACAGTTACCATATGAGCTGAAAAATTACCAAATAATTGATTTAAGTACAGTATATTTTGGATTTATTAACTAGAACAGTTTTTCATTGTCATTATTATTAGTAGAAATGATTATCTATGCTACATACTACGTTTGACAATGTAGTACATACTACGGTGATTTGACAAGAAATTATTTCTCTCTGAGTAAATATTTTAAAGCAATATTCATTTTTTTTACTTATTATTTGAGCTTGCTCACTTATAAGAATACTTCACTTTCACAAAAGATTTTTTATAATCCTAACTTAAACAATACACTTTGACACCCACAGCTATTTACTTATTTAGCTAACTTGAGGTGCATACGAAGAAATAAATTAAATATTTTATTTACCTTTCACATCAACTTGAATTTGACACGCTATCTTCGCTAAACATAAAATGTAAATAAAGGATTTTCTTTTAAATTTACTTTTAGTGAGATAAATCATCAAAATAAATTTTAACAGGTATTTTTTTGCGAAAACGAAGCAATAATTTAGGTAAAGAATTTATTAAAAAATTACTGATTTTCTAAATATATAAGTTAAATATATAACTTATATATAAATATATAAGTTAAATATATAACTTATATATAAATATATAAGTTGAATTTATAACTTATATATAAATATATAAGTTGAATATTTAACTTATATATAAATATATAAGTTAAAGGAATAATCCATAACAGATATTAAAATGATACAATGTTTTAATATCACAGACAAATATTCCTTTTTGGTATTTTTTGTTGTATTTAGAGAAGCTATAAAATTTGAAAAATGATTTCATGAAGTGAATTTTTATATTAATACATATGACCGCTATTTTTGAAAATATAATAAGCCCTATTTAGAAAAAAATGAGTTATTAGTAATTTTAGTAGGATACCTTATTTTTATATTTGTAGCAGTAAAATCCATTTTTAATGGAATATTTTAATGAACGAAAACCTAATATTGCGTAATTTTTTCAATAATAATTATCGCAAAATCCTTCAATCACTTAAGCTAAATAAATATTACTCTGAAAATTATAGTATAATTTTTTATGGGAAAAACGGTAAAATTTAACAACAATGTTTGAAAATAAGTATCAATGGTCGCGTGTACGTTGCGAGGTGCCATCTTTTCCCGCGAATTCATATTTCCAAATCATTAAAGTGATTTTGTTTAACATTCTTTTGCAATTCATATTCTTCGATTTGTGTTTCCTAAACCAATCAGTTCAATTTAATTAAAATAGTCAACAAAAAATAAATGAAAAGATCTAAGAATATTACATTGAGAAAATGAGTATGGTCAAAGCTACCAGAATGTGGTACAACTTACTGTATATGGGAGTACCAAAGAGCTCAATAATTTTTATTGCAGTAATTTGGAAATGATTTCGGTAAAATTAACCTTAAAATATGGTTTTATAATATGTGATAAAATTTGGTAAACGTTATAATATTTCTTTTAATTATAATACCTAGGAGCTGGGCATAAAAACCATTCATTTGGTCAAGTTTATTTATTTTTATTTTTTGCTAAATATAAGGTATGAGAACTATAATTTTGAAAGCAGGAATTTCTAGTAAACCGTTACCATAGGAACGGAAACCTTACTATTTGAATGTGTTAAATATCGTATATTTTTGTTTTAGAGACCAAAAATATACTGTTTTTTATACTAGAAGTGTCATTACCATACAGCACGGTAAATTTACCAGATTTTTTTTCTCCGCGAAAGTTGCCAAAGTGTAAGACATCCAGACCAAGGACAAGAGAAAAGTACTGCAATATGATGAGGTTATTGCCTAACATACCACCTATTTTCCATGTATACTTAATTATGATTATTGCTAAAATCAATTACTCGGCTCTTCATAATTTGCATTTAATTATTGTTTTTTTTTTTACTTTTAAAAATCCAGTCAGGCGTAAAATTAATATCAGTAAAGTCAATTTTTATAAAAATGGGGACTTGCTTTTTTTTCTTCTTTGAATTCACTTTCGATAATAAAAATTTCTGTCTATTTAGAGCTAAAAAATAAATTTGTTTTGCGATTTTATCAAACATTATTTCAATTTAAACTCTAATCATGCTATAGTGTTAAAAAAGCACCCAAATTGACTTTTATTTGCCGATATTTTTAAATTCATTCAAACAATAAATCTTACAATTTTTAATATATTATATATATTAAAAGAATTACACCATTTTCAAAAATAATGAGTTATATAATGGTAAATTTTAACCATTTACCAGCATAAAACTTACCTTTATACAACTATTGCACATTAAAAAAAATTATAAATTGCTAAGGTAGTCAGAAATGAAGTTACAATAGTAATTTCTTTGTATCGTTATAAGATTTCGATGCTACTCCGTCATCTGTTATTTAGTAATGCCTAACAAAATGGACACTAAAGATATGGATGAACTAAATAATAAGGATTTTTACGTTATGAGAGCAGAACCGGAGAGTGTAATGAAAAGGAATAATTATAGTTTGGAATTGAAAAGTAATATAAACAAAAAAATACGCATTGTTCTTACAGTAATAATCAATAGTATATAGATTATCACAAGTTATATGGATTGTATTGATTTTAACTTAAATGCATAAATTTTAACCTATTTTAGGGGCGACAAGGCCAAATCATGTATCTTGCGCCAAGAAATTTACATCAATCATTCATTCATTCTAAAGTTATGAAAATCGATCATATTTATTGTTATTATGAAATTCAAAATAATACTGTCCTCATTAAATTTAAAATATGAAAACATTAGCGTATAATCTTTTATACTAATACCAATTAAAAAGAAAGGGTTTGAATATCCATTCATTAATAAGTCTGAGAAATGAAGCAGATAATATTCAAATAAATAATTAAATCTTGGAAATATGAACAAAACTATTGGTCTAAACAGGACAGTACACAGTGCTAACCACATTGCTACTATCATGAATTTACGGAGTTCATGAGTTATTCATGACCCCCTGACCTATAACGATCTGTGTTAGCAACGTGTTTTTCTAAGTCTAAACCATTATTACTTAATATTATATTGGAGTGTATTTGAGTTATTTCGTGTAAAATGCTTTGTTTAATAAAATTCAAAAGACTGAAAGAAAAATAACACAAGTATAGCAATACAATATTATTTTTGTCCTAAAATTTAAAAGTGACTTTCTTTGCATTATGCTTGTTTATACTGAGCCGCGATGGCTCATTGGTTAAGTTACTGAACTGTCATTATTAAGAGCTAGGATTCGATCCCCAGTGCAAGCTTAATGCCCACCTAGCTTCAGATCAATGGGTATTAGCCTATTTGAGAAGTAAAGGCGACTTGTAAGTAATGCTGACCACACTTCAACAATCATGCCGCTGGTCACAAAATTATGGAGCAGTAACCTTATCACTTCTAGCCCACAACGGGAAGAAGCTGGAATGCTTTAAATTACTTCTTCAGATTATATATTGTTATTATTTGTATTAGAATAAACAATAAATTGGATAGCATTCTGAAAATCCTTAGAGATCTCGGGAAATGTAAGTTTTACATTGAAGTGTGCAAGATCGTTTCTTAGAACAATTGTTTGAATAATGAAGTCTCGTGAAGAAACTAATAAAATTAAGAAGAATAAAACTAAAGAAAACATTGTGTAGAAAAAATAAATTCAGTTCATGCGAAATGCAGCGAAGTACTAAAGCACAAAGTAGTGTGCGGAAAAAAGTCCAGCATGCGGAATTTATGCTCGTTAAATATGAGCATTAGTTGTATTATATGGGCTTAAATATATGTAAACGTATTTTATTTTCAAGAAATTTTTTACTACTTTGAAGCCGAAAGAGTTATTTGAAGAAACATTCCATTTGAAGTGACTACTGTGTAACGTCCTTTTGGTTGGTTTTTTGGTTCAAAATTGTAGGCGTCTATAGGTTTGGGCCAGGACGATTTTAACAGTATGATTAGCGATTGAGAAGAAAAAATCTAAGTGTAATATGGGCTTTAAATTATGTTAAGTGACGGGCTTTCATGTGATTTTCTTTACTACGTGAACAGAGAATAAATACCGGAACCCCATTAAATTAAGTGAAATTACACTGTTAAAATTCTATTCATACATTTTTTTATAATATTGATTTTCAGTACTATACTTGCTCTATTTTATTAGTAACCACCAATTTATCAGATTTTATACATGTATATTACGTTCATTAGTCTTACATATGTATATTACATTCATAAATTATACATATGTACATTAAATGCAGAGCTATTTTAAAACCTCATTCTTGGCCCAGTAGGCTCTTTTTTGGGCCCCATGCCATGCAACCCTCCATTTAGTTATGTATTATAATAAACAGATTAGGCATAGGACATACAAGATTAACACTTAGATAAACAAAATTAGTTTTTAAAAACCAACATAAATTGGTCGTATTTTTATCAAAATTACCTAAATAATCATTGATTACTGATTAAAATGTAAAGTTTATAGCTTTCTTCCTCAGGTTTAAAGTTTTATTTATAAATTAATATTCAGTAGTATTATGTTTCAAAAATTATTCCGGTTGTGCCTGAATAATTATTCGTTAGCATTTCCACGAAAGAAAGAGAATATAAGGCACCTTTCCTTGACGTTGGCGTGGATCTTAATGATGTTTAGCTGTTCCCAATCGTATCATTATTCTTCATTTTGACGTTAACAAAATCTTATGTTTCAGCTTTTTCTCTGCGTGACATGAAGAATTTTTCTTATTATTTATCGAGAAATGATCATTTTTCAGAAGAACATATTAAGTTATTATCTTCGGAAATAATAAATGCAGTTCTCGCAAATGAGATAAGTTTCATTTAGGATTTATTTCTCTTGAAATAGATTATAATTTAAGATTTAGGAGGGGTTTTTTGTAGATAAAATTTACTTTAGGATAGGTGTTGTATAAATTTAAATTTGCTTCAAATAATCACTCTTATTGTGAAAGGAAATTGTATTTTTATTCAAAATTAAACTTTAAATATAGAATGATTAAGTTCAATGTTTTTTCTCAGAAAAATAATTCATACCCTGGCCGAATTATTAGACGCACTATAAGATTCTATATAAAATCTTGGTTATCAGGTGATACTATACAGCTTTATCGTTTTTATGTGACTGAAAACGGCTTGCCCTTGTTTACGTTAGTGTATCAGTTGGTTAAATTAGACAATATATAATATTAATTTGACAATAGGGTAAATTAGATGATATATTATATAAATATAGAATGTTTATTATATCAAGCATTATATTAATATATTATAATTAGATTGAATTTAAAATTCCTTAAATATGTCATAACTGTAAAAGTGCAAGCTATTTCACATTTCAAAATAAAGGAATGAAAATTTTGACATCAACTTACTTATTTTTCTAAATGACAGCATGTATGAAAAGACAGCACTAAACATTTCTTGGTCTCTTAAAGCTGAATAAATAATTTTGAAATTTTCTAAATTTTTAATAAATAATCTAACAAATACTATTGAAAGTTTTCATCTTTAGAAAAGTGTTCACTCATCTTCGTTACAAAATATAATCAGATTCACTTTTACTCTTTATATTGACAACTGCAACGGAAAGCTAATTTTACATCTCCACAGAAAAATTCCTTTGAGTGTAGGATTTGATACTTTCTATTCAAAAATAGTTCATTAAAATACCTTGAAACAAAACAGAAACAATAAAGAAATAAGTGAAATAACAAAGGAAATATGAAAATAAGATAAATTGAAACTGCTATTCAAATGTTTTTAGCATAAAATATACATAGTGAGTTAGAAATAAAACATAATTTAGCGCAATTAACTTTTTCTAAGATTTCAAAATTTTTAAATCATTTCAATTATAAATATTTATAATTTATCAAATATATATATATTAGAACTTTGTGTTATATTTATTTAATTTATGCATTTATTAATTTTTTTCAAATTTGGAATGGCGCAGAAAAATCACGAAATACTCGAAAAATGATTGAAGAAAGCCATCTTAAATATGCGGAATATCGACAAAAGAGGAGGAAGAGACGAAGTAAAGAGGAAAAAGGAGGAAAAAAAGTTGAAAACGGCAGCAGCTACGAAAGAAAAAACAACTACAATGACAAAAGCAGAGTGAGAGGCCAAGAAAGTTAATATTATTACTGAATTATTCATTAATATGTTAATTAAAAAAATCTATTTTGAAATATTATTGATATTATTGAGTCATATATATATTTGCGTGTCTTTATTTCATTGGTCATACAAGTCACACCCACAACGGAAGCTAAATATTTCTAACACAAACAAGAGAGAAAGAAATGTAAATTTTTTAATAGAATACTTATTTAAACATTATCGTCTGGCATGAAAAAAAGCGTAGTTCACACTGCTGTTATAATTAACTGAATTTTGAATTTTTGTACTGAAAGATTAAACTGCACTTGCGTTTTATGTCTCATTCGCAACGTTAGGAAATTATTATTTTTTAAATAACCTAAATACTGGTCAACTTAAAGAGTTGTATTAATATATATGTAAGTGATCAACGTTGAATTCCATAAACATTTAAACCAATGCTTTGAAATATTTTGAAGTAATGGCTAATTTAGTTTTTGTAAATATCGCAACTTTAACTTTGGATAGGAATAGAGCCAGAAAGACGCTAAATGTTACCATATTTTTGTAGTTTTGATTGTAATTTTTTTCTTGTTGTATTTTTCTCGTTGTATTCTGTATTTGAGTTACGTGAATTTTCTGTTTATGTGAATGTCTGTTTATGTTATGTTTTATATGAATATTCCGTTGTTGCTTAAATGTTACAATTTATAAATTAAAGAGTATTTTAACTATACGTTGTGTTGTAAATAATTTTTATGCATCCAATTCAATTAACTGGAAATATTTTGCGTTAAGAAATTGAAAATTTATAGTAGTGTCTAGGGAATAAAAAAAAACTCTTAGAAACAGTAAATGAAGTCTTTTTTCCAGCTGATTAAAAAATTCCTATGTTTTGATGGAGTATAAGGCTTAAAATAAACTTAAAACTAATGTCATGAGAAGCAAATAGGTTTTTTTAAAATTTATTTATGAATATATTAATATGCGAAACAATAATATAATATACAAATTTTATTAAATATTGAATGTGGAAAATACTTGCAAACAAGAATTTTATACAATGCTTCTAACGCCTTGATACACAGAACTAATAGAACGGAAGCATTAAAACCAAAATACTATTTTTTAAGCAGAAAGTATTTAATTTTCTTATTCCAGATTCAAAGTGAAGTAAGAAGAAATTCCAATAAAAAATCTTCAAAAATTTCGATTCCAATAAATGTTGTACACAACATGAGTATATCGACTTAAAGAGAGTAAGGGGAAAAAAAGTGAATTGGAACAATTTCCCTATATAAGACTAAGTTATTTTAAGCGTCTAGTTTTATACTTTCGATAGGATTATGATACGTATGAAAAATGTTGTCTTTATTGATAAGGTTAGTAATCGAAAAATATTAGACTTTATTGAATTCCAATGAAAATAAACTGGAGTGTAATTTTCAATTTCAAAAATTCGATACTTATTCTTAAGAATTATATCCCGCCTGGAGGTGCATTTTATGTGTTATTTTTTTTAAATATTGATTTTGCATCAGTTGGGGGTGGTTTTTAACAGAAATATATGCTCTAGTAAAAATCGCTTTTTCAGAAATTATTGGGAATAAGCTTAAAAATAAATGAACAAGTTTGCAGTAAACAGAATAAACCAATGTTATTTTTAAAACTTTCATTTTGGACTGGATAAACAACATTTTAGGTAGATTGGTATTTTGAGAATTAAAAGAAAAAGAAATTAATTGGATGTCTTGGAGCAGTTTAATGATAAGATGTATTTTAAAATTTTTCAGGAAAGTTACCAAGTTTATAATGTAAGTAATAAATATTTCTTTGTAATTGTACTGTTATCTGATAGAATGTTTTGATTTTATTTTCATTTATTTGCTCTTGAGTTTTGTTTTATATGCCTGAAGAATAATATATTCAATGCTTTAAACAAACTTCACTGTAAAAAAATTCGGGATCAAATTATAGTAAAAATTACTGGCAATCAGGGGGACGGTGCTTTTTACCGTAAAAGTCATTTTTAACGAAATATGTTACAGACAAAAAATCTGATATATCGTAATTTTAACAGTAGTATTTACCAACATATCACTGAGTATTTTTAATTAAAGAAATAATACTCAGAAAATTACTGTATGACATTTTGCGGTAAAAATGAATTTTACGGATGAAGCACCCAAAGTGTCCGTATTTTATACCGTAATTTGATTCAGAATTTTTTACTGAGTTCAGCGTGTATATTTTAAAGAACACATATTTCTAAACCTACCCAGAACTAAAGCATTAAAATTCTTTTAAATAATTATGTAAATAGATTACGATCTTAAAAAAGACATCAAAATGATGTGTCTTGTTCTTAAACAGATAAACTCAAAAGCAAACGGAGACACAAGTTACATTTCCTTTTTGAAAATGATTTTATTTTTCCTAAATGTGAGCTTTTAAGTATGGGGCAATTTTTTTTTATTCAGAATAAAAAACGGAAAATAAAACTATATAAAGGTAATTTTTTTACTGATAAGTGAAATTCAGCTTAAAAGAGGACCTTACCAAGCCTTTAAATAAATATTAAGGAGAATTTTAAATTTACGATATTTATCACGAAAAACTAATCTAGAAGGAGTTTAATAATCAATCCCTTATAATAATTAATAACAATGCATAATAATTATTGCATTAAATTGTAAAATTAAAGCAGAATATTGCAAATTCATTTTATTTAAATATATATATTTATTCCTTAGGTAAAAGCCACAACTTCAGATATTTCTGTTTTTTCCCACACCAACGGAACTATAAAACTCGAGCAAGAAAATAAAACAAAAAACATAGTAGTTGCATATGTTCACATTTCATTTAAGTGAGCTATAAACAGGAATACTAGCTTGCTACATTTAGTCTCGTGATATTAAAGTTTATATTTTAATGCATGATTTTTTAGTTTAGTCAATTTGATTCATATTCCCCACCACAATGCGTGAAAGAATTTTCAGTAAATATCCAATAATACTTTGTTTTAGTACTTTTTTAGTGAGCCTTTTAAAATGTAAACAAAATAAACTAAATACGCGTAGTAGTAGTGGTAAGTACCTTGTAGTTGTACGCTGTACCCTGTAGTTGTTGTACGCAATTAAAGCATAAAAGTTAAGAAAAACGTATCAAATGCAACTAAAAACATATGTAGTCGATAGCATTTAATGATAATGATAATGGACATTTTCGCAAAATTAATAATTGGAATATTTATTACTATTATACTGCATTCTGAGCAAGATCACCTAGTTTAACTTCATACAGATTGATGCGCTAAAAAATAAAATAATCTTCTTTCACCCTTTCACGCCGATTGTCACGTATATGAGCCATCTTGAACGCTCTTACTTCCTGTCCGACACACCGGCATGCCAGAGTGTTTTCTAACTCATTCCCGGCCATCACGTATTTCTGATAGTGTTCTGGAACGTTTTGAAAACTAAAATTTTAGGCACAAGGTGTCATTGCATCTTCATAGATTTTGAGATGCATGTAGTTTGGACCATCTACTCGAAATAAGAAACATGCATCACAAGCTCGTGGTTTTTGATTGTCTAAACACGAGGAGAAAGGAATGTTTCCAAATCCCTTGCTCAGTGACATCTTTTTAAAAGGATTACGTATCACAATTTTGATTCAAATTGTTAGAACAATCGACATATTTGACATCAAACAGTCTTTTACTTTATTTGTTTTGACTTCTCTTTAATAAATTACAAATTTAACGAGTCAAGTCTGTATGTATCACGGCATTTTTAAAAAATATCAAATGGTAAATTAATACTGAAAAAATGTATGATTATGTACTAAACCAAGAAAAAAACTTAAGTAAATAAAGTATATAACTGAAAAATATATGTAGTATATGTCATTTATTTACTTTGCAGCACGTTATTGAAAAGCGTGTTCATATTTCGATAATCTCATTAATTTAGGCTAAACAGCAAAAAACCTCCAGTCCTGGGCAGGTGCTTGTGAAAGAGGCTGGTTTAGCAATAAGCTCGTGATTGCTACTCCTGTCGAGAAAGGGTTAAAGTTGATGGTTGAAATAGTCTATTAGGTCATTCTCAAAAGCGCTAATTTAATGGAAGAGCATTCTATCATAGTGCCTTTTCAAATGACCATTGCATTGTTTTTAAAATTGAGAATTAAGTTTTTTGCAGCCTATTAATTTTTCATATTCTCAAATAAGGCTGAAAATTAAATTTCAATAAAAATTTGAAATTATATTAGTTTTTATCTAAATATTTTAAATAAAAATATTTCTTAACGAAGCAAAATTATCTCTTTATATTCATGTATTTTATTAACATAAATTAACCTAACATTACTATAAATTCAACGCATGCATCTTCTAAACTGTTTTCAAGCCATGTGCCTGACGCAGCGTGTCCTTTACGGAACTTGTGCCATTAAACTATAATTTCAATTAAATTTAATCCAATAACAAAATAAAATACTACTGTGTATATAGCAATACTATATTTCCCTTGTAATAAAAATAATAACATTTGATTTTTTTTGGGAGAATGCGAGCAACACTTTTACTCATTTTTAACTAGTTCTTAAAAATAGAAAACAGAGCTTTAGAAAATATTTTTTTTCAAATATAAAAACCCTGTCTTTCTTCTGCCGGGCTCAATATACCATTCAAAAGAAATTTAAAATTTTCACAAGAGTATGCATATTTCAGAAGCTTTCGAAATACATTTCACTGGCAAAAATTCATTTTTACGCCAACTCGTGCATTTTAAAAATCAAACTCACA
This sequence comes from Parasteatoda tepidariorum, assembly GCF_043381705.1. Lineage (NCBI taxonomy): Eukaryota > Metazoa > Arthropoda > Arachnida > Araneae > Theridiidae > Parasteatoda > Parasteatoda tepidariorum. The sequence goes on from NC_092204.1 coordinate 79,097,914, forward strand.
TCTGCATATCCGAAACCAGCATTCATAAAGGGAAAGGGAGTATTGAAAAATACAAGGGATAAAACGCGTTCATGGAACGCTTGAAATTTCTTTTGTATTCTGCAAGGAGTCACATCTGTGCGTGAGAAAATTGTAATTCTTAGGATTTGTGTCTGCAGAATATTTTTAATATTATTCCTTGTCGCTGCAGAACTTTCTTAAATAGGTTGCAAGAAAATTCGAAAATGTCATGAATAGTATATTTAAAATGTGAAGTTATATATTTAAAACGTAGTTATATGGATTATTTAACTTCTTTACGGTATATCTATATAATTTAAAATAATAAAGGTTTCGAAAACCCCTAAAAGTTTGTACCATGACATTTTAAGAACATACGTTTAGATTACTTATGAATTAAAAATTTAATCTTTAATTTATATTGTAGTTTTTAATGACACTTGGATGATCCAAGCTCGCCCGTCATTCGCCTTTTGCGAATTAAGACAGGAAGGTTGGTCGTTTGACAAGAAAGCTCCGTAAGGGTGAAAGCACGTATTGGCTCAGAACTATACGGATAGATGGCAGCATCAAACAATTGAGGGACCACTTCCTCAATTTAAACTTAGATCTGAAGTGGAAGGAATTTTTTTTCAGATCCCTGTACCCATGATACTACTCGGTGACCAACCAGAGGACTTCCGATTCTATAGATTTCATCAGCACATGTATCGTATATGTACTCGGTGTGTCATACATATTGGTTTTTTAAGCCTTGTTTATAAAACCGAAACTATAATATGTCCATTTTTGGCACTTGAATTTGTGTTTCATTCATATTTTTTTTCGTTTACAAAAAAGTTATTTATGTTAGCAAAACCGTAAACGCCGTTGTCTAACTTTTTGGTTTTGTTGCACTACCAAAAATTTTAAACCTTAGAAACAAAACAAAAAACTGCAAATAAGTATTGAGAAATGTGAAAGGGAATGAGATGAAATAAAAAAGAAATTAATTTTCGATATTTAGATCGAAAATTACTACTGTCAAACTGGATAGTAAAAAATGCCATGCGGGTTGCTCTGTAGATCGCATAAATTCAAATATGGAATTGAACTTTAATGAGCTGAAAGGGTCGTAGTTGTTTAGTATCATAACAATATTTTTTTACAAATTCAATTTTGTTCGGCAGTTATTGCAATTGTAAAGGCTTTTCTCTCTGTTTTTTTTTACGTTACATTTTTTTAATGGGCAAGAACTATATAACTTAATTTTTTTAAATATAATGATGGGGTATAGAAAAACGCACAGAACACATCAGAAAAAAAACTAACATTCGAGAATTATTAACTTTTATAAGTTTAGTAAAATCTCCATTCAAGTCGATCTCGCCTGAACGTGTTTATCCGCGGGCATTTAATTACGGACTTTGCGATTAATTACGGACTATGTTTTATTCAAAAAGCAATTATTAAATTGAAAATCAAAATGTAAGGAATAACAACATTTTATATCTATTAAAACAAAGGAGTAAGCATTTGAATTTCATTTACAATTTTTAAAGTAGAAAAATAATTCGTATATACAGTTGAATTTCATATTGGATTGGAGATTTGTTTTTGTATAATATACCATTTTATGGAGAAAAAATAAAATTTTACACTAAAAGACTGGTGTCATTTTTTGCACATGCACTCTAATCAACTATCATGAAAATATATTTCAGTAAGGTATCTTACTTCAATTTATTAAAATAAACTCTAATAAAAATATGTAAAAAGAAAAACCGCCTCAAATATTGATGAAACTTACTTTTAATGTTTACATATGTTTTGTGAAAATGAATTGCTCTGAGCATCGTTATCGTATTTACTTGCAAAGCTCAATTTTGGACACGCTTTGTTTAAATCCTAATTAAGACCCTATATTAGCGATTTTTTTTCCTTTTATGAAGAAAGATAAATTTCTTAATTAGGTTCCTTTTTTTAATTTGAATATGGGACTCTGGAATTAGGAATGGAAATGAGAAAAAAAAAACCATTTGCTGTTATTTTTTGTAAAAAAAAAAGAAGATGAAATTCATTTTAGTTTTACTTTGTATGGAAACGACTTAGTTTTTTTCTAATTATAAAGTAAAAATTGAACTTCCTTATTTCTTACCGTTAGATAAACTTTTTTTATAATTTTTTTTTTGCATTTTTTTAACTCTTAACAAAAACCAACGCGTTTAAATTTAAACATCGTTTTTTTGGTAATAATTAAGATGTATGACTTTATTTTAATATGATAAAATTTTGTTTTCTCAAGTGTTCCTTCATTTGTGAAAACTACTAATTAGTCACGTTATACATTGAATCATGTAATTCAGTATCCATAATTTATTCCAAATTATTCCAGTTCATTAGATTTATTTTAACTTCCAACCAACATAAAAAAATGAAGGTAAACTAACTATAATTTTTATTCGCAAATCAAATTCTAGTTATGACTAAGCAAATATAATTTTTTTGTACTTTTATGTCATTTATTCTGTATCGTTTAAGGTACTGGTTCTATTGACGAAAATATTAAATAGCCACAAAATTGTATTTGATTTCAAATAGGCACCATTGTAAGAATTTTGCATATATATAAACATTTTTTGCATAATTAATAAGAATATACTTTTTCTGAATATTTTTTGTACTCATTAACTTGCTTTTTTCTATTTTCGCTTTCATTCTTTTTATTGAAATATTAGGCGGAATGCACGGAGAAAAAAAATCTTGAAAAATTGTATGGTAATGACATCTTTAGTTACTCTGGTTAATAAAACCAAAATATACGGCATTTAAATATTTCATTCTGTATTTTTTCTGCTTGTATGGCAATAGTTTCCCGGAAATTCCGTTTTTCAAAATGAGTTTTTTTCATTACCACAAAAAAAAACAAAAAAAAAACAAAAAAAAAAACAAAGCTGAAAAGTAAATTTAACTGAATAAATGGTTTTTATGCTATTGCTCTAACGTATGATAAAATTACCGAATTTCATCACGTTTACTAAATTATATCATGTATTGTAAAACCATATTATATTGTTAACTAGTGGGCTGCGATCCCTGCTCGCTAACGCTCGCCAACCCCCAAAAATTGCAACGCAATCTTATATAGTTTGCCTCACAAACCAAGCTCGCTTCGCTCGCTGCTAACTTAGGTACATTGCAAATGAAAAAAATTCTAAGAATTCAAAACAATCATTCAAATCCATATAACCATATAAATTTTTTTAAAAAAAAATTACATCTTTTTAGTAAATACTAAGTCATTAAAATAAATTTGAATTCAAATAAATGACATGTAATTCGTTAAACCTATTAGAAATGTGCTGTAGTATAAAATCTTAAAGTAAAATTTCTGAAACTGATATCTCTTTAAAAAGGTTAAAATTTTGGCTATAATTAATCATCAAATAAATTCGTATTATATAAATTAGTGAAAAAAAGAGCTTTCGACAAATTACTAAAATAGAGATCTATTGACAAAGACTACCCACTTCTGCCTAGCTTAATAGTATGAGATCGCCGCAGCTGATAGGGTGAATTTCGGAAGAGATCACATTTGTTGGTGAGAATGCTCTCTCTGATTATTTCAGTTTCCGTTTTTAAAAGCGCTATATGTTGAGCCACCTCAGCTTGATTTGGCATGTGACATTTTTAGCGGCTATCATTGGTCGATTTTCTAGTGTTGCCATTGTGCGAGTTGTAATGAGGCGTTTTTTGTTGCCGTGTAAGAGAAATATATATATAGATTTTATCAAAATCATTCCCAAATCGCTAGGGTAAAAAATGCCGAAATTTTTAGCGTTCCCATTGAGCCAAGGCCACGGTAATTTTTACCATATTCTGGTAGTTTTGATCATACTTCTTCTCGAATTATGCTTTTTATTTTATCATAATTTCAGTTATAAAAAGAATGCCATTTTTTCATTAATTGATATATCTGATCCGGATCTTTTCTAATCTGTTACCTTTTAGCATTCAGTAAACTTATTCATTTTCCAGTTATCTTAGTGTTTTCAACTGCTAACAGATGTGTCACACATTTTCGTCACCATAAGTTTGTTTTTGAATCGGCAAGGCAAACCAGCAGCCTCATATTATTAGATCAGCATAGAGCCCTTGTTTCGTATTTATACATTTACGGTAATCAGTTCAATCAAACTCCGAAGAGAGAAAATACTATAGTTATACTAAAACTGGAATTAACCACAAAAAGTCTATCAAAAAGATGGGATAATATCCTCTAGATTTTAAAATATTAGTAACTTCTGAACCCAATGACAGAGCCAGTATAGACATTTAGTGAGAAGTGCGGTATAGCCTAATATGGCTCTTTCACTAGAAATACTAACTAACTTGTTTCTTGTGATACTAAATTAACTCTAACCAACCAAACTTCGCTTTTGTATTCCGTTTCAAAAATATTCTAGCCGTATCGAGCTACGTTTAAATTTTTTTCTACAGCTAAAGGACGTTTCAATCTATTCCAATGTCACTTAAATTGTTGATAAGCTTTTCCATTTTTAAAAGCAAAAGTATACAATTATTTTCAGTTTGTTTGCAAAAGAGATAGAAAAAAACTTTGGCCAAATTTTTTCTGTATATTAGGTGTGAGGCTGATATACCTACTGTTTTGAGTTTTTCAGCTTAACGTTAAATTTTGTTCTGGTGTACAAACACTATAGGTTTTAAAAATTTTAAATTATGAAGTATTGTATAAACATGTACAGAGAGTATGATGGAACAAAATAAATTATATTCAATAATTAGATTCACTATTACGATATGGGCAACACTAAAAGTGGTTCATATTTCAATTGTTATAAATATCGACAACGAGTAAAATTACTTCTCGTTTATTTTAATCTTATTGAGTTCCATAATCTGCATTCCCCACTTTTATTTATTTACTTATTTTTTACTTTTCCTATGTAGTTAATCATCCAATCAAAATATTCTGTTCTTTTGTGAAAAAGTTTTATGTTTAAGAAAAAAGTTAAAGAGGAATCGGGAAGAATTACGTGGGACGGGGTTCAGAGCTAGCAGTGGTGGAGCCTCCTAGCTCTATGAAAACAAAATCTGCAACCGGACCAACTATAGCTGCGATAGTCTGAAAATAAAATTATTGGTCAAATTATATAATAATTTAAGATTATTTTTTGTTTAAGCAGTTATCTTTTAAAGAATACATACTTATAACTTTGAGATTTCGTCTTTCAAAGATATCAGTCACTTCATGTCAACAAAAACAATTTTACTTATGTTTTTATGTTTGCTTGTTTTGTTTTTTTGGTAAATTTGGACAACTTACAACATGTCTTATTTTTTATATAGGTTGATAGAAGAAACATTCACTTAAGAGAATAAACTCAAGTAATTTCAGTAAACAAATTACAACGAAAATGAGTAAATAAATATAAGAAGACATTAAATTTTTTAGAAATTATTGCAGCACGACTTTAAAACCTTACTTGGACATTGTACCCTTATACATATTTCAAATTCAAATCATATAGTCCATCTGAATAAGCAGAACAGCATACTTTTATTCAGAGTTAGAATTTCGTAATTAATTTGAAACATCTGACAATTTAAGAACTTTTATTTTAGAGGTAAATTAGTTGCTGTAAAACTTGGATCTACTAGTAAGTTCTATGTTGAATTGTATAAAGTTTAAACAAACATGCACGTTGGAGACAAAAAAATGTGATATGGTGACTTAATTAAACCACAATACATAATAACTGAAATCATCCGTAAAAAGCCAATATTTGTCTTGTGTTTATTAATTAAACAATAACTATAAGCTAAAATACGTATGAAAAGTGTAACAAACTTAAATAATTAGTAAAAGGTAAAATGGAAAAGATGTAGCAGCCTCTATTTAATTGTTGTTTCAGTTATATACTATACAGTGGTGAAAACGTCTGTAATATACACGCGCAAAGTCACGCAGAAAATATTTGTTAGGCTTTGTTTCCCGTAATAAGCAAGTCAAAAAGTTTGAGATTATGATGAAAAAATCAACTTCAAAGTGGTGTTATTAACGGATAAACTTATTGTAAATTCAATTAAAATTCAGTGTTAAAATAGGATCTAAATTTTCAGAAAACATACAACTGGCGACAAAAAAGCTAACAATCCCTGAAATTTTTTTCTTCTTAAAATCGACGTTTGAAATTCGGAGGACTGCATTAGCAATTATAGTGCGAACGTAATAAAAGCGAGATTTATCCCTAAATTCGTCAATAGCATATACATAACCTCATTTTCATCATATCAGCTTAGCTAAAGTTCGTACTTTTACAATATAGTCTTATCACCCTTCTGCATATAATTACGCAGTCATAACCCCAATGATTCATATGATCTCCGTTACTTCATTTGCCTTCCACAATCTCATCGAGGCACCACAAAGATCCAGCTAAAGATGAATGGGAAAAGGGCTGAAAACGGCCTCAGGTGCCTAGATATTTTATGCAGTTTAAGTTTAAGTTTGTCCCTAAATTTTACTCGCATGATAAAAAATGTTTGATTTTTTAAATTCAATTTATTTTTGAATTCTTTAGTTGGTACTTATATTACGTAAAAGTAAGCGTTGCGATGTTTTATAATACAAACATCTGGGTTAGGGAGCAAATATCTGGTTTGTGAGCATTTTTTTCCCCAACAGTTACTAAAAATAAAATAATCTTCTAAAAAACAATAATAATTTGCAAATACCATTCTTTGTAATACAGTTATACAAAAGTAAAGCTCTTCTTTAAGTAGCTGTGTGATTGAATTTTAGAAATCTCATTTAGAACTTTCCGCTTTTTTGAATTAGCCACAAAAGTAGGCTTTTAAAATCACATACATATCTTTATTTAATGGGATCTTCAATCTTCTTTTCTAAATTTAAAATATAACTGAATTATTTGTTCCAATGAAATATAGATATATATTGGAATTCATATCTTTATGAGACTTTAGCTTATTCCATTCTTTGTAAATATATGCAAAAGAACATGACAAAGAATTTTCATTTCTTATTTTAAATTAGTTTATTTTTCAAACGAAAATCGAAAGCTTTTGTTGGAAATTTATTTCATTCTAATTCATTCTCTTCACGCTGTACTTTAAGAAAGGAAAAATGTTGAAGGAAATGAAGTAAAAATTGTTCCGTTCTTTTTAAAGTAAGTTATTACGACATTAATTTAGTTGAAGGTTGGAAGCGACAAACTGCGATTCATAATTCCAGAGAAAAATTAAATACAATGTATTTCTTTCAAACTTAGGCGTTCGTAAAAATGGATGTTATAATAATTCTAAAGTTTTTTTTCTTCCAGAGGCTCTTTAATTTTGAGAAAAAATGTTGAATGTGCCTTTTGAAGATTCTGAGAAATTATTTAAATTATATGCGCAACATAGTGTCTATAAATTTAAATTAAATTGCTTGTTTCGTTACTAAAAGAAGACATTTTTCTTTTAAATTTTGAGTCATTGTATTTTAATTTCTGCAAGATTGTAAATTATTAAGTAAAATATTTTTTTTCTGCTGAAAGCAAAAGGGTGTATAACATTCAATGCAATTTCACTTTATATCTACCGAAAGTGTTAACTTTTTATTGCAATTGAAATGGAGTTCTGGCTACAGTCAAATTAGGTATATATATATATATA
>NC_092204.1:79105892-79144711 GCF_043381705.1 Parasteatoda tepidariorum
ACGCTACCCCCTCGCAATGTGAGGGAATTGCAGGACCAGTTGGTGAGCGCTTGGTACCAGATACCTCAGACTACCTATCAGCACCTTGTGGAATCAATGCCACGGCTGGTGCTAGCAGCTTTGAGGGCGAAAGGAGGTCCTAAATGTTATTAGCAGGGTGTTCATAATGTAATAGCTCTTCGAGGTATAAATATGTATGTTTTAGATGGATTTATAGTAGCTTCACTAGTAACTGATTAAAAATGAAAATTAAATAATAAAAATTTTTTTATCGTGAGTTTAAAATTATTTAAATAAAGCAAAATTCTTAAATTATTTATTTTATTCGGCCAATTTAGAGCTTCTGTTTTATATATTTGAGTATTTTCTTAACGTGTTAATGCTCCAATATAATACTGATTCGACTTAAAAATATTTTAATATCTTGAAACAATTGTAATATCTGGAAACATAATAAGTACATGACAAAGAATTACAATTTTACAGACCTCAGACATTCAGATAAATTTTAGATGGTACCAATCGAAAATAATATGTTAGAAAATGATATTGTGTAAATTCGAGGTATTTGAAATATTTTTGAATTATTATTAAACATTACCTTTATAAAAAGTAAATTTCATTATGTAATATCCTTAACTTATTTGCTGTTTAAGAATTGTAAATTGGAAAATGAGCTTCTTTATCCTAAAATTTTTCATAATATGTCAATATCATGCAAAAATCTTACAACTTTTAGCTTTAATCCTCTAACTAAATTAAAACAAAAAAAATATTAGCCACGGAAAATAATTTTATGACCGTTTTATAAAACAATTTAGGTAAGAACCATTAAATAGGGATACAAAGTAATTCGCAGTTAAGCACTGTTAAAACTATTATTAATTTTACGGGTGATAAACCCCAAAGGTATGTGTATCTACTTTGCTAATTAATGATCTTTTAAATGAATTTTTAGTCCAATTAGATTGCAAGAAACGCTTAGACTATTATCTATTTTAGTAAATAAAAACATAATGGTGTTGATAACAAAATTAGAGATAATTAATTACATTTCTCTTTTCATTGCTTTAAAATATAAAATGACAAACAAATACATAACATTAAATGACCTTTTACATTACGTCACTTGTCTTATGAAATATTATGTAGGACAGGGAAGAAAAATTTTTCTCATTGGAACAAATCGATATTTAGGAGGAAAAGTGCATGCTAGCAATATCATTTAATCTCGTAAATCTTTGACATTGCATTCCAAAAATTGAAGATCAATGCCAGCAGATTATAGCTTACAACAAGATAAAAGGACAACTTTTGATAACCCTATTTTTCAGTAGAAAGTATTGGGTAGCGATATTTGCTTTTCATTTGATTGTTTCAAATAATAAGTCTTTTCATTATTAAATAAGTGACAAAGAATGGTTGTATTTCACCCTTTGAGGGATTTGAGAACTTAATCATTGTTTACGAAAATTAGATAGATTTTCCCCTAATATTAGGATTTTTAAACGTATAGAATATTTACATTCAGATAATCAAATAATGTTTAAATATCTAATTCTTATTATTATTATAAATTAAATGAATACTCATACTTTTTAAGGGAAAAAGCAATCAATATATCACTATCATATCCTGCACAGAACTGAAAGATATATACCAACACAATTAATAAAGATAAAATAATTCCCTTTTTTTAAAGTTTATTATTATATTTTGAAATTCTCTGTGATTTTTCGTTATTAAATTATGTAAAATGTGCTTTTAGTAGTGCATCCCCGCATAATAAAGATTAAATGGATTCAGTATAATTTGTAATGATGTTGTTGTTCGTGGCTAACTCATGATGGTTAGACTCACTATAATCACGCGATATTCTCTGGTATGTATCCCTTTAGAGGGACAATAAAAAAATTCTAGAAAAACTGAAAGCAGCTTTAATAGGTATCAAGTATACAAATAAATAATACTTTGTACCCATAGTTACACATTTGATTCCCATTAAAAATGCACCAATTAATATAATACCAGCAGTGTCTATAAACAAAATTAATTAAGCATCAATAGTGTCAAAATTAGTATGATGAATTTTTACGTTACTCCTAAACGAATTAGTTGCATTTCACTATTAATTTTGCTTAATAGTACTTAGAGTATATAGCTTCTTTTTAAATTTCAGTCAGTATTTATTACAAAAATTAATTAAAAACCATTAGCTTCAATAATAGTTTGGAGATATTTTATGGATTAGTACCATTTCTCCATTAATGTTGCTTTTAAGATAACTTATTTTTGATTTCAATTAGTAATTATTACGTAAATTATTCAAGTATCAATAGCGTCAACAGTGAACAACTGCAGAACTGCAAACACAAGTCTTGGTCTCGATGGGATTACTTATCAGATGCTCCACCATTTGGATACTACGTTTTTGTCTATCTTCCTAGTTCTATTTAATAGAATATGGATGGAACAGACTTATCTATCAAGTTGGCATGGGGCAATTGTGATATTCATATTGAAACCAAGCAAGGATCCTTATGACGCTGTAAGTTATCGCCTTATAGCTGTCTGGGGAAGACCGTTGAGCTCATGGGCAATACCCGCTTAATACATTTCCAAGAAGAGAACCATCATATACCTGACTTCCAGAGTGGTTTTCGAAGAGGAAGATCTACTACTGATAACCTTATTGCTTTAGAGTCACGAATTCGCAACCATTTTGTCTCTATCTTCCTCGATATTGAGAAGGCTTAAGATCGGACATGGCGATGTGGAATTCTAAAGACACTCTACAGCATGGGACTATGTGGTAACTTACCTATATTCCTAAAAACACTTTCTGCCGAAGTGGTATTTTAGGGTACAACTGGGTACTATATTTTCTGACCTCTTCATTCAGGCTGAAGGCGTTCCTCAAGGTAGTGTTTTAAGTGTCATACTTCTCATTATTCATATTTCGCTTATTTTGAACATCCTACCACCTCTTGCATTTGGCTCACTTTATGTTGGCGACCAGAATGTTTCTTGCTCCGGATCGGACATGCACGTCATTGAGCGTCAACTCCAACCATCTCATCTTTCTTTACATATTGATCACTTTCTTAACCAACCGTGGATTATTGCGTCGTATCTTTTTCATTATCCATTTGCTTCATACAGAAAATCCAGTATAGCCCCCTGTTTTTTTAATCAGTTATTCACCTCTCATCGTCATGAACATTATCATTATGTTTCGATTTTTATGATAATACGAAATCTCTAGGATATGTAATATCTGATCGAACGTACAGTTATGTAATACCTGCCATTTATTCTGTATTTACCGATGAAGCGGCAGCCATTCTCATAGTTCTACTACTTATCTCATCACTGACCGGACGGAAGTATTGCAATTACTCTGAAAGCCTAAGTGTTTTGCGTCAGCTGAATCATGTAAGCAACGAAGCTCATCTTATTTTACGTATCATTAAGCATCTGTAGTTAGTCTTCCCAAAAATGGTTTTAATATTTTGCTTAGTCGGATCTCCCAGCCATGTTGGAATTTCGGGTAACGACAAGGCTGATTTTTCCACCCGGTCTGCTACAACTTTATTAACAATAACTGTACCCTTTTTTGACGTGAAGAATTATGCACAACAGCTACTATGTCTTTATGGCAGCAACACTGTCAGCAACACTTTATAGCAGCAACACTTACAAAGTGAGAACAAACTACATGCTATTTAATCTATGTTAAAGACTTGGCCAGCGTTGTAATTGCGTGGATCAGATGTCAAACTCACCAGTCTTGGTATAAGACATTCTCGGCTGACTCATCTTCATTTGCTGCTTGGAGCACCGCCTCTTCAGTTCCATACTTGTTAAGTTTCACTATCAATTTCTCATATTTTAATCATTTTCCCCTCTTCTAACCAACATCTCTTCACTTTTTTGGGAAGCACTATTTTAGGCATAAAAGACTTGTTAGATAAAAATCACCATCTCAACGTCTTTGCATTTTTACGCGCTACTGGAATTTCAAGTTGTATCTAATTGTTTCATGCATTTTACAATTTTAGTAAATTTACCATTAAGCTTTATCCATTTTGAATGCATATACCTTTTATAGCGTTTTCGATAGCTTAAATAATTTGATACATGTGCTTTATTTTACCTTTTAATGTCCTTGTTCGTACCTTGTGTTACTAAATCCAATATTCAATTCCATTTACTCCATCTTGTCAACTGAAAATATACCGATGAAATTTAGGAATAGTCTCTTATTGGGACAGAAAATGAAAGGAGTAGATCAGTGCTGAACACTTTGAAAATATCAGCAGGACAGGAGATCTTTCTAATCTTAAAAACTCTTTCTCAAGCTTTGCATTTAATTAATAAATCTTACTAATCCAAAAATAAATAGCTTAATAAATTACGGTACATAAAATATCATAACGTAACAATATACATGGCAGACTTTTATAAATAAAATAAATAAAATTGTATTGTAGTTTAGAATAATGCGGAGAGATGTGCACTCATTAATAAAGAACTTGAAAAATGAAACAACATAGCTCCAATTTTTGTAAGATTAGTTCCTTAATCTAAGCTCTATGTCAAGTAATTTATTTCAAGTGCAGAGATGTTCGCAAAATGAAAGAAAAATCTTGTAATAAAATAAATTAATACAAATACAAAATTGGGACTATTCTCCCCATTGTGTTTCAAAAGAAAAAAACCTATTCATATGCAAAACAATCTGTTCGTTCTTCTATTAATATTCAAATGAGGTGGGTCTCCCACAAGAGTTCTAGTAATTAGATTAACTTAATGGTATACAAAGACTGAGAGTTCTGATACACTTTTTATGTAAACTCGAATTTTAATTTCCAAGATTTGACAGTAGATTCTTATTAACTTTTAAATTATAAAATATACTCGAGAATTTGAGTTTGCTGCTTTGGTAATTAAACATAAGGATCATTCAACTCATTTGATTTATTTGAATAATAAAGGGAATTCAAGATGTCTTAGAATATGCATATCAGGAATGAAATGGAATTAATGGAAAATTTCTTGTATTTTGAAATGCTTAGTGTAATTTGTGGTAATTTACTGAATCGAATATTGTTGAAGGGATTATTCATTTGTATAATATTTCAATTAAATTTATGTCCAAACTAAAATTGTTATTTGGCTTTATTTAAGGAAATAAGAAAAAAAGTGCAATTTTCAGAGGATGGGAGGTGAAAAAAATCAAATTTTTACTGCAAAGTGTTTATTTTTCGTTTCTTATGTGGGTATACTGCTTTAATATTAGTATTAAACTAAGGATTTTTATTTTTATTTCAACCTCGTTGAATTATAAAAATAATATTGTTGTATTCCTTTTGCATTTTGATCTGAATTAACGTACTGTCTGGAGCAATATATCCTCTTTTGGATCTTGTGCCGTTGAACTCTACATCCAACTGAACTGAACTCAGAATTTTTGAATACTTGTTTATTCAGGGTTAATTTGAAGATCAATTTTTTAGAATTAAAATTTTCGTGAAATAATTTTTTTTCCATGTTGTCCGATTTTTATAAAAAATAATGCATGCGTCTCTTACTTGCTCAAATAACTTAGCATTAACACTTTGGCATTGTGGTCAAAATATATAATACGCAGAAACCATCCATAATTTTAACATATGAGATGACACATAAGGGATGTTTGTCTATGTTTAATGAAATAAATACACATTTTGATTACAGTGAGGGGGGGGGCATAGCAAGTTTCTTCATGAAGGACCCTGAGTAACGCTACATCTGCTACAGCTACTCCTCCGAACGTCCAAGTCACCATAAACAGAGATCACTCGCTGAGTTGCTTTAACAAATGATGCCGGACAACACTGTGGAAAATTCCAGATCAAATTACGTATGAAAAGTACTAAAATCTCTGGAGCCAATACTTTTTATCGCAAATTCCATTAATATTGCAACATGTTACGGAACAAAAAAAATCTGATATACCTAAATTTTTACAGTAGTAATTACCGTAAATGGATTTCAATGTAAAATCATGTTTTGCTCTTGCTTCATCCTGTTTTATTGCATTTACATTTTATCTGATTTTACTCGCTTTTAAAACCACTTGTCATGCTGTGTACAGTTGTATCAGTTGTATAATCAATTTCCTATGTTCCTGAAAGAAAAATTATAGCATAAAATTTTCCTTTGATTTAATTTGAAACTGTTTGTGGCGCCTCTCTTTTAATGGAATTCATACCATTAAATCCTGAATTCAATCAATTCTATCATAATTTGATCCGGAAAGTGTAAACCACCGTATGCTACTGTGAAGATTGGTGCAAAAGTCCGAACAAACTCAGAAAAGTAAATGAGTAATGTTTATATTGCAGAAGTTTGTCTTAGAAAAGACTTAACAATATTTTATAAAGCAAAAAAATATTTTAAGTTTAATTGGAATCTATGAAAGGTTCCGTAATTTTAAGAATTCAAGTTAAAAGATAGCTGATTTTAAGTTATGTTGAAAGAAAAATTATATGAATGATTAAACCGTGATTTATTGAAAATTTATGGAAAACTTTGCCAATTCTTATAAATCATAGTTTTCGCAATTTTTTATAGATTAAGTCAAGTTCTTAATAAGTAAAAGATGTAGTAAGTGTTTAATTTTTAGATAACCAAAGATGGGGTCATTATAAGCCCACGGATCAATAAAATTATAAGGTAAAAAACCGATCAAAGGAATGGTAAATTAGTTTATTACTGGCAATGGAGATTTATAGAAAGAACAGAAAGTAATATCCCCAATATTACGAATATGAAAATTATAACAAACACTCAAGCGTATAAAATAGAGAAACCAAAATGGCTTAATCGAAGCTAAAACTTTTACTAATGCATTGTAACCGTGTGCAATTCTACTGCTTACTGTGTGGTAATTAAGACTCAGAAAAAACAAGAATTACGATGGTTTTTCAACAAATGTCTGCATTTGTTGTATTTTTGTAAATATGTAGTGTCATATTTTAATATACAGCAGAAATTACACTCACTTTGTTTGGGTGGAAATCTTTAGTCTTCATACTCGATTTGAACAAATTAAACGGTACAAAACGTACTAAGTAGGCAAAATAATGGCAGAAATTTAAGGAGAAATTTTATTCGAAATATCTTGACAAAAACTAAAGTAAATTCAAATTAACTCCACCTTAATATTTCAGCAGTTAAGAAAAAACTAAAAAGCATCAATAGATATTTTTTTTTATTTTATGAATCATTCCTTATTTGGTTCCTCATATATATTTACCCCATATGACGGTGATATAATTGAGGTGGTAACTTAATTTGAACATGTTTTTTTTTCTCTTTTAATAACGTATTCATGATAAGTAATTTAAAAACGTGTATCATGGTTGGCCCAATGTTATGTATACGAATAATACAAATTCTTCATAAATACCTCCACGTAAACAGTACTAAAAGATGAAACGCTTTGTTATCTGAGCTGGGTACGTCTGAACATAGAGGACTGAGAAACCCAACATTATTTAGTCAGATACAAAACTAAGTATGAAGACTAGATAAGATTAACAAAACACGTCAGATTATCTTCGCAACAACAGATTTTAAAATTGCATAAGCATCAGAATAGCTTAATTGAGCATCCAAAGCCTTGGTCAGAATGATATAATATTCATGGCATAGACTACTTAAAACGAAAATGAGAACCATTAATGCAAAATTACTCTGATGGAACAAGGACTTGGCTGCCAAAAGAAGAAACTGACAAGAAAAAGAAATGGTGAAACAAGATAACAAAAAGAAGCAAATTAGAACCATCTTAAATAAGCTAAGAGTAATCATGAATCTAATTAAAAAAACAACTTACTAATTAAAGAATTAAAGATAACTCTTAAAATAACAGATATCCAGACTGTAAAAGACTGTATTGGCATCTTTGGGGAATTATCTTTAATATCCATTTTACCATGAAATCAATTTTACTATTAAATAATACACCATAATTTTAAAAGTAATATTTATTTAGTGATTCAGTAATTTAAAAATTATTACTGTAAAAATTGCGGTACATCAGAGTATTTGTTCCATAATATGTACCAGAAAAAATTAATTTTACAGTAAAAAGCAACGGAAACCTGATTGCTGCTACTTCTTACCGCTATTTGATCCTGAATTTTTCAGCAGTGAATTTAAATAATCTCTAGCTATAAAATAAATAATATTTTAGTTTCTAGTCGTGGTGGCTTAGGGGATAGAGCGATCCCCTTACAATGAGGTGAATTGTGTTCGAATCCCAGAGATGGTTGAGGTATACGAACCGGCCACAGTGCTGGAGTAAAATATCTTCAATGGTAGACGGACCTTGAACTGGAGTCCTCTTGCCATCGGACTAACAGTGGGTAGTTTACGAGGTTTTCTTCTCCATGTAAAGCAAATGAGGGTTAGTTCTATCTAAAAGACTTCAGCGAAGGGGAATTTCTCCCATTACTTGATCCAGGAGTTCCCTTGTCTTCTGGATTAGATTCAAAATTACAAAGCTAAAGAGTTGAACATTAGTAGTAGTAAACCCAAATATTAGGGGGCTGTTCAACGACATTTATAAAATGAAATGAAATATTTTAGTCTTTATTACGAATTTCAACTCCTCTATGACTCTCACCATATGGACATATCCGATATTTTTCAAAACTTAAACTGTTAAAATGAATATTAATTCCATCATTCTATCCGACTTTGAAAGAACTGTAAAAAGTGTCCTTGAAAAATGTCCCGATCAAATAACTTGGCAAAGTTGTCCCAATCGAAATTTCCCCCTTCCCTCTAGATTAAGTAAAATGCAGATTCCCTTTTCTCAGAATGTCCTACTTTACTTCGAACAAAACTTCCAAAGCAGAATAAAAGAAAATTTCTAACTGTGGACTTGACGGTATGCCAAAAGTTTTTCAATCGACTAAATGCAGAACTTCTGAGCAATATGTAAATTGCCACGAAAGTTCTGTTTGATGCAGACTTTGACGTTTCTAGAACTTTTGCGTGTTCTTTTTATGCTCTCTCTAAATCATTTTATGTGGTCCTAATCTAATTTTTAAGGACGATGCCAAGTTTCGATTTTGTAGTTTAAAAGTATCATTATAAAAAGATATAAGCTTACTACTGCTCCTTAAAATGCTAAGACGTAATGGTTTTAAATTGTAATCAAAAATGACTAATGAGTGGCATTTCAGTTTTTTAACACAATTAGCTCTTTCTTTTTCCAACTGTTCTAGTTGGTTGAATTATTGTATTTTTAATTAAAAAAAAATTTGCAACTAGTATTGAACTTGTTACTTTTTGTTTCGTATTTGTTTTACTCTACCATGTTGTTCTTAATTTGTTTGAAAGTTTTTTTTGTATATGATTAAACAAGTACAATTAGCCTAAAAGAAATTTAACGATGTCATAATGACCACAGTTTTTAAAAGGAATGTGTATGAACTGTTTCTTTGATGTAGAATTTGGAATTTCTAGAATTTTCCGTTCTCTTTTTATGTGAGTTTAAATCTAATTTTAAAAGCAATGCTTAGTTTCGATTCAAATTACAAAAAGACATAGAATTGCCGTACTGTTTATTTCAAGAACTTTTGTGGCGTTATGTTCTTGAGTCCAAATCCAAAATTATTAATGAGTATCATGCCAATTTCTTCGAAAAAAAAGTTTTTTTTTCAACTCTTTGGTTATATGCTTAATCAACTCATATAGTTGTTGAGACATTGTTTTTAATTAAAACTTCCTTATCTGATATTATTTTTTTAAAATATTATTTTGGATTTGATTTTGGTTCAAGTTATTGTTTAATGTGAATACATTTTTTATCATATAATTAAATTAATATAATAAATCTGGTAAAATGGATTTTCTAAAATATTATAGAATAGCATATGAAATTGAAGGCAAACATATTTTCGTAACAATATATTCTCATCTAAATAAAAGGGGACAAATAGCCAGCATATATGGAACTGCTTAAATAGTTATCATTTAGATATGTCACACGACTGAATTAATACACCAAATAGAAACATATAAATTATAGCTTACTAAATTGGGCTTAGAGACCTTACAATTTAAATCCATCTCGATAAATTTAAATATTTTAGCGAATCATAACTCATTTGGTTTTCGTTAGTGAGTAGTTTAAAATATTCTTTAGACTTTTTTAAATGGACCGATTATTATTTCATATTAGAAATGTATTTTTTTTTATAGTAATAAAAATATATCGAATCAAGCTAACGTAATATGAGATGATTCGATTTTTGTTATTTGATTTCAACCTGATTCATTCATTCAATTGCGATTTCGTCAGCCATTTCTAAGAAAACAAGTACAGTGTTAGAATTTTCCTTCGATAATTATTGTAAAATAGCCGTTAGCAGTCTATCCATCCAACTTACCTTGAAGTTTACAGTGGCGAATATTTTTTACCTTTCCGTTTTGGAAACCGTTTACAACTGACATGGTTTAAGAACAGTAAAAAAGAAATTTAACTGGAAATTGGAATAAGGCTTTTTGTTAGGTAATGGGCATTTAAGTAAGGCTGTGGTTTATCAAGAGGAAATATTGTAATACCAACACTAGGGTTCGAACTCCCATTCTGTCAGTCGTGAGATTGTCTGATTAGCAATCTCTGCTATAATATGTAACGCAGCTGTATATGGCTGGGTGGCTCAGTTGGTTTGTCGTTGGCCTTCTGAGCCCAAGTCTGCGGGTTCGATCCCCGGACCAGACACCGGATTTTCAGGATGCAAAGAAATCCTCAGCGGCCATATCGTATGATTATGCGGCATGTAAAAGATCCCTGGAGTGCCTTATTGGCTCTTGGCATTTCAGGCAAAATTAAATTCCTTGAGTACTTTAGCATCCAAAGCTGGGATCTAGTTCCCACACAAGCAACATCTTTATTCAGAGCTCCAAAAAATCGCTAATAAAAGCGTTAAATATCTATTTGCTCTACCCAATTCTTAATAAAAACAGCATGTCACACCCCAAGGCATCCCTGGTGAGTCTTTTCCGGCCTCTGGGAGGCCCCTTTTTCCGTTTTCAAGTTTTAGATTTTCGATGTTCCATTGATTTAGGCTTAGAGTGTCAGATCGCCATTTTAACATGTCATCCACTGCAAGTGGTTATCATTGCTATCTTTGGCTTAAATTTTCATTAACTTATCGACTCTTTTCAAATTTAAAGCATTTCATTTCAATCCTCCATGCGATTCTCTATTCAAATATATTAACTTTTTATTTTCCAGTGGTNTAGAGTCTCGGTGCTGCCATCTAGTGTGGCAGAAACTAGACGTCCAAATTAACATGATCAACGGTATCTCACCCATTGTGGTGGTCCTGAAAGAAAGGATACTACCTCTGGAGAACGCATTAGGTCTGCTCATCGGCAAGACAGATTGTGCAGCTCATTGGAAATAAAAAAAAGAAAAAATATGTAACCAGCTGCAAGGAACTAAGTGGCTGCCTTAGATGATCCTAGTTGGCGCGATAAAATTTTGGTTGTTTAACCGTATTGGATGAAAGCAGTTAACAAACGATTTTTCTCACAGTTACCAGTTTGAACACCATCTTATTTATCGTCATTTAACTGTTTTTTAGAAGGTAAAAAAATTAAACACTGTTACTTAATCGTCTTGTCCGAGAAATTTCTAATAGTGTAGTTTCTAGCTTATTTTAGTTTTTATGTTCACAAATGTTTAGGCACCTATTACACATAGAAATAATATTAAATAAATTTGATAACAATCATAAAATGAAAATTATTTGTTTCCTAATCATTCAAACTGCTAAATGTCGAAAAAGATTTTCAAAAAATGTATTGGCCGGATACTTTTACACGCCACGGTATTTATTAATAAAACGCAGTTATGAAACAATATCATCTTACATGTAATGCAAATATGGCAGAATAACTCATTTCTGTATTAGTACATTATATAGCACCGAAACTTATTTCCAATTTAAATATTGAACTAATATTTTTAACTTAACCTTATAAAATATTTCATGATATTCAAAATGTGCTTATCTTATCACAGTAAAAACTTAAAGGAAAGATACAGTTTAGTAATATTTGAGCCGATATTTAAACTAGCCAGATACTAATCTTTTTCAAAACATTCTGTCCTCTTTTAATTCATTTTCTTCTTCCAAAATATTTCTACCGCATCAGCAAAAAGTAGGTTTTAAAACTCCTCGAGGAAGGAAGAATTTGTTGAAAAGTGTCGAAATTATTTTTTTTCTGTATTATTCCTTTCCCGTACATTATTGGTTCAGATAACTTTTTCACCACTCTCTGAAAAGTTCTATTTCACAAGAATTCGGCAAAAGAACCTCGTTTTCTGAGACTTACTGAAAAAAGGGTTCTAAGTTTTTTCTTTCAAATTTATTATAGTACCTAAGAAGTTTTAAAATTGCTTAAAGCCGTTTAATTTAAAATTCGGTGGCTAACTTCAATAGCAAAATATTTCAAAGAATGAAAGATAATAGAAATTATTGCAAAAACATTAATAAGGTGTTTAAAAAAATTAGAAAACTAGATTTAACATTCGTAAGTCAACAAGAAATATAATCCTCTTTTTTACTATAAAAGATCCTAAAAACTTTGATCCTCTAAATTTTTATATACAGACTCTTATATATTTTTTCCAAATCTGCATTTGCATATTATGTATGCAAACATACACAAATTATAATTATTATTTATTATTTTGCATGCAAATTATAATTATATATTCGTTTTCAAGACACTTTTCGATGGAAATAATCTTCCTTTACCTTCTATCTTATATCTTACCTTATAAAATATTTCATGAGATCTAAAATACTTATCTTTTTATGGGAAAAGCTTAAAGCGGAGATACGGCTTAGCACTTTTTCAGTCGATATTAAAACTAGCTTTAGACTAGACTTTTTTTTCACATATATCCTCTTTTAATTCATTTTTTACTCCTAAAATATTTCCACCGAATCAGCGAAAAAGAAGTTTCCCAACTCCTCCAAAACTCCTCGGAGAAGGAAGAATTTGTTAAAAAGCGTGGAAATTATTATTTTTATATTCTTTTTTTTCCTTATTATTCCTCGCCCGTACATTATTGGTTCCAAGAACTTTTTTATCACTCTCTCAAAAGTTTTATTTGACAAGAACGCGGCGAAGGAAGCACGTCCTCTGGGACTTAGGGAAGGAAGGGGGGCTTTGATTTTTTTTCCTCTACTAGAGATTTATTTGATGCTCGTTCTGTTTCTTCTTTCCTAATGTTTTACAGATTTTGCTTTTCTCTTTTCCATACTCAGCAATGTGGAAATAAAGAAATGTTTACTCGAAATATCGCAAATATAATTTGAGAAAAATAAAATAGATTTTTCGATGGCGCCTGAAAAAAATATTTACTCTCGGAAACTGCACACAGGGGATATGGTTGCGTAGTTATTTAAGGCTTTATAAGCATCGGCATGGTGTTTTTCAAAGCCTAGTGAGTCAGAAAATGTAGACGGGGAAATGTAAGATGTAGTTTAAAAGGAAAAAAAAATATTTGTGCTTGAATTTTTAATTTTAGACTGATAGTAATAGTGTTATTTTGTCTTTTTCCCCCAATGTTTCTAAGATGATATGAATAAACTATCTTGGGAATATATGAATGTTGGGTTTTTTCTAAGAGTGAGAACCGGGAAGTTTTTTATTCTCCACCAAGCATGTGATTTTTTTTCACTTTATTCACATAAAATCAAAATTGAGTATCAAAAAGACCTTAATTTAACTGCAAGTTAAAAAAAAAAAATTTTTAAATTTTGTTGACATAAATCATTAAGATGGTTTAAATTAAAATTTGCGACGCATATAACAAAATGAAATCTAATGGTTAGCTTTTGAGCTAATAACCTCTAACTAACGAAATAGAAGGCAGAAAACAGCAAAAAGCAATATATATTCGAATATTTGACGTTTGAATACAATGTAAAAAATTCCAGATCAAATTAGGGTATTAAGTACCGACGCTTCCGGAGAAGCTTCCGCAAAATCCACTTTCCCCGTAAATATTGTTGTAAATTTGCAGTATAGTAATACTGAAAACTATTGATTGAAGTGATTTAGGGGTATTTATTACCGTTAAAATGATAGTGTATGAGATTTTTTGATCCGTAATGTGTTCCGGTAAAAAATAATTTTCCGGTAATGGATGGCGACACCCTGAATGCTGGTACATGTAGACTGTAGAGTAAGCCCATTTCCATTAAGACATGCGGCATGAGGTAACCACAATAAATACCCTAACTCTTCAGAGGTGAAAGAATTCATTAAAAAGCATAGAAATTATTATTATAATATTATTTTACCCCTTACTATTACGCAATCATGTTCAGTTTGTCAGCTCAGGCGGGCCAAGGTCTTCTTCACGAAAACTCTCCTGGTGTCTCTAAGGGCGATTTATCTCTAATAAATGTCAAATGACAAAGTCATTTTCATCATCAACAGGACGAGAAGGCCTAGACCTACCTTGACTTTGAAGCATAAATGGTTTAGCCATAAGACTGATTTAAGAAGCAGTTGTCATTCATTCTGATAAAATGTGCACGCAAAGCGACATGATTTATGAAGGTGAATCTCATCCGGTTCTGTGTAGATTTTAAATTATTTGGAATTGAAACGTATTCGAAGCGCACTATAAACCTATATTTCTTTAAATTCAGTCTTATGGTTTGACAAGAACACCAGCTAAGGAAGCCTGTCCATTGTGATTTGTGAAGAAAAAGGTTGCTTTATATTTTTTTCCGTCTACTAGAGATATTCTTGATGCTTGAACTGTTCCTTTTTTCGTTACTTTTTACACGTTTATTTCCTCTACTGGAAATATATTTGATGCTCGTACTGTTTCTTCTTTCGTTGCGTTTTAAATTTTTTCCCTGTAAGATACTATGTATTTGATGCTCGTACTCTTTCCTTTTTTCTTACGTCTTACGCATTTTTTTCTCTTTTATATACTCTGCAACCTGAAAGTACGGAAAGGTTCAATTTAAATAACGCAAATATAATATGAGAAAAAAAGAATCTATTCTTAATGATGTCTGAAAAAAAAAACGTCATGAATCTGTACACAGAGTATATCGAAGGGTATTTATTTAGGTTCTTTTAAGTATTAGCATGATGTTTTCAAACCTTTAGTGCAAAAATTGTAGACATGAAAGTATAATGCTTCAGATTTTATAAAATGTCTTTTTTTACTCCATCTATTTCAGTTCTTATAATTAAATTAAAGTTTCTATAAATGCAATCAGTAACGATATAATTATTGTTAAGAAATGGAATCTGCTAATGAAATTTTATCTATTATGGTTCTCCTTAAAAAAATATGCTTTTATTCTTTTGTGAAAGTAAATTCTAAACAAAAGGTATATCAGTGAACACATATTAATATTTAAGCGTAGAATAAACAAAAAGAAAACTTTGACTTAAATAAAAAAAAACTAAAAGTAACTGCCCTGAATAATAATGGAGTGATGTAGCAAGGTCTACAATTATCCAAACAGAACAGCTACATTGTTCTGCCGGTACTATTTAAACTTCTTAAAGTTGTCTAGTTTTAAGAGTTTATCATAATTTTACCTTGATTTGCACTAAAAATTGAAAGTACTGATTGTATTTATTTTTTGCTTAAAATATCTACTTTCAACCCCATCATTCCAAAAAAAAAAGTATTTTTGAAAAAAAAGTAAACATGAAGAATTCTCATAATTCTTAAGAACCGAAATTCATTTTCTAAGGTCACAAATCACAAATATACTTCTTTTCATAGTAAAATATTCGTAAATCTAATAATCTTCTAAACACTGTTATGCAAGTGAGTTTTTCATAAAAATAATTATTCAGCGATTGCATTGCTTTCTTCGGGAAAGAAGAATTTTGAGGATATTCTTAATAAATCATTTGTTTCACAAACTACCATCTAGCCGATTCAACTAAACAATAAAGAGAGAGCTAGTAATAATTAAATGTCATCTAAAAATGCAGCTATTTTTAATCCCTAAAATTCTAAAAATGCAGCTATTCTCTTAAATAAAATGAATAAGTCAAATATTAAGTGCTCAAAACTATCTTTCATATTTTATAAGAATCTAATTTCGCTTTTCATGGCCGCAAATTGATTTGCAATCGTGACTCTTATCTTAATAAGAAGTTCGTAAATCTAATAATCTCCGAAGCACTAATTCATGTGTAAGTTAATTAATATCGAATTCCTGTATTTACCCGGGCATTGTTTAGTTAAGGAAATAAGAATTTCGAGATGATTTCTTATAGATCATATGGTTAAAAACTGCCCTCTAGACGATTCAAACAAGAAAAAAAAAAGTAAAAGTGATGATTGAATGCTATAAAAAATATTCCAACTTTTAACCTTATCACTCTTACGTAAAAGTAAAATAATGAAGAATAAGTTAAAAAATGAGTGTTCGAGAAGAGTTCTCGTAATTCTTAAAAATCAAAATTCACTTTCTATAGCCACATTCGCAAGTCTAATTTCACTAAGAACACAATAATGCGAGGACGTCCAACATTAATATTTAGCTCGAATAAGTAAGCTGGACATTTAGTTGGGAAAAGAAGAATTTTGAGATTTTTAAGAAAATGTTCAATTTAAAAACAGCCCTGTACACTGGAAAAATTTTAATTAAAACTACCAAAAAATGGTGAAATATACCGCGCTTCTGGCTTTATAGGAGTACTGAAAAGCTGAGTAATTTTTACGAAGCACTTTTGTAATGAGTTTGGAAAAATTTTCAATAAAATAATGTTTTACAGTAGGAGACAATATCAGGTAGATGTGGTGAAATTTAATAATTGTATCGATGTACCGTAAAGCTTTGCATAAGAATTGCATTTGTTCGGTTAAATTTATTTTTAAGCTTTGTATTTTTAACTAAATGCATGGGAAGGAAAACTATAATTTTAAACAGAATTTCCGGAAGTTTTTACCATATAAACGAATCAACCCCCAAATTAATAGTTTAAAAACGGCATATTTTGGTTCAATAAAACCAAACAGGAATTATGTTGCTCTTTTTTTTTAAACAGAAATATAATTACCATACAGTACGATAATTTTTCTTGAAATATCTTTTTACATAGATTCCGTAACCACAAGGATTTAATTTTCCGTCTCTCCTGGATAACTTATTTTTATAACTGTATTACAAAAATTGCATGAAAAATAGAAAAAGGGTTTTTTTGATACATTGATTTAATTATCAAAGTAATTTAATGTTGCTTCATAATCATATACAAATTACAAATAAAATTTGGTTTTATAATATGTGATAAAAATTGGGAAATGTGGTGAAATTTGGTAAATTTATCATGATACCTCAGAGCAAATGGTATAAAAACCATACATTAGGTAAAATATATTTTTCAGTTTTGTATATTTTACTAAATGTGTAATAATAATAAAAAATAATTTTGATCTAGAATGAATAGTTTAAATACCGTATTTTTTGGTTATATTAACCTGAATTACGATTTTTTTAACCATAAATGTACGGTAATAATACCGTACTCCAAATAGTACGGTAATTTTTCTGGAATTAATTTCTCAGTTTACAATTTTTTTCTGATTTAAGGAAAAATTACAAGCATTGATTGATGCACACAAAATTCTTATATTTTTAGCCTTATCATTCTTAAAAATAAAAGTAAGAACATGTGAATAAGAATAAGTTTTCAAGAAGAACTCTCATAATTCTTTAGAATCGAAATCCACTTTCAATGGCCACAAATCGCAATTATAGCTCTTCTCAGAATAAGGCGTTCGTAAATCTAATTCTCTCCAAAACACTATTATGCGAATAAGTTCTCCCTTAATATCGAGTTCCCGTAAGTTATCCAGACATTGTTCAGTTCAGAAGAGAGAGAGAAAGAGAGCAAGCCCAAGGATTAGACAAAGGGCACGGCAGGACTTTACCAAGTTGCGGTATATGCAGTAAATTTATATTAATGATCTGCAATGCAGTCAACTTGAAACAAACTGCAGGAATGGTGATTTGTCACGAGGAATTCTTAACATTGTGAACCCATGCTCTCTCTTCAAGTAATAACGGATAATAATTCACACTCCAAGTTACGGTTAGAGTCGAATTCCTTTGCGTCACAAGCATTCGTAGAATATTGTTTTCTACCTCTTAGTCGTTGTAAATAGTAGCTTTGTTCATATTTAGTTTACTGAAGATTTAAGAATGAGTAATGGACCTTGAGAGTTCTTTACTATTATTTACGAACGTTCTGGATATACTAATAAATTGTTTCTTTACAGGGTGAATATTTTAATCGCATACGTTGGGTTTTAATTTTTACTAATTTGTGATCAGTTAAACATATTTTGTAACGTGTTTATTAGTACGGATAAACTAATTAAAATAAGGATAAGTGTTTAATTATGTATATTTTATTATTTGTAACATCTACAAACGAGCCAGGAGGAAAAAAATAAAATTTATAAAAAAATCTTATGATATAAAACTTCACAATAAATTAAAAAAAAATTCAATAAAAAATACGGAAAATTACATATTGAAAGACGTTACTTAATTCTTTGTGAAATGAACATTTTACATGTTGTTGTTATATTAATATTTTATTAATATTATATTGATCATCATATAAGACTTTTTTTCTGCCAGACACACAAGTCATAGCTTGTTTTACAGGGTAAACTCATTCATACATTGATTCATTCATCATTAGGTCGTAATTTTGACCTGAACCAGAGAACGATCTATTTCCAATTCAGTATCCCCAGATGTATTGATTTTTTACGGGAACTTGGAGAACTTTGTGAATCGACAGATTTAAAGTGCAACAGTGCAAGGAGAGTCTTCGGCCAGCGGGGTTCGAACTCACGACCTCTTGAACATGGGCCCAACGCCCTACCAACGATGCTATCCTGGTCTTAACTCCATTATTCAGCTAATTTCGGCCTTATATAGAATTGTTCATTTCCCCAGATATTTTACTGCCACTTTTCAACCAATACCGAACTTATATAGAACTGTTATTATAAAATGCTAAAAGCCCTTCTAAGACAATATTAAAAAATTTATACATTCCAACATTGGTCTTTCGATTCATGGTCTCATAGGACCTAATTTTGAGCTAAAATGGGACTAAGGTAAAATTATTCCTGTGCTGGTTTGGCTTTCAACTCTAGTTCCTTAAAGTGGTAGCACAATGCATAAAGTACTAAATCATTGTGGCTTTACTTAAGTAAAAAATTATTTTAAGTAGATGAACCTTGGTACTTCAGACGGAAATTATTGAATATACTAAGACTATGTAATGAAATTACTCTCTTATCATTGAATGCCAGATAAAAGTAAATTTAATTCTTCTATTCCTTTTTTCTCAAAAAAACTGTGATCGAAATTTGACTAATATTAGCGGGATCGAATACTTATTAAGTGATTAGTAATGTCTAATTATAAGAATAATCATCATTAGAAAAAAGTACAAGATGATAGATTAGTCCTTTTTGTAAATTATCTAAATGATGCTTAGGATATTACTATTTAGGACAAATGTAAAATAATGATTTTTTTTAAAAATTTGCTTTTATATTAATACCATGAAACAATATGTAAAATAAATAAAACAATATTTTTAAAACACCAGAAGAAAAAAATTCTGGGAAAACTACCGTACTGTATGGTAATGACAATTCTAGTAAAAAAAACACATTTCTGGTGGATGAAACTGAAATGTACAGTATTCAAACCATTTGTAAAGTAATTTTTCCATTCAATTAACGGTAACGGCTTATGGAAAACTCTTGTTTTAAAAAATTATAGTGCTTATTAAAGCACATTTAGTAAAAAATACAGAATTGGAAATCAAATATAACCGAATAAATTGTTTTTTGTTATGCTCTAAAGTATCATCATAAACTTACAAAATTTTTACCAAATTTGCCGAATTTTATCATATATTATAAAACTATATTTTGTTCTTAATTTTATCAAAGTTATTACCAAATTGCTTCGGAAAAAATTACTGTGCTTTTTGGTATTCTTATAGAAATCGATAAGTTTTAAAATATTCTATAGTTTTGGCCATAATGTACAGTATTGTTTTCTTTGTTTTTTTTTCTACTAAGAGACAGTGTAAAGGATTTGTTTAATTATATTTATTAAAAAAAATATCAACACAAAATCTGAATAGCTTATAAAAAAAGTTAAAAAACTTTTGTATTTGACATTTTTAAGTATTCTATTTAACTAGAGTCAAAATTCATATCTGGTCGTATTAAGCAGCAATACGGCCGGGATAGCCTGGTCGGTAGGGCGCTGGTCCCATATCCGAGAGTTCATGGGTTCAAACCCAGCCGGCCGAAGATTCCCCGTGTAGTAAATGGTGACTGATGCACGCTAAATCTGTCGAGTCGCAAAGTCCTCCATGTTCCCACAACAAATCAATATCAATCTGGGGGTACTGGACTGGAAATCGATCGTTCTCTGATTCAGGTCAAAATTACGATCTGTGGATGAATGAATGGATGTATGAATGGATCCGCCCTATAAACGCGCGCGATGAATGTGTGTGGCAGAAGTCGAATTCTTGGCCATAGATGGCGCCACTGGAAAGCAAGAACAATCGCACCCGTCTGCCTAAACTGGCATACAACAACAACAACAACAAAGCAGCAATAGTGCATTTTAAATAATAGATGACACCGTATATCTTTTGATGAAATGTATTTTAATGAATTCAGCTTTATTAAAAAGTATTAACATTTGTTTTTCCAAGAGTAAACTCTTATTAATAACAACAAAACAATTTTTAAATCAGTATTACATAAAGATTGTATAATTTATTTTACATTACTTTATTTATTTGTGAAATGAAAATCTCCATTCACCCACCTATTTAAGCTTCTGCCTTTTCAATTTAATCATTCTCAGTATCTATCGAGGTCTAGTTTTAAAGTTAAAAATATAATTTTCTGTTTCAACTTCACTTAAGTTAGCTTAATTTGATAACAAAAGTTCTGGCGAAGTGGAGTTTAGCAGAATAGTTAAGAATGAAAAATTTTTGAATCTTAATTTCGCTTTGGTGACTAGGGAATTGCTTTCCACCCAAACGATAATTCTTTTTGAGACCTCGAAGTTTACATCGATTAGTAATTTATTCCATAAAAGTGGCTTAGTCTATGAAAAGTCAGGAAATAAATCTTTGTAAATCCGAGAAGTTGTTATTCTATCTATATAACAAAATGTGAAGAAGAAATATTTACTGTTGTCCAAGTTTTAATTAAGTCTCTCTTGCATTTCAAAATATCTCTTGAAGAAGTTTTGAGAAGTAATACGTCATTGACATTTTTGGTCTTAGTTTAAGATAAAGTATGATTTTTGTTTAAAGTACTTAGTCATTTCTCGTGTCATCAATGTGTGGATGAAATTAATAAATTTTTAACTCTAAAATTGATTCCTGAAAACTGTGTGGTTCTTAAAAGCTATGTTTTTTCATTAATTTTCAAATATATTTAACTGAAAAAAATATTTAAACCAAACTGCTATGATGAATGGTAGTTTTGGTATAATTTCGAAATTTTGAGGCAACTACAATAACAACACATCATATTTTATATGCTTTGAAGTTGTTTGTAGGTCTTTTTAATTAATTTTGGTGCTTTGGTTGAATTGAATGATTTTGTAATTAGTATTATTAGATCTTCAAGAAAACAAGTACTGCCAAAACTACTAGAATATGGTGAAATTTACCGTGCTTCCGGTTCTAAGGAAACACATAAAGCCAGGAAATTTTTACCCCAGAACTTTGGAAATGTTTAGATAAAATTAACAATTAAAAATCATTTTGTAATATGTGATAAACTTTGGTAAATGTAGTCAAATTTTGGTAATTTTGTCATAATTTAGAGCATAGCATAAAACCATTGATTGTTACAGCTCGTAAACACAAGATACAACTGGATAAAATGTGTCAAAGCTTCAAACTCATAAAATCAAGATATGTAACAAAGCAAAAACTGAAATAACATTTTATCAAATGTTACGATAGCATTCGAAATATCTAAAGTAGGAATAAAAAAAATTAAAACAAAAAAAACATTTAAATTATTTAATTATAACATTAAAATAAATATATGGCAATTAGACTTCAAAAAATGCTTCGCAAATAAAATTTGAGAACAAGAAAAAAAAACATGAATATATTTTATCATTAATATCAAGGTATCTTCCTTCCCTACAGATTACGATTAATAACATATTTTTGACAGACAAACTAATCGAAGCTACTTGTTTATGATTAGCTCTGATATTTTTCTCAGTTATTATTTATGAAGGAATCATTTGAAGGAAGAAGTCTTTTCCTAAGGGAAAAATTCTTTTGCAAAACTACGTGTAACTGTACTTATATAGTTACTTATTTATGAAAATGTTTATTTTTATTATCTTTTATACATCCATGTACCATGTGAAAGCTTTTAGAATTTCTCTTATTACATAGCTTGAAATTCTTCATTAACTATATAAATAAATGATTTATTTAATTTCTCTAACACGGTAATTTCCCATAAATCTGTTATCGACATGATACATATATGTTTGCTAATTTGAATTAAAATATCACTTCTTATCAAGTCATTGAGGGATTTATCAGATAAACAAAATTAAACTATTTATAACTCATAAGACAAGGAGCTGAATAGGATTGTCTATAATTCAGCGAAAAAAAAACGGAATCAACACTGAAAAATGAAACCCATCATTCTAACATCATTGCATTTTTACTCGCTATTAAAATTTAAAATTGTAAATAGCTATTTTATAGCATTAAAAATTTTTTAAATCAAACTTTTGCTTCTACACACTTTTATGTCGGATCTGTTTTATTAGTAATCACTATTTTATACTGATTTATTTATGTATCTCATGTACTTGACTCTTTGTACTTTAAATTCTGAACTGTTTTTAAAACTATGTGCTTGTTTCAGTAAATTCTCTTTATATCTTATGCCATTTAACCCGACATAAATTTAAAATCTCAAAATAATCTTAACATATCCTCATAGCTTATAATTCTCCCTGATTAGCGGAAGATTTTATTTTTATATAAGTAATATCAAATGTGTGCAATTCTATTTCATTCTGAGCTTGATGAATTTGATTAAGAATTATTTTTAACACCACCACATATGAATAAAATAAACATAAATGAGTATGGA
Organism: Parasteatoda tepidariorum; assembly: GCF_043381705.1. NCBI lineage: Eukaryota > Metazoa > Arthropoda > Arachnida > Araneae > Theridiidae > Parasteatoda > Parasteatoda tepidariorum. The sequence continues at coordinate 79,129,177 of NC_092204.1, forward strand.
ATTCATATGAAGTTTGTTTGAGCTCTGGCAAAATATAAAACTACCTTTTGCTTTCAATTTATTTTCCATTCTACTCAGGATAATCATTCTTTATAAGGGAAAAATATTCCAGATCTTAACAGAGCTGGTGAACTTTAGGGGGAAAATTTATTGAAAGAAATTTTTGAAATTTGTTGCAGATTCGTTTGTCTCAGCTTCTGCCTCACTTGAACTATAAAGAATTTGCAAGTGGTTTGAAAGTGCAAACTGAGTTTGAAAGTGTTAATGGATATGCATTGTTGTTTACGCTATTATTTGCATAGAGTGCTAATAGTAATTGACAATAGAAGTGAAATTCCAGCTCACCTATATAACAATTGATTCCAATACCCCGTAGGGACTTAGCCTTAATATTATGACATTTTACTAGTCTGAATAAAATATTTTTTTCATCATTAAAGAACTTCCGAAATAATTATTTTCTCTCTAAAAGAGTATTATTTCAATGAAATTAATTGAAATGTTAGCCCCTTAAACAATAATTTTCAGTTATACTGAATTTAACAATGCTGGATTTTCTGATGAGACTCCAACTACTACAGATTCTCAGTCTCAGAGAAAAAAACATACCTAGTGATAGCACAGATAACGTATTTATATTTTAATAAATTAGAATAGAAAGAGTTTCACATACCATTAGACACACGTAATTTAAACCCATACATAAAAAAAACATGCAAGCGAATGCTTATGTTCTAATATATTTTTTTAATTAAATCCGTAGTAGTTGAAGTCTCTGATTTGGAGTATCTGTTTTTATCCAAAATAAACAATTTGTTATATCATTTTTTAGTGAAAAAACGCATGGTAGAAATACAACAATTTTGCTCTGAACTTTAAGAAGAAAAATACATATATTTTAAATAGTTTTAACTACTGAAATTTTTAAAACTAAGCTCATTTGAAAAGGGTTTGTATATTTAATTTCATTATTAGAGTGGTTTCTCGATGAAGTGGTAATTAATAATTCTAATTTTTCAGCTTTTCTATGGATCAGAATAAAACTATTTTTATGTACTTGCATTTGGTACTAGTGTATTTCGTACAGACAAATTTAAAAAAAATATCTTGACAAATATAGTAATTATATTCACCCATCACGAGTGGTATCGATCAGTAGAATTACTGAAAATACTAAAAATGCTATGAATACACTTCAAACAATCAAATTTGACAGCAAAAATGCTTTAAAAAAAGATAAAATCTAAAGAGAAATGATAATAATAATCATTTTAATGGCATTCAAATTAGAAAAACCAGAATCGCAACCTCTTGTTTCCTTTACTTTATTGTCTGCTGGTAATTATTTTGCGCAGAACAGTCAAAACATTGTCTATTCAAGACATCCTTTACGAACAACAACATCAATAAGTAATATAATCTATTCAATCATTACTTATTGAAAAAGATTTCTAACAAATATGAACGACTTTCTCAGCTTAATTACGCTTTTCAGTAGATTCTGAAATAAAATCAATTCTCCTTTGAAAGCACAGCTACATTGGTAATTCATCAGACTCAAAAAGTCACCGAAGCGCGGAGAACAAAGGTATAGAAACTCTATAATCTTTGTCAATGGTCTGAGTAAAATGTACGTAAATATTAGACCCGCCCAGAACGTGCACTAGCTTTGTTTGTATCTTGAAGTACATTCTAATGTAGGTTATTTTCATTATTAAAACCTCGAATTATGAAATTTATTTTGATTGCTCACATGCAACACAAGTCGTGCAATTCTTAAAAAATATTGCGTTGAGTCTTCTGTTTTTTAATATCCCTTATATCTCATCTTAATAAATAAAAATCTGCGAATATTATATAGCAGTGATATCAGTATTTTACAATTTCATTCACTTTTGCCAGCATCACCTTCCTACCATTTCACTTTTTCTTGATTTTATAATTCTCATTATATACACAGCTCTGGATCAATATTGTTTGTGTCTCGCGAATTTATATTATGTGCAACTACATAAAAGACTAGGAATGTTATACCAGTTTCGTTGAATAATTTTTTCTAAAGCGAGGAAAAGAAATGTATAGAAATTTTATGATCTTTTTCAATGGTATGTGCAAAATTTAAGCGAACATTAGAGCAGCCTAGAACGTACAATAGCTTTGATCTTAAAGTACAATCTAATGAAGGTGTATTTTTTATATCATTATTAAACCCTCGAATTATAAAATTCATTTTGATAATTCTCATGAAATACTAGTGATACAACTCGGAAACTTATTGCTTATATCTCCGAAGTTTATGTTATTTGCTACTAATTAAGGACTAGGAATATTATACAATTAGTTATTATTTTACTATGCAATTTAAGTTATATAAATAATTCACGCTAAAGTGAAGAGAATAGAGATATAGAATCTCTATAATCTTTGGTAATGTTTTGAGTAAAATACACGTAAATAGTAAACCCTCCTAAAACCGTGCAGTAGCTTTGGCTATATCTTAAAATGGTCTCTAATGTAGATTGTTTTCATTATTAAAACCTTCCAATTATAAAATTTATTTTGATTGCTCACATACAATTCGAGACGTACAATTCTAGAACAATATTACTTACGTCCTCTGTTTTTTTAATATTTCTTATGTTGTATCTTACTAAACAAATGCCTGATAATATTATACATTAGTGATATCAGTGCATTTACTATTTTATTCACTTTTGTAAATATCCCCTTCCTAACATTTTACTTATTTCGTGATTTTATATTGTATTCATACATTTATCTGATTTCATTCACTTATACCATTTTATTACTTATAATTGCGGGACAACTAATGTGTCGTATGCAATCTGGGTTTTGAAATGCCTTACGGTATCGTGTTGCACACAACTGGTCCTCTTTTTGACTTTGTGCTTCTAAACACTACATTCAATCCAATCCATTAATACCATTGATTGTTGCAAGAATTAACTAAAAGGTGTTTATGAAAAATTCAAAATGAAACTTAAATTGTCCTCGGACCTCAATTGGTAGAAAAGTTTAATGGTGTTTACGTCTAATCATTGAATAAGCTCTTAAACAACGCGCTTATCATGAAAACTATGTACATATAAAATAAAAGAAATAAATAATTACATGTTTCCATTATTTATTCATATAACGTGTTTCCAGATTTAGATATATTTGGTGCAACCTGTTTTTGATTTAATATTATGTCCGAGTCTACTCCTTTTATTTCCTCTCACTTTTGAAGTATTATTTTGTTCTCTGCGCCTTGCAAATATGCAGGCAAAGGTGGCCTACAAAGAGAGATAGAAAAACAAATAGAATTAAAACAGGAATATCCATAGTTGTATTTATTGTATTTAATAAAAGAAGCACTACGTCTTTAAAAAAAGTTGTATTAATATGGGTAGCGTTTGTATTTAATAAAGTTATGCGGATTTCTCCGTATTTACTGACAAAATCGATACTGTTTATTTGTCGATAAAATTGTCACTAATGATAAGTCCAAATTCAAAATTGTCATGATTTCAAAAAGTTTTTAATTCATAATTTCCAAAATTAACAATTGATTTCTATTCTCTAATGCGAATCCATCTACTTCAATATTTAAGGAATAAAAACGTAAATTAGAAAATATATTAAAGTTATTTGAATAATTCTCGCTGAAGGATGGCTTTTACGATATTAAGATTTAAAAAAGGGAAAAATACATGCCATCCTAGAATTCCTATAAAATAAAATAAGAATGTTGCAGAAGTTCAGTAAACATTTTTGACACGGGTGCTACAAAAACTATCTGCAATCCAATTACTCAGTATTCTCACTTACGAATTCATCTATTTCAATATAAATAGAATAAAAATGCAAATTAGAAATATAAAGTTATTTGAATAATTCTCGCCAAAGGATAGCTTTTATGATATTAAAGACTGAAAAAGTGAAAAATACATCCCATCCTAGTATTCCTATAAAATAAAATAAGAATGTTTCAGACGTTTAGTAAACATTTTTGACATGGGTGCTACAAAAACCATCTGTAATCTAATTACTCAATATTCTCTCTTACGAATTCATCTATTTTAATATAAATAGAATAAAAATGCAAATTACAAAATATATTAAAGTTATTTGAATAATTGTCGCTGAAGGATAGCTTTTACGATATTAAAGACTGAAAAAGTGAAAAATACATCCCATCCTAGTATTCCTATAAAATAAAATAAGAATGTTTCAGAAGTCCAGTAAACATTTTTGGCACGTGTGCTACAAAAACCATCAGTAATCCAAGTGTTTCAAAATGGTTATTTCTTCTTTCAACGTGCTCGGATTCAAGTACTGGAAAGCTGATGAAAAAGTTCGGACATGCCTGGTCACTTTTTAGACAAGTAAAATTTTTTAAAAGTATATGAAAAATCATTGCATGATTTAAACTGCAAAAATGTAAGGAAAAATATCATTCCTAATAAATTTAGTAAAAATAATTTATCTTTTTCGAATCAAAAATATCCTTTTAAACTTTAGTTCGATAACGTTTTCACTGATTTTTAATTGGTTCATATGAATGTTTTGTTATAATGTTAAGCGTAATAATCTTTTTCTGCGTTAAAGAAAATATATACAATGAACAAAAAAGGAAGAAAAAAGATTTTAAATAAAAGAAGAAAAATAATTAAATATTTAAAATAAAAAAAATTATTAAAAATTTTAACAATGAAAAGATATAATCTCGTAATCAGGACTCAGGATTATATCCGCAAAAAATAGTGCTCTCTAATATTATATTAATCCTGCCTAAGTAAGATATGTCAACATGAGTGTGAGGAACTCGAAAAAAGGTGACCAATTCGTAAACGTAATTTTATAAAGTAAAAATATCAAAAACATTTAAGAAACAATTCAATATAAAACACAAATACTTACGAATAACTTTCAAAAATGATTGATTTGCCAAAATGCAAAATTAAAGCGTAAATAGAGGGTATTGATATATATATGGGGGCGGAGTTATCAACCTTGCCAACCGTCATTTATCAAAGGGTACCACGTGATTGAATCGAGTTAGCATGTCTTATATACCAGTAGATTGATGTTTAATACTCGTAGTGGTAATTACGCCACAATGCTCTCCCACCAAAATTTTATCAGGGACAGAAGTCGATGAACGGATACCACTGGTTGCTGTACTTGTGAAAGGCCGAGAGAGAGAGTCACCGTGTGTTTGAATGCTGAAAGTGAGAGGTGTATTAACTTCACAGTCGTAGTTGCTCCTGCGTTGCCATTAGCAGTTGAGTGTAGGCAGGCTGACGCTGTGTTAAATCGAGACGAGACAGAGTAGCAACAATGTGAGGAGGATTGGATAATGTCGCATTAACAAGTAGCAAATCAACTGTTTTAATGTGGTCTATCCATCGAAGTAGGCGTTACCGTCAGTTATTTTGCGAACTGGGCGTTACTGCGTGTTCAAATCACGTCAGGGTCACCAATGTGGGGGCGGAGTTATTGACCTTGCCAACCGTCATCTATCAAATGGTACCTCGTGATTGACTAGTCTAGTCTAGGAGGTGGTTTGGGGTGCCTGAGGTCGGAACGGCCCTTTACCCCTTCATCTTGTGATGGTGTCGATGAGGTTATTCCATGTGGTTGGAATGAGGATGAGATGAGATTGGTAAGATGAGTCTACATCAGTGAAGAAATCGTGATTGAATCGAGTTAGCATGTCTTATATACCAGTGAATTGAAGTTTAATATTCGTAGTGGTAATTACGCCACTTATATGTTTTAGGTTTGTTCATGCAAAAATTAAGAATCGTATTTCGTATGTAATTTATCCGTTACTTTGGATTGGCTTGAAAACAGAATTTGCGCAGAGTAATGTTTTATATTTTATAATTAAATAATTGGGTTATATTAGATGATTGAACAAAATTGGGTAATTTACGAGAAAATTTGAATACAATATTCTAATTCGATAATTTTTATAGAAGTTATTAACATTTATTAAATAATATTTTTTTTACTATTGGGGAGTGTTGGTGATATATAAAATTTCAATTTATTTATTAAGTACGTATCTAGTTTTAATTCTTTGTTGACATGTATTTGCTGAAATTGAATTATTTGCATGTTGCAAAAACATTTACCCCGAAAACTTAAAATTTTTTAAAGAATATATTCCTTAATTCATTTTCATACGCAATTAACTCAATATCAGATTGAATTTAATTACATTTGTTGGATAACCGCTATTTTTATTAAAATAATGCCTATTTGTTTGCTTTTTTGGTAAAATAGTATAGAAATACTTTTTAGAAACATTAAAATTGCATACAATTACTTTATTTACGATACTTAAGAATATTCCCTTATCGTAGATGTCAACCACGCAGATATTTTTTTTAAAATACTTTTGTCGAAAAAATTAAAATTAATATTTTCGTCATGATTACTATGTAATATTAATTCCTCGGAGAAAATATTGCTTAACAAAATTATATACTTTTGAAAATTTAGGTTATTTATAAATGATCAATACATCTAAGTACAAATTTGATATTTAGTATATAATGTTACCATAATAGTGAAAAAATAAAATAATAAGTAAAGTACAATAATTAGAGAAGAAAAGTTAAGTCCTTGTGTGATAGTGTAAAAATAAGTTTTTTCGAAGTGACGGAAAACAGATCCTTGTGTTTATAGGTTTCACACTGTAAAAAAAACCTGGTAAAATTTCCGTACTGCTTGGCAACCAAAAATTTCTGGTTGTAAACCTCCATAGTTTCGGTTAATAAAATCAAAATATAGGGTATTTAAACTATTCATTTGGTAATTTTTTGGTTTTAATGGTAACGGTTTAACAAAAATTCTATTTTTCAAAATTATAGATCTCATTATCATGCATCTAGTAAAAGATACAAAACTGAAAAGTAAAATAAGCGAATAATGGTTTATATGCCGTAATAAATTGTTACCACTTTTCACAAATGTTTTTACTACAATTACCAAATTTTATTACGTATCATAAAACCATATTTTATTCTTAATTTTGCCAAAATCATTACCAAATCGTTTCGGTAAAATTTACCGGAAATTTCTTGTGTTCCCATGGTGCCAGAACAGCACAAAATTTCAAAATATTTTGTTAATTTTAGCCACTCTTTTCTCAGTATATGTACTTGCAGCTCATGGGCTTGTAACAAACCTTAATTTCTTAAATTTATTGTATTAATATTATTTTTTAGATTACCAAATGCACATGATACATTTTACAAATAAACGTAGATATTACATAAATACAATTAGCAAACACATTAACAAATACATGTAAGAAAGAATTTAAAGAATACATATTTTGTACCCAAGCAAGCAATACAGTAACCACAGTGTTTTATCAGTAATTTTATAAATAATTTTATAAATGCTGATGCACTAAACAAATAGGACAAGTATTTACGGATTTCCGAATGGAAATTCTTAACTAACCTAAGCTGGTAACGTTTGTTTAATAAGCTTTAATTTTTATTTTTTACATAGTCAATCTAATTATTTAAAAAAAAAGATATGTGCCTTATTCATCTCTCGGATCAAATAATTTTGCCCAAACTGAACAGTATTTAGAAATTCGCTACGTCTTTCAAATCATGAATTATAGAGACAATATGATTAAAGCAAATTTCTGACAAAATTATTTCATGAGAATTGCATGATGTCGATTGCTAAGTTTAAATATCATAAGTTAAAAACTGATTTGTTTTATTTCAGTTCATATTTATTGAACAATGGAAAATTTGACAAATTGGAAGTAATCTGCCGATTTAAGCATTAATACTATTCAAAACGAGATAGTTCCTTTTAATATTTGCACGTTCCTCTTAAGATTCTTTCGAATTTGCTTACTTGATCATGTTTTAACAGATATCGTTTAACCTTTACGAAAGTTCTATTTTGCGTAATCGTTTGGTGAAATTTATTATCCTGATGTATTTCCAAGTGCTTTTGTTAGCTTAAAATGTACACGAAGGATTTATACATGCAAATTTTGTCTAATATTAACCTTTTTGAAATGTACCTGGCTTTCCACACATTGTTTTACATTTCATGACTTTTTCTAAATAAATTATTGCATTTCATCAGCTGATCTGTTTCAAAAAAAAATGGTGAAGACAAAGCATGTTTTTTGATCTTGATCCCATAAAACTTGCATTTAATTCGATTTTATGTATTTCTATTAATATATGCTTATTAACATATTCTTATTGATACATTTTTATTAATAAATTTTTATTAATATATTCTTTATTAATGTAAATTTTTATCAACGTATTTAAACAAAAGGAAGTGGTAATAAATGGCGGCAATATCTGTGTTCAATATGGGCATATGTTTGGCATTTCTTTAAAATCATTTCGATTGGAAATCAATTAGGAACGCTGAGTGGACAAACATGGCTACACCTCCAGCCTTATCTTTATCCAAATTCTTTCTTCGTGTAAGCTACATCTTCAGTTTCATTTTCTTTTCTCCGCTTTCTTCAGACAGCCGAAATTTAGATGCAACGGATTTACAAAAACGATCGAAAAAGATGATAAGACGATTCTCTTTGGGCTCCCCATATATTACAGGGAAGGAAACAAGAACCGTAAAGGTCGAAATATAGCAGGAAGAAGATGAAACAGTTTCGAATATTTTATATTGGATTTTATAGTATATGCGCATTATGAAGCATGATATTATTTTTAAGTGTTCCTATATCCAATATATAATATGTAAAATACCCCATGCGTTAAACTGCAGAGCAAGAGAAATATGTTTGTGGGAGCATCGTCCGTATAATTATTACAGTATTTTTTATTTCATTAGAGTGGTTCAGTGATTTTTTCTGTAATTAATATTGTTAAAATTACTGTGTACTGTATTTTTTTTTTGTGTTGTAACATGTTCCTGTTAGAAATGGATTTCACTGTATAAAGTAACGGATTTTTTACCGTAATTTAATCCGAAATTTTTTACAATGTTGTTCAACTTCATCCCGGGTTAAGGTTAAAAAATCTTCTACATAACATGTGACAATTTAGTACAACGGGCTCAAACATTTGAAAAAGTATAGTTCTTTATGCAAAGTATAAAAATTGGAGTTCTGTCTTAATTATTAAATTTCATTTATGCACATAATTTTAAGTATTTTTAATTAATAAATTAGAAAAATGAAATTATTTGGCAATTTATATAAAGTCCATTGGTAAAGAAATAAAAGCGTATAACAATTTAGCGTTATGCTACGAGAAAAATGGAAATCTATTAAATTTAGTTTTCATTGTTAGTAGAAATCTAACGTTCAATCTTTTCTTTTATTAGAGTATGTGCTTTAAGTTCATCACTTTGTATAGTAAATCGGTAATTTGTTCGATATCATCAGTATTTAATACATGAATTTGCCACGATCTTAATGCGTTAAAGAGAACAATAATTCGACTCAAGTTGAGTTACCGTCATAAAATCAACCCAAAAATGTGTAATGAAGTTACTTTCTTTTCCACTTTTTACAGATATGTGAAATCTTGATGCAACAGATAATAACGGATAATTATACAACAGGGTATATTAAGACTTTCTCCGATCTCATATAATACTTCAAAAGAAACCTGAAACGCGAAGGTCAAAATACAGCATACATAGTACATAAAATTCCGAGAGCTATTGAGAGATACTACTGTTTTTAAAACCTTTTCATGGGAAATGATTAGATTAACGCAATCCTGGATTAAAACAATTGATTAGGGAATATAAAATGATAAAAAAAAAAGTTGTGATCCCATTATTACAATCACTGGTTACCCATTGGTCAAATGCCTTTTTTTTCTGGTTTGACCCCGATAACTGCCACAACGTTTCAAATCATGGGTTGCAAAAACTGTTTTAATTGATGTTTGTCGGTCAAATCCTGGTTATATACGTGTTTCAAGCCGGCACAAATTACTTTTCCTTCCTCAGTATATATATTTATATTAAAATCACCATCAATATGGTTAATAATCAAAAGAATAAAAAAATACTTTAAATTATTATTATGTAAGACTGCTGGTGAAAAAAAAAAGAATTCTATAAAAATTATCAAGTAGCAGCGGTCGCCATCGCAACGCATGCAATGACGACGCATGTGCACTGTTTTCTATTACTCTTGAACTCAGTTGAAAAGTGTGATGACGTCCAAATGAAGGGCGCACGCCATAAAATCCAAAACAAGACCCCTTTTGCCAATGGATAATAAGTCGAGTAGAGTTTAGTGAGTACATAGACATTCCCAAGAATCAAATAGGAGACACTTGTTTGTCAAAAGAGCATATTTTCTTTAAAAAAGTGAATCCCTACTTCGGGCCATTAGAAAGAGTTTATTTCATGGAGCAAGTGAAATGAATGAACACTTGTACCACACGGTCATACAGTGCAAAAATTTAAAAAAAATTAGTGAATTGGTCCTGACATAGTGAATGAAAAGAGATCTACCATGACATTCTACTGAACTTCAAGTATAATATCTTGTAGCTTGTTAATTGTTTCAGAAGATATCGCAATTTATTATACTTTCTTCAGAGACGGGAATCAGCATAGAAGCTTAAAATGAGCAAAAATAACACACAATCAAAAGAAAACAATGAAATCGATTTTTTTTTATTTCTTAAAACCATGTGACTTCGGGGCGCAAAACTGGTCAAAAAGTAACGAAATAAATCTCAAAAGTTACAGAATTGTTAAAAATAAGAATTCTATTACTGAGTATCTATTGTTTAGATAAAGCCTAACACTATATATCTGTAACATTTATTTGTCTAGGTAATATAAAAACTATATACAGCATATGGAAACTAATTGAAATAGCAGAAATCGCAAATTCTTAAACCATAATAATTTTGTATATTTTCTTCGCTATTTTCTCGTGTGTATCGAATTTATAACGCAATACACATATTGAAAAGAAATGATATTAGGATTATGTTCAAGCATGAAGTGTTTTGAAATTTCGAATAATAAAATTAATCATTATTTTTCATTTCATTTTTGTATTTATTATAAAGCAAAAACAATATCTTTAATTTCTTCCAAGTTTTGTCGCAGTCTAACCAATTTTGTTTCTTAGGCAAAAAACTTAAACCTGATTTACAAAAGCATTATCCTAAAACAACTATTTTTGCACATTTTAAAATTATACATCCAAATCCGTAAGCATGCATATATTTCACATAAATCTTGTAAGACAAAAGAGAATGTAACAATTTAACATTTAATACACGCCATATCTTGTCTTATCGGTTATTTATAACAAATACCAAAGTAACAAAGCCATTTGGCGTTACAAACAAGAACATTAGTCACTTGGGAAGCATTTCCTTTGGATGGATGAACACGCTTGAAAGCACACAATATCCATTATTTTTATTAATCGAAAAAGCTTTTAGTTAGATCAACGCAGTACTTTTTTATAGAAAATTTTCTATTTCTGAAACTGGAAAACTAGTCTAATTAGACTTAAGCGTTTTATTAATATTCAATGCGGCAAATGCATTTTTGTCAAATCGGTGCGATTTATGTTCTGATTTCATGTTGCCTTGCCAAAAAATTGTAGACTTTTGAGGTTTAGAGTTGCCATAAACGATGAAAATATGTACAAATGTTTCATGCATATTGTAAACGGGATTTCTTATGGGGTGAATAATTTTCTAGGGATGTTATGAATTATTTAAATGCGTTTTTCTCTTAACAATAACAAAAAGAAATTTGTGAATACATATTTGTTTGTGCTTTTTAATGAAAATGGAGCATTATTTGAATAAAAGTAATTACCGATATTAATAATAATTATTTATGGGATAAATAATTTAAGTACGCATTGTAATAATTATAAGCGTCTGCGTGAAATAAATTATAAATAGTTAGATATGATTGCTTATTTTTTTAAATTGATTCAGTTTTAGGTTCTGCTAATAATATGATAAAAAGAAATAAATGTCTGCTTTTAAATTTGTTACTGTTTTACAAAATTTCTCCACTGCAGAAAATTGCGAATCTAAGTTTTATACATTGATTTCCAATTCTGTAAAATTATCACTTAATCGTATCGAGATATAATTAAAATTTTTCACTTTAATGAAACCTTCTAACTTGCGTCGATAACTCCATCTCGCTAATCAAAGCACATTGAAGTTCTACGGAATTTGGTTATCTAATTTACTGATAGTTTCTATTTAACCTGAATTTAATGATCTATGAATATATACCTAAGAGTTGTATAAATTTACTTAAATTTTTGTACTTATTGTGAACGAGTATTATGTTTTGTTTACATGAATTTTAACGCATTGCTTGTATTTTAAGATAGTAATGGCACTTAACTATAGTACTCTAAGTTGCAATATCTCCCATAATCGAGTATTTGATGCAAAGTAATGCTTTTCTGGATCTTGCACTATTATGCACGTTAGCCTTTTAAAAACATGTAGAACATTATACCTAGAATGACGAAACGAGCCAGAGGTGCCCAGAAGTATATTGGTAGGTACCCATAAATACTGATAGGTTGAGGTATAATAAACGCTTTGGTAGATATTAGGTACCCCAGTTTTATTAATAAAAAACAAGAGAATTTCATAATTTATAGAGAAGAAGAGGCTCATTTAACAAAGAAATCAATGTATAAGTATAATTCAAGAGTCTGGGTTCTGTTTCATTAAATATTTTTGGTAATCAAATTAAATAAAATACCATAGAGTTTTGATGACCAAGTCTATAATATATTTCTTATTAAATTAATTACGATTTTCGTTTAAGATTTCGGATGTGAAATTGACTTAAACAATTGACAAAACATACACACAGACAATCAGGGAAGGACCAAACTGGCATCTACAGACTTTTGTACATCTACAGACGGGCATTTACAGACTCTACAGCATGGGTCGCCAAACTTTTTTGATCATCGACTCCTATGTAATTTTTCGAAATCTCCATCGACCCCCATAAAAGTAATTTTCTGTTAATTAAAATAAAACTCTATTAGATATTGTGTTTCGACATTTATTTTATGATTTTAAGCATTTATTAAAGATATAGTTCATTGTGTAACAATAGTTTTACGAAAAATATATTAATGTGGAAATTTAAATACCTTAATATTTATTGAATAATAAGTAAAGTAACTAGATTTATTACTTCTTAATCAATGAGATGGGTGTGCCTGGTGTTTTTTTGCAAGGTTCGCTATAGTGGGTTCAAAATTGGTCAATTTTAATCTTAAATTCCCTCAAAACTCCACATATATTTCTGTACTTAGTTAAGATTGAATTTGCGTAACTGAAACCGGCTTCAACCTTATAGGAACTTGTAAATTCTAGCATAAATGGCTGAGCTATTTCGTAAAGTTTTACATATTTTTGCATTATATTTATATTTGTCCAAAACTTGCTTATTGTTAAACTTTTAAAAAGCGTCTTTGCTTCAAGATCCGATAATAATTCAGCAAGCTCATCTTGCAGGTTGATATCCACGTTTTCAATTTGAGCAGAAAATGGCACAATAATCCAATCAGGGATGTCAATGTTTTCCAAATCAACAAAGCGCAGTTTAAAATCGTCGCTCAAGTTTTGAAGATTACCTGTTTATGTATAAAAGTTTTAATAATGACACTGCAAATATTCAACACTGTTCACAGTTTGCAAAGATAGCTGAAACTACGTATGATATTTGCATTTGTAATATCAATGCTCGTCACATGTGACATTTGGACAAGCGCACATATGCATATGACATATAAACAAGAAGTGCAGAGTTCGTGCCACTGCGCGCTGGTACGTAAATACTTGGTTCACCCGAATAAATATACGTTTATTAATGTATGTTCTATAAAGAAACTGATATTAAGTCTATTATAAAAAAAAATTACAAATTTTACATACTTAATTAGGTATGTGTGAATTGCGTACTAAGAATTGTTTTTTCTTCGACTCTCAATCGACCCTTTCGATTCGGATCGACCCCCATTCGACCCTCTGGCTCAGATCGACACCCACTTTTGTTAAATAGACCCCTGGGGGTCTATATAGACCACTTTGGCGACCTCTGCTCTACAGAAATGTTTAGTTTTTCTAATGTTAAATTATAAAAAAATACTAATAAAGTTATTTGACAAGTTTGATAAGCTTCTTTTTAAAAACTTCATTTATGTATAGTGCACCAAAAAAAAGGCCCACTCTGAATAACTTTTTATCAACTGATCGGATCTTCACGTTCTAGGACTCAATCTCAGTTGTTCGAGGGGTGACTTTAAATATGCTAATTAAGTGGTGCCGACGATATGTTACGTTACGAAATCAGACGCAAAAACATACTTTCTCTGAATAAACATACCTTTTTTTCGATTACTTTGGATTTTTGACCCCCAAAACTTAGGGGACTAGTTGGACCAATTGGAACCAATAGTTTGGTCAGGTAAGCGATCCAAATTTTTGACCCCTAATGTTAATTTATTTTTTGCGTCTTTAGCCGCTTCTCGAGAATGTTTTAAGCAAATATTGAAAAATCTTTGCTCACAATTATAAAATATGTTTATTCAAAGGTAAACCCATGCAAAAAAATAAATTTTAGTAAGTATTAATTTTTTTATTATTTTATTTAACGATAGTCGAAAAAATTTTGAACTTTAAAGCATAAAAATTTTACATAATTTTAAAGTATCTAATTTTACATGGCAAAACGCAAAAGTTGAGCGAAATTGGCTGAATAGTTCCCGAGAAATGAAATTTTACATCTACGACTTTCTTAAAATTCGATTTTTTGAGAACAATTTCAACCGACTTCACTAAAATTTCGTATTTTGTAAAATCGTACATGTAAAAATTTAATGTCGTATCTCGTACATGTAAAAATTTAATATGCCTTACAGTTCAAAAGTTCCACAATCGTTATAAAATAAAACAATAAAAAATAGTAAATGTTTTCTAAAATTTATTTTTGTAGGGAATTATCTTTGGATAAACAAATTTTGTAATTTTCTGCAAAGACATTTCAATTTGCTTAAGAAGTTCTCAAGATATGGCGAAATACGCAAAACTTAAAATTAACATTAGGGGGTCCAAATTTTGTATCACACTCCTGACCGAACTACAGGGACTATATTTCCCTGATTGAGTCTTGCCCCTATATTTTGGGGGTCAGAAATCTGAAACCATCGAAGGAAAAGGTATGTCTTATCAGAGAAAGTACGTTTTAGTGTCTGATTTTATTTCTTAAAATATTGTTTGCACTTATTAATTAGCATATTTGAAGTCACCCCATCAAGTCATTAAGATTGAGTCATAGGACGTAAAGATCTGATTATTTGACCAAAAGTTATTCAGGGTTTTCCGGTTCTTCTTATTCTTTTTTTGGTGCATTGTACACAAAAGTTATTTGTATAATTTACTTTTTGAGATTCTTATTTTCCAGCTATCTCCTTTAAAATGTATTCTAAATACTATGACAGCCATATCAGTAATATATTTATAAC
>NC_092204.1:79145074-79192548 GCF_043381705.1 Parasteatoda tepidariorum
CTATTTAACATAATAAACTTTTTTAACGCGTTGCATGTCATATCTGCATATTTATAATATATATATATATATATGTTCATTGCACTTATCGCTCCCATGGATTTTAATTTTGTGTTGATAAACAGAAGATTCTTCATTTTAATTTCTTAGATTAAATTTAAAATTAAAACATTAATCGGGTTTCATTAACATACATGTAAATTTTATGTAACTGTTACAGTCGAGTTAGAGCATTTGAAATGTAGATTGCATAGACTCGTCGTATTGTTATTAAGAGAATTTTATTCCAAGACATTCATTTTCCAGAAGCGCATAAATCTTTTCAAAACCATTTTTACTTATTCCATTTCCTGCTTTTAAATTTCTATGTAAGTCATTTTAAATATACCAGACAATTATTCAAGTGTTATGCTGTAAGCAAAGTGGGATGCAACTGTAAAAGTAATTATTAAGTTTAAAGTTCACAAAGAATTCGGGGATTTAATTATTTTTCATAATTGAATAGCGACGTCTTATTATGAAAAGTGAGCAATTACGCATTCTTTAAAATCAGTGGAGTGATTTAATAAATTTATATTGTTTTCAGAAACAACTTAGAAATCTCAGACATTCGTTATTTCGTATTTTTCAATTAAAAATATATTTTATTTACTTACCTCACGTCATTTTTAACAATTAGGTTTTATTATTTTTTTGCATTTTATCTGCAAAATAAATATTACACACAATTCACATGTTTTCTATTCGAAAATAACACAGACTTAATAATGTATTTATATGTATTTATAATGTCTTTATTACATACAGGGTGTCCAAAAAATGTGTAAGCTGTCAAATATTTCACACTGTAAGCTTCTGGTCAAAAACAATAGAAATCCTTTTGGAATAATTTTAACGATGCATTCAAGAACGGAGGAAGCAATTCTGATAAAATTATCGTGTTGCAAAGTAATGTCATTTCCAATAAAAAATATATCTACCAAAACCAAAAAATGCAGTATATTTGATAATTTTTTCCATTTATATGGTAACGGTTTACCGGAAATTCGGGTATAAAATTACAGTTTTTGTTCCCAGATATTTAAGACATATGAAACTGTAAAATAAATTCATCTGAATGATTGGAAATAAATCGTTTTCATGCCATGCTCTAAATTATTGTGAAAAAATCTATCACCTTTTATTTATATAACCTATCACCATTATTTCACCACACAAAAAAAAATCTATCACATATTATTACCATACTGTTAATTTTACCAAAATCATTGCCATAGCGCTTCGGTAAATGTTAACCAGCTTTCTGGTATTTCTATACAACCAGTAACACGGTAAATTTTGCCATATTCTGATAGTTCTGATCATACTTTTTTTCTGTGAAGATACCAAATTTGAGTCCTCAATGAATTTGGATTAAAATGGAATGGGTTATTAAAATGGATAGCATATTTTAATTTTCCAAAAAAGAAATTCTCCGTTTTGTGCCTTAAGATGCAGAACATTTGTTGACAGTCAGGAATGAAAGTGGTGTACAGATTGTTGAAAGAAGCATGAAAGTATCTCTAGAAATATATGTCATATGAGAAAAATAAATAAAATAAAGCAAATTTGATATTGTGAGAAAATCTATCAAATGACAACAAACTTGATACTCTGTTTCATTGTCTAAGGCTTTCATTGGAGGTGCATATTAAAGATTTTGATACTGCTCACAGAGATGCCAACTTGCTACGGACAGCAAATATATATCTTAAAGTGGTAGTTTATCAAATGTGATTCTTGGTTTAATAAATTCAATTAAGTAGATTTTTATCCACCACTTTTTCTAAATAGTTCGGAAGCTTATATTATTCACCACTTTATAGAACGTATGTCATGCTATACCTTTTAAAAAGCAATCAAAAATAGTCAAATATTTGCAAAATTTACTTTGTAGTTATTTACCGTTTTTTAAATTATTTTGGCGTGTCCGGAGCAGTTAGCATCTCTGTGCTCAACACTTTACACGCAGCTGGTGAAATGAGTTCAGGTTTAGTATCATTTAATGTATCTTGTAAAAACACTTCCCCCATGCACTTTTATATTATTATCTACAGCTTATTTTTTAAGATATTTAATCGTTTCCTTTTTTTCGGACACCCCGTATCTATAAAATCAATATTTGTGCCTCTTTAGAAGATTAGTTGAAATATGGACCCAATTAAAAACTGTTTATTCCCATAAAATATCTAACAAAAACTATTTTATTTGTACTAAATGTTTTGTAAATTCATCTATTTTATGACTCATTTTACTTTGACAGATTTGATTATAGTTATTGTTTAATTTTTCTTATCAAGTAGAATAGCTTTAAACTTAAAAATTATGATTTTAAATGTAATAATTCAACATTAAATGTTTAATTTTCTTATGGTAACTATTATTTTTAGCACTGATTATTCCCCTGAATTTATAAATACATTTTTTAATTTATCTCTAAAGTTATTTCTATTATTATCAAATCGTATAAATTGAAATTCATTAGTAATTTAATATTTATATAAGTCTGAGATAGAATTTTTAATAGCTATTAAATATAATATTTAAATGATTATAAATAAAAACAATTCCTTCCTTTATAAACAAACGTCTCAATTTAACTTTAAATATTTTGCACAATGTATTTTAAAGAACATTCTCTAAGGAATTGAAACAATATATTTAAATCAAATAAATCAATATATTAATGTATGTTATTGTTTGAGTTATAACCAATAATTTACTTTATTTTAAAGATATAGCTTTTAAGTGTACTCTGAAATAACAAAATAATATGTTTCTATTTTATTAAAGCTTGCTAAAAAATTCTATTATGCTCGAATTAAACATATAAAATTTCAAAATGTTTTAGTAAAATTAAATTTCGTTGCCTTCTCATCCAAATAACGTTTTTTTAAAGTTTACAAAAAATAGCGTTATTCATATTTCATAGTTAACGAATAATGAAAAAAATTCTTAAGTAAAAGAAAAAAAGAGTAAAGAACATTTTGTAAAGAAAAGCTAGAACACACGTGTATCTTAAAAGAAGAAAATAAATTTCCTTATAAGTAAAATTGAGTATTTTTCTATGAATTGCATGAGGATTTTAATTTTTTAAGGTAAATTTGCTTCAGACTATTCGCTTAAATGTAATATTTAATATTTTTCTATCATGTTTCAGTTTTTAAAAGTCTTATGTACCATCAAGTTTCCTAACAATGTCAGACACTTTAAAATATCAATTAGAAATAAGTTTGGTTATTTAGTTGGTTTGGTTGGTTTTTTAGATTTGGTTGGTTTGGTAGATTTGGTTGTTAGCGTCATACTAGTAGGCCTTTGGAGACGGTCTTAAATTCATCCTTAATGATGATTCGATGACAAAACTGATGCATGCGTATTTCATTAAACCAAATGACATATAGTGGTTACGAACAGATCAACAAATCACTCACAAACCACATGATTGGGTGGGGATTTTACCGGCTCGCACTTACAGTTATACTACAGTAGTGTGGATTTCGAATGTCTAAAACATGATAGGAAAACGTGCATTCAGATCAGACACCTAGCCTTTAGCACGGTGAATTGAACCCCGGTCTAAGGCATGCAGGGTGAAGACTCAACCCATATATGAATGCGTAGCAAAACAGGAATATTTATCGGAATCGGTTACAAAGTTAATAAACATATGTCCTCACTAGAATAATGTTTTGAAATAATTACATTATTGCATTCAAGATGCTTCTGTGCAATCACAAATAATTTTATCGTACACAGAAAATTAAATTTAAAAAACTGAAAGGAAAGGATCTAAATATGAGTTAAAAGTAATAAGTAATCTATGAAAAACAGCTCAAAACCTTATATTTTAAACTATTTGTCCATCATTGGTTGAAGCAGAGAAAATTCTTAAATTCCGACACCTAAGAAAAGGAAATCCAATTATAATAAAACGAAAATTAAGTTATGAAGTATATAAGGTTAATATGACTATATAATTATGATTAAAATTATCATGAAATGATCCCTTCCATAACTGAATCAATCTTGTAAATAATAAATCACTACAAGCGATGAAAAATTATTCATTTCTTTTTTCAAAATGTTATGTTACAAATTAAAATTCTTTCGTGGGGGTTATTTAAGTTATTTTTCATAGGTCACACACTTTTTGCTCATGAACATTGGCTAATCTGCACCAGACTGCTCAAACTGTATGATTCCATTGACTGTTAAACTCATTCTAATCTTCTTACATAAATTTAAAAGCCAACGACACTTTGTATGCCATTATCCTTCTTTAACGTTACAAGTAGAAATAATCCTTAGAATTATCTCTGCTTTAGCTTAAAGACTCTGGGTTTAATACCTCCGTCTAGTTTACGAAATAAAAATACATGTTTTTGAAATCAACGAATCTGTTTTCCAGACTAAAATCTTGCAGTGGTATGATCCTTTTTGCTTTTTCCGCCAAAAACTTCTAACTAGCTAAATTAATCATCTTGTTGTCGAAGTAAATGGAAGTTTCTCATTTTCAAACTGCATGAATATATTGCAACTTTAGGAGACATATTATGATTATTAATAAACTTATATCACCGTGACTTTTAGGCGACAGGTTTTCCGAGTACACGCATTGCCGAGTACATAAGCATATTGATCCCAAGTTGAATTGAATTATTGTTACCTTGGACAATAATAAATTGCAATTTTGAAACCTTAAAAAATTTTAAATTGAATAATTTTTCCATTTAAGCTAAACTAAATCATCGTTAACAATTCTAAGAAGTACTTTGATATGGTTCAATGTAGAATATTAAGGTTGCATGAAATCGGAACAACGTTATGGTTCTGCACAGTTCAATATTTCTACTAGTATTCGGATTCAGTTAAAAAATTAGCTCTCTAATATTATACTGATATTTCAATACACCAATGTAATAATGCAATAAAAAACGTACTTTATTATTAATAACTATGGAGCTACGAAAATAGAGAAGAAAAGTAAAATAAATAAATAAAAACGTTTATTCCTCACGTTCAGCACAAAGAAAGCATTTTCTTCAAATTTTATTTAAATTGAATAAATATATGAATGCAGAAACTGACCTTTTGCATTTTTATCTTCTAAAATTCGATCAAACGGATATGAAAAAGTTTTACCATTGTTTTTTCGCGATCCAAAAGATTGAAAAGAGAAGTTTCCTGAAACTAAAAGGAATAAAAATGTCATTTCTAAAAAAATTGGTATATTTTTAGAATTTTTAAAACTATCCGGATTCTTTCAGGTCTCAATAAGAATGTGCATCGTTATTCCCTTTATGCCCTTGGAACCGGATAGAACGAATAAGATGGACCAACCTTATCACGTGACACGGCGGCTGACTTCAGCGGCCGACTTCCTGACCGGTAATTTGTCTTCGTAAGCTTCCGCAGTTAGAGCAACAAAAAGCAGTTTTTCGAATAAATAAATAATAAATAAATGAGAAAAACGGGAGAGAAACGATGGCAAAAACTGGGAAAGTACATCTATGAAACTTTCGCTGTTTTACTTTTTATTTTTTTTGCGATCGATAGAAGAACAATAATCTTTCCAAAGCAATCTATTTCTTCCACATTTCTTTAAAAGCTCAATGGAAGTCCAAAAAAGGCAAGTTTAGCAGTATGAAAGGAAGTGGCCATTGTACAAAACAATTCATTTATTTTTTCTCATATTGCGAAGCTTCGATTTCTAGTATTAAATGCCGAATCGGTAAATTGCATTTCGTAAGGGGATTCTGATGACCACTATTGATTACTTTCCTATTCAAGTCGGATATGGTTTTTTTTTCTTCCTTATATTATTTTTGGAAAAAAAAAACATTGCAGCTCTTTCTTTTTATTGACACCGGTAATATCATTTGACGCCAAAAATAAAAGCCAACTAATTAAATCTAATTGAATTACGTCTATTCGCACAATCTATTTTTTTCAATTAAATACACACTGCCGTCCTCAATTTTATTCTTGTCAAAATGTTTCCTAAAATCTATAGAATTCTTTCATAAGAATTGCATTTTTGTGTGCTGATTAATTATTCGTTTGATTTGAGTAAAATTGATCTATAGAATAAGAAAAAAAATGAAGCAAAAATGTTTTTTTAACATATTATCTTGAAAGTCTTATGTATATTTATTATAATTTTTTACCATTTGCAAAGCTTAATCATCTAAACTTCATTTTTAAAAGTGCAATTGAATTCGACAATAGCGAGTTTATTTGTAAGGAAATGGTAATTACTTAAACTTAAGCTCGATAATTCTGAATTAAAAAATTACATTTCTTAAGGGGATTCTCATGACCACTATTGATTACTTTCCTATTCAAGTCGGACATGTTTTTTTTTCCTTATATTATTTTTGGAGAAAAAAAACATTGCAGCTCTTTCTTTTTATTGATACTGGTAATATCATTTGACGCTAAAAATAAAAGCCAACTAATTAAATCTAATTGAATTACGTCTATTCGCACAATCTTTTTTTTTTCAATTAAATAAACACTGCCGTCTTCAATTTTATTCTTGTCAAAATGATTCCTGAAATCAATGGAATTCTTTCATCAGAATTGTATTTTTGTGTGTTTATTAATTATTCGTTTGATTTGAGTAAAATTGATCTACAGAATAAGAAAAAAATGAAGCAAAAATGTTTTTTAGCCTATTATCTTGAAAGTCTTAGGTATATTTATTATAATTTCTTAATATTTGCAAAGCTTAAGGGGACGCGGTACCTTTTCTNAACGTGGCATGGTAGAAACAATTAAGTTTCTCAGAAATAGAATTATAAGACACAATTACTTTGATATAAAAATGTATAAAGCAAAAATATAATAAGTAATCTTGATAAAGCAAGCTTTTCTCGAAAACGAAACTAGATTTTGATTAAAATCTAACAATAATATAAAATTCGATACCATAGATAAAATGCTGAGAAAAATATAAACAAACAATTCTAGATGCAAATGATCCACTTACTTCAATTCATTTTTATATTTCAGCCGTAGATTTAATAAAAATAACTAAGGACAAAATGCCTCTCCTCAGAAAAACTTATTTTGATTACAACTTGTGAAAAATTCGATATCTAAATAATTATTGGTCGTAGAGGTCTAAAATTTTGTGAGTAGGTGCAAAACAGTACAAAGAACAATTCTAGCTAAAAAAATTGATTTTGATATTTTGATCGATTTTAGCCAAATTTTAGGTACCATGTCCCTTAATCATCTCAACTTCATTTTTAAAAGTGCAATTGAATTCGACAACAGCAAGTTTATCGATGAGGAAATGGCAATTACTTAAACTTAAGCACGATAATACTGAATTAGTAAATTACATTTTGTAAGGGGATTCTCATGACCACTATTGATTACTTTCCTATTTATATCAGATATGTTTTTTTTTCTTTACCTCAAAATTGCTGGAAAAATAAAAAAATTTTTTTATTGACGTTGTTAATATTATTTAACACCAGAAATAAATGCCAACTAATTAAGTATAATTGAATTACGTTTGATTAGCTCTGTTTCTTTCAATTAAATACAAACTGTCTTTCTTATTATTCTTCTTATTCTTGTAAATTACCCCAAAACAAAATGTTACCCAAAATGATTCCCATCTAAAGTATATGGATTTATTTTATAAGAATTACATTTCTGAGAGCTTATTAAATATTTGAATTTTTAATTTGAACAATCTTGATAAGTATAATAAGAAAGAAAATATGTGAAGCAAAAGGGTTTTTCAAATGCCCTTGATAGATTTGTGTGCATTTTAGAATACTCTATTAACAGTTAAAAATCTGAATATTGCAAAGCTGCTCATTATTAAAAGTTCAATTGAAGTCGCTAAAAGTAAGTTTATCAATAAGAAATTTGTCATTAAGTTAAAATAGTGGTTTATCTTTATCATATTGCGAAGTTCGATTTCTAGTAAATTCTAACATAGTAAGTCGTAATATTTTTTACCGTATTGTTTTTCAGAAAAAATATTGCCACATTTATCTTTTCATTGACATTTATAATATTATTGGACACCAGAATGAAAATAGTCTAATAGAATCACTTCTAAATAAGTAAAGTATTTTTTTCATGAGTCAAATGTCAATTGTCATTTTTTTTTCATCCATACAAATATGTTATCCAAAATTCAAAAAATTCTTTATTAATATCAGTCTCTATTAAATCATTTTTGTTTGCAATTTACATGAAATATTTGTGTAAATGTCTCAATGCTGATACATGGAATACAAAAAAATACAGATATATGAAGCAAAGATGTTTAGTAACACAATATCTTAAGACCTGCGCAAAATATGTGCATAGCTCAAGCTCCTATTTACAAAATCATTGGAGATAATCAGAGTTAAGTTTAGCAATCTTATTGAAAAAGACCATTGCACAAAACAATTCCTTTAAATTCTTGATTGCCATTTTACTCAAGTCAGATGTTTTTTTTCTTCTTATTTTTTGGAAAAAAATTGGTGCTTACTTCTTTTTTATGATGTTTTTATTGACGCTAATCCAATAATTTGATGCTATAAATGAAAGGGAAATAATTAAGTCTAAGGAGTACCGCAATCCAGGTGATTCGAGTCACCGTGACAGACTTGGTGACGACTGGGAGTCACCATTGATGACGAGCTCGTCACCGAAGTGGGCGGATCGGTGACGGTTTTGGATAATCAGCAGGTTTAAAATATCTGCCAAGGAACCGCTGATTTTCCTTATTCACCATCATACTTTTAGCATCTGGCAATCTAAAGCTTGTCTACTTCTATAGTTTTCTTTTGATTATTGCATATCTCTTGTCTCATTTAATTTCACTTCTTTTCTTCAATTTTTTAAAGGATGGCTTCAGTGAAGAAAAAATTTCAATATCCGAATCATAAATTATAATTGAACATAGCAGAAGTGAGTTATTATTATTAATTTCAAAAGTTATAACAGTATTATTAAATGTTGTAATAACTTCAGTTTTCTAAATTTTTTGCCAGTTAAAGTAAAATCTCTCAGCTAGCTGTTAACATGCAAACGTTTTCCTTACCCATTTAAACTTAATATGTAAACAAATAACTAAAAAGGTCTTATCGATAGTAGTGATGAAATCATATATAGTTTATTATTTTACTAGGCACTTGTGATGTCATATCTGACGATACATCAGAACTTGTTTTTTTTTACCAGTGAATCACTGAGTGCGTATCAGCAAAGGAGACTGTGCCTGGAACTATCGTGATTCTGTCACCTCGATTGCGGCTGCATTAAAATAATTATGTTTGATTTGCTCTAATTTTCCTACTCATTGTCAGCTTTTTTATTCTTGTCATAATATTCAAAAAATGCATGGAATTCTCCCGTGATAAGACTTTATTAGATTTCATTGTTGATAAAACTACTCAAAACTACTGGAATTTATACATGCATAGTTGCTATTTTTACAGAATAAAAAAAACTGCAATATCTTATAAAATTTCCATATGTTAGAACAATACTTATTAGGAACATTATAGGGAAACAAAATGTTTTGAATGAGAGGGGTTGGATTTTAAATTTTCTGCAATTACGTATCTGCAATGTGTCACGAAGTCCTACAATAAGAACTTTCCTTCATTTCTCAAATCCTTTACTGCAGTCGATAAAAAAAGGTTTGATAAAAAGCTGTACTAGCATTTTTTAGTCATTCAAAATATCTAAATTAAATATTTTGAGGGAGAAGTTTTTGCCTGAGGAAACAACCGGCTGTCACCCAAACCCAAATCTAGGTTCATAGCATATCTATGCCCTCATCTGGGTCAGAAGACGTTTTCAAAACTATTTTTTTTTCTGTCTTAAAGCATAACTAAAATAACTATTCTTTAAAAAAAAGCATTGATAAATGTTTTCTTTTTTTCTAATAAAATATTGTTGTTTTAATTAATTATATTTTAATTTATTTAAGATAATACATAATAATTTCTGAAAGTAGTTGATTACTGAAAATACAAAGAAATTACAGGTTATTTTATCTCAGAAATATATTTTTTCCATGAAATGTTTTTTACAACAAAATATATTACATTAGTGCCATATTACACAGCGGTATTGGTTCAAAATATTTACTTTATTGATATTTTTAGTTTATTTAAAAGCTTTTGGCTTACCATTAAAATACATTACTTTCAGATTTTGTTTTTCGATACTCTCAGAATGAGCCTACGAGTAACTTACAGATTTTTTAATGCTATTTGTAAGTTATAGTATTCTAAAGTTTTGAATATACAACTTTTTTCGTTTAAATCAATACATTCTGTAGACTTTGTACGCAAGTTGGTAATAAATCAATAAATTTTTCTCCTATAAATTTTGCTTCAAAAAGCAACATTGGCATTCTTCCAGTTTTAGCTGTAAATGTGTATTGGAAAATATGACGATTTAAAGCTCCATGGGTAACACTCAGTTATTACATTTAAACCATTTTGAACTCAATAGATGTCATTTTTATGTGTTATATCCAATTAGTTTTTTATGAATGACATATATTTTTCAAAATATTAGTTATTAATATAGAAAACTGTGTAATTAGATGGATGGTATATAATTTTCTGATAGCGTGAATTTTTCGTGAATAATGTAAAGCGCGATGCAATGTTGAATATCAGAATAAATTTTTAGTCATGAAGCATTCTTTTAACAAAGTAAGCGAAGAGAAGTCTAATTTCATCGCTTATAAAAATTATTTTTTTAATCCAGTCATGTTTTTATTGAATATTAAAATAGGAAATAGTTTCAAAATAACATTAAGGATTGCAGTGCTGGTGCGTAAACCAAAATTAAATTACAAAGCAAAAAAAGCATAATTCCTAATTTAAAATTAAGTGGTGTTTATAAACATCAGTATTGATTTTTGTCTTTTTGACCATAAACTCAACATTTAAATTAATATATCGTCAGAATTATATGAAAATATAATGCCTTTTGCAAATGTTATATCTTTTCTTTTCTAGAAATGTTGTATTTTTTTTTATAAAATCTCATATTTTATTATTATTTTCTATAAAAATTTGTGTTGTTACAACTCTAGTCATTAAATATGACATCCATCTCATACTTATCATAACCAAACATATTCTTTGTTAGAAAAGGAGGTGAGTATTAGTTATTAAGGAGTGAGTAGTGGAGGTGAGTATAGTGGAGGTGAATGAGTATTAGGTGAGAATTAGTGAGTAGTTAATTATCAACACTTATTGAAATAATAAGCTATTAAAAGTATTTTTATCATAAAACTATCATAATTCTATCATAGAACTATATTCAATATTTTTTTAATCTTTTAAGTGACTGAGGGACTCATCTCACCAACAGTCGTGGCTGCGTCTCCTTCATCATTGTTTTTTTCATTAAAAGTCTAAAAAAAACACGTTTTTTAAATAAAATACATAATTATTATAACATTATTTAAGCACATTTTTTTATTATGCCAATCACAACAACATGAATGAACGCAAGGATTTGAAAATTAATACTGGATGGACAGTGGATCAAGGATTTGAACTGTCATTTGGATCAAGGATTTGAACTATCAGTTGGATCAAGGATTTGAACTGTCATTTAGATCACGGACTTGAACTGTACTAGAAAAAAATATTTAAACTCAGAGAAACAGAACATGTGACGCAATGAAAAGTAATATACCTTATATCATATAGTGATTCGAATTTGAATGATCTTTCTCGAGCCTTTCATGTCTTTGAAAATTACACAATTAAAAATCACAAAAATACAAATATTAAGTCTGGCCGCATCTATAATACATATCTGGCTACATCTTATCTTGTACTCTCGTATTATAACTATTCTTTTTTACTTTTCCTGCCAAATCAAGGGTGAGCTTATAAAATGAAGACCTCGATAGTGTTAAATTTTTCCACAGCAATGGGATCATAAATTTGATAATAAATTACGCACTGTTATATCGAAATTGGATTCTTTTTATAGCGTTGCATTAGTCTAGTGAAGATGTTAATCTCACCTATCTCTGAATTGGCCACATTTTATTGGCTCATTTTCATTTGCCATTAGGGAAACCTCCTCCCTCCCGATGTACCATTTGTAATGTTTTATTCACGATTCATGATATTTTAACCGTTTGTCCCTGTTTTAAGCAACAACGTCTTACGTCTATTAGTAACACTATTTTGACCCATTTCTAACCCGTAATCCGTCTACCATTTAGGATATTTTACATGAGCACTGTAGTCTGCGGAAGCCGGATGCCATTCGATCAGTCATCGCTGGGATTCGAACACAGTTCACTTCATTGGAAGGTGAATGCTCTATCCCCTGAGCCATCCCGGCTCTTATGTAAACTATTGTGTCGAGTCTTAGAAACTACGATAATATGGTACAGCTTAGCACTACATTAAGGTTGCAGCAAAAGTAAATGATCTTACGGTTCGTGCATCAAGTTTTCTATTTTTATACTAATAATTAGCATTTAAAGCTGTCATTACCAATTCAATTTAAATAGGCTTTAAAATTTGGAGTGAAATTTATTTGTTCAGTATGTCTGGCTAATCTAACATTTAAAAGGGCTCAGGAATAATTAGTTTATTGAATGTCGAGAAATTCGTCACTTGGGAGTATAAATTACTTAAATGATATCATATTAAAATAACAAATGTTCCTAATAGAGATTAGTTGCAACGATAGCCGTTTTCTCAAAGCATAAATCTAATTATTCGTATGACATAACTGTTACAAGTCATTAAATTATCACAATAACTCTCCTCCTTTCTCTTTGCAAAGTAATCTAACATTCCAGAAATGAATTGTATAACTTAATCTGAATTGATCATATATATTTAAAATTTTAAATGTTTCTTAGGAATTGGTGTTGAAAAATATCACAAAATTAATATTAATGACTTTCATTTGGCATGCTTTGTAAAATAAACCCAATCTTTCAAGGAGAATAATATTTAAATAGAGAAAATAGGAAATTAAGTTTATTGATAAAATATTATTTTAATGGGAACCAATAATAAAATATTAAATGAAAATAAGGATGATTTTTATCAATAGAATAATTATCAGAAATCTCGTTTAAATGCCATGTACAATTCTGATTGCTTGAGTTTCAATCATAATATTATAAGGGCAATTGAAGAATATTTTAAAATTACTTTAAATGTACTTTAACAATTAAAGCCTTATTGTAAGTAAATTATATCCAAAACTAATTTAGACTCATTTAATTTTGGACAGTGAAAGTTCAACAAGATAGGCAGCTTTATCATGGAAATATATTTATTTTATTTGCGTTATTGTTTATGCGTTATTTCTAGTTATGCTACTATTTATTTATAGCTTTAAATGCATTTTTCTTTTTCTTTGATTATATGAAAATAAATTTATAGGGTTTCCTCTTCGTTATTGAATTGACAGCTCTTTAAGGGCCAAACCCTTCTTTCGAATCTTTTTTTTCACTTCTGCCCTAATTTTCGTCAAGGCGTTATAATTTTTTCATTCTGCTTTGAAATCCACAAGCCTCTACAACTGTCATCTTGGAATTTGGGTTAAGTTTTTAATTTAAATTTTCTTAATATTTTTTCTTTCGTAACAAACGTTTGATGATATAGTATTATTAGCACAATACTTTTACAAACAGTTAGAAAATAAACGGGTCTCTATATCATATTAAAAGAAATATCCCTTGATAGTTCTTAATACTTCTATGAATTTTTCCTCAAAACTTAAAGGCCATAAGAAATTATGTGATTTATGGTTTTCAGTAAGTGATTTAAAACTACACGTTTCTCAGTTTTTACATTTTTAAAAATCCAATTCCTTTACTGTTTAGACTGATGAAAAACGATTTGATGATGCTGAAAAATTCTTTAAACTTTAATTGCATAAAAAAAAAGATACTTATCAAAAAGCATCTAAAAACAGGCCACTCTATACTATTTAATTACATATTAAACACAGTTGATTGCGAAATGTACTGTCATAATTTTGCCACAAAAATTGACTAGAGAGTCTAAAATATTGCACGCTTTATACTCCTAATTGTTATTGGGTGGAATTCATGTATTTTACATGTATTGAAAAATGCTGGCAAATAGAATAAATATTCATCAGTTTATCTGTGACTATTGAATAAAGAGGATTTAAAGCATATTTAGAATTTTTTCCTCCCCGTTTCCCAACTTTCCACATTTGAGTTAGATCGGGAGAGGAAGGGCCTCTTAATGCAGTCAACCTACCCTAGGCTGCACCTGTCTCTAATTTGGGTTCCCTTAAAGCATGTGCCTTACATTTGTATCTGCTTTAAAGCATTTACTTGATCAAACATTTAAGGCCATGTTTAATTCAATTCAATAATATTTTGCTTTAAATCAATACTATTTTGCCCTCTTCTCAGACAATAAATTTTCTTTTCAGTATATTATCTAATATCATTATAATATGCTTGTTTATAACTTTAATGCATTATACATTTAAAATTGAAGATTTACTTAGAAGGAAAAGCTTACTTTATTCCGATAAAAATTAGTTGACTAATTCTTCTATAATAACTTTGCGTTTTTTGTTATCGATGATACAGAATTATTTAATGATAAACATTCTCCTTAATCAGACATAATATAAGATTCTCATGGTTTAAAGAATAAAAATATAATTTAGAAAAACATGAAAACATAAATGAGTTTACTGTGAAATTTATTTATTAATATGCATTGACTTACATATTAAATCATAAAATTACCCGTCTGGTTCTAAAACTTACGAAAATGAAAGGAATATAAAGGTAATGTACGTAATAAACAAAATAATTTTTTACTTCAAATTCAATATTTTATGCAAATTTATATTGTTTTATAAAGCAATAAAATATTTCTTTCGAGCAACAATATAAATCAATAATTTGAAATTGCTTTATGCAAAAGGAAGCACCATGTTTTCAAAGTAATGCAGAATTTCTGAAAAAATATATATAAAAGTTCTAAAAGTAAGAGATGAAAGTAAATTTATTATTTATATTTAAGATATATTGAATTTATTTAAAGGTAAAATGTCTTGCCCGTAGTTTCAAACCCTTTTCATTCTTATGAGAATATTTTTTTTTACTCTTGAATAAGAAAAGTCCAAAAATATTTTATGACAGACAACAATAAAATTTTTAAGTCACGATAAATTTTGGCTCATAATATTCCTTAAAGATATTTAAAAATATTCTGATTTACTTGGGTAATATAACATTTTTAGGTCTAGATTTTTAAAAACATAGCAAGTAATGTAATTTAATTTCAAGCGATGAGGTAGAAAAGGTTTCATTCGTTTTAAAAAATGCATGTATTTGAAAAAATGAATATTATATGAATGTAGAATTCACAAATATGAGTAAGAAATATTTAAAAGAAATTTTTAGTTCAAATAAGCTTTTAAAAATTTATTTTTCTTCTAAGTTTAAACTTTCTAGTATTCGTTTTTACTTTAAACGTTTTTATTTACTAATACTTTCAGATTTAGTTTACAAATAACAAATTCTCTGATCTCATTTATTATTTATAGACTAGATTCAATTATAAGGATTCATTAATTTACAAAAAGCCCCTAAAAATGTTATTTTTTTAGAAGATTTAAATTTTATTATTCGATAGAAGATTGTTTTCAGTTGATAGCTAAACAGTAGCAAGTCTTTAAAATTCATGTAATTTTCATTGAATGGTTTCAAGAATGAAAAGAACATAAAGATAGAGGAGGTTTGGATTATTTTTACTGAAATATTATTTATTGATCAAAGTTGCAGCAAATATATCGTAAATGCTTTTTAGGCTGTGGAATTTATTAAATTAAAATTAGTGTCCCTTTAGTGTCCTTTACAAATATTTTTGAGATAATAATTGACTTAAAAAGAAAAGTTTTAAAATTCACAAAGGTGTGTCGCGCATTCGCTCATTATCCTATAAACATTAAGTTTTTAATTTAGACTTAACTTTTAAAATTCTACATTTTATTTTATTAAAATATTCATTGGATGATAGAAAAAAGTTCTATCAGAGATATTTATCAGAGTTCTGAATTTAGTGCTACTTGACATAGTCCCAAAGTAAGATTATTAAATTTATATTTCTTATTCTTTTTGTATTTTAAGTGTATTTAAGTCATGTATAAATTATTTACAAAAAATGAAAATTAAAGAAAAAAAAAACCTGTTGCCTTCAATAAAGTTGGTTTATATACCTATCTCAAACAAATTTAGTTTTGAGTCTCATATTTTAGTTTGTTTGAACCTACTATTTCCATGAGTTAATATAACAACAATAAAAGACTTCGAAAGAAAGTTGACAGATGGAAAAAATATGTCTTTCACTGTAAGAATATGAATGCTATGTCAGAAAATTGCCTTTCTTTCTGCGAACAGAAAAGAGATGTCAAAAATCAGGATGCTAAACGATCTTTCATCGCCTTACTAGGCGGGATTCTACTCATAGTTTTGAGTTTTCTTCTGCTAAAAAACATTCAGCTCTGTTGATCATTTACTGGTCAATAAATCACTCCATATTTTGAGAAACACTAATATTTTAGCTAATGATATGCCTAGTATCCCCCCCCCATTCCCAATGTATAAGGATCTATATTAACTTAATTTTTTTTCTTCTCAGCTTCCTGCCAAACCCTTTTATACCGGTTTCTTATCACTCCTTTTCTTATGATCTTGCTCATACTTGGTCCTATTTCCTGACTGGCTAAACCATTCTGCACGTGTTTATTTCCTTTATTTTTTCTAAAGATATTTAGTACTAAGAATATGAGGAAGGATTTCGTCAAGGTAACAATAGTCTGCCCATTCCTGTACTTGATTTCTTATTTATTCACGTTATTCTTTACTTACAGCCTACGTAGCACAAAGTATACTTTATTGGGCAATTGGTTTACTTTTCTCTCTTGGACATTTCACTTGTGGATATTGAAAAGACTAAAAAGTATCAAAATAAATCTAATTTCTAACCTTTAATGAAGAATTAATCTTGAGTAGCGAAAATAATATGAAAAAAGTCACGACGAGCTAAAATTAAGTGTTATAAAAATCATCCAGCAGATTAAATATCAAATCAAATTAAAAAAATTAAATTAAACTATTTATCAAAGTCTTATTTTAAAAGAATAGTTAGATGCAATAATTTTTATTGCTGACGTTTGAAATTAAATGATTCTATTAGTATCACTAAAACCTTCTTAATTTTTTTTCTTAAGCGACTCATTAAACAATGTTCAAGTACTATATTTTGCTCAATCACTTGATGCATAGTTTTATTATGTTTATATATGTATTTCAGGAAACACTTTATATGTTCTGAATATATTTTACTTCTGCTTGGGGAAGCAGAATAAACAACATTTGTTTAATATAACACTACATTTAATTGCTTTTTTTTTATAACCGTCATTAAACAGCTAGCACATTTCTTGGGGGGTTTACGACTACTAATCTTCAACTCCGTAGCCTTGTAATTTCGAGCCCCATCCAGAAGACAAGGAAACTCTTGGATCAAGTACTGGGGGAAATTTGCCTTTGTGGAGACCTTTTGGATGGTACTAACCGCATTTGCATTACATGGAGAGGAAGACCACGAGAACCTCCCACGATTATCTTGATGGCAAAGGGACTCTAACCCTAACCCATGATCCGTCTACCACTGAGAATATTTCAAGCCAGCATTGGGGTCGGTGCAAGCCGGATGCGGAATTC
Source organism: Parasteatoda tepidariorum (assembly GCF_043381705.1). Classification (NCBI taxonomy): domain Eukaryota; kingdom Metazoa; phylum Arthropoda; class Arachnida; order Araneae; family Theridiidae; genus Parasteatoda; species Parasteatoda tepidariorum. The sequence goes on from NC_092204.1 coordinate 79,162,863, forward strand.
GCATTCACCAGCCATCGCTGGGATCTACATTTACTTGTACAGATAATTTCTTCTTCATTTGTATTAAATACATGCACTGTAATCTGTTAAATGAAAAATCTGTTAAATGTGTGAAAAAGAACAGTCAGCTGATGTGATTGTATAAAACTGTTTATTTTTCAGAAAAACTTCGTTGTTAAAAAAGGGATTACTATTTAAGCAGATAAGTACTGTTATTTTTAACAAGCAAATTCTCTCATTTGTTTAAAAAAGCTCTCTTATTTTGACAAAAAAAGAGAAACTCTATAAAATAGGTATGTCAGTATTGTGGACGGTTAGCGCTGAGAGAAGAATTCGTTTCACCTTCCAACGCTGGGATTTGAAAATAGGTCACCTCAACGGGAGACGAATACTTTGTCCCTTAATCCAAAGGAAACTCTAGTATCACGTTATAAAGAAAAGCCTTAAACTGGATTTATCTTAAAGGGTTTACTCATATTTAACTGTAAAAACTTTAAAACTATGGGGGCCCACCCTTATTATATTTAAAAATTATATTTAAAGACAGATAATAATCGGAAAGAGTATTAATTCAACATTTGTCAAATCGCAATTTTGTTTATACGATGCACAATACCATAAAAACTAGTATTTAAATTGATGTTTTTATTCCGTTTATGATTAGGATAAAAACCAAAGAAAACCATTTTGTAAACAAAACAGCTTTAAATCGTCATGTATCCGAAAAAAAATGAATTTTTTCCTCTGAGAAGATAACAGTTTAAAGCAGAAAAAAATTATGTATTTTACTTCTTCTATAGAATTTACAGTTACATTTCACAGTGTAAAAGGGTGGTTTAATTTCGAAACTTTTGTGTTTGATTTGAAATGTAATTGTTTTATATTCTTTTTCCTAGTTATTTCACTCGCTTTGAAGAATGTCCTTGAAATGAGAAAAAATGAAGGAATTGAAGAATCTTATTTCTAGTTTTTAAAGTAGTATTGATTTATAACAAAATATTTGCCTTAAATTGTATCTCACAGTTATAAAATAGTAACAACTTTGCAAAATGCAACTGCATAGTTTTGTTCCGTACATGAGAAATGCAATTAATGTATTTGTGAAAAAATATTTTGCATTTATACCTAGGATAACCAAATGTGAATGCATATAAAATAATAACAATAATTTAATTCCTTCACTGAAAAAAAAATATATTCTCAAAACTACCAGAATATGGTAAAACTTACCGAATTTCTGACTTTACGAGAAAGCTAAAAGACTCGGTATTTTTTACCGATATACTTTTGCAATGGGTTTGGTTACAATTTGACTTTGTGATGTGTTTTAAAAATTGTTAAATGTGGGGATTTTTTTTTATATCTTAGAGCATGGTATAAAAGCCGTTTATTCGGTTAAATTTAATTCTTAGTTTTGTATTTTTTACTAAATGCATGGAGAGGAGAAGTAAAATTTTGAAAATAAGAAATTCTGGTAAACTATTACCATTTAGCAAGATTAACAAATAAACTGTTTAAATACCGTTTATTTCAGTTTATAAACCGTAATTGTGCTTGCCAGAGTTACGGCTTTTTCAAAATATCATTACCATACAGTATGGTATTTTTACTAAAGTATTTTTCTCTGTGTGTCTACGAGCAAAAATCTTGTGTCCGATTATACTTTATTTTTATTCCTTCCCCATGGCATTGACATAAACAAAGTGCAGTAAAAATCATTCGTCGGTATTTGTATGCATTTTAGCAATGTTTTGCTTAATAGATAGTTGCAATAATTTGAATTGATATTTGAAATTCCATGCTCCCATTTGTATCACTAAAACCAGTTCATTTAAATTTCATTGTTGAATAAAATACCCATTCAACAATGTTTTTCTTTCACAATTGCGTGATACATTGTATTATGATATTTATATATTCCAGGATACAATTTATATGTTTTGAATATTTTTAATAAAATGAATAAATATTACTTGAAGAAAGAAAACAGCACAAATTGTTACGTACAGTTCAGAACTTAATTTATCGAACACTTTCTTACTCTTTTGCATTGAATATCTAATGGGCCGCATAATTTAGAGAATTTTCCATTAGATTTGAAATGCATTTCTTTTACTTTCTCTCTTCTGGTCATTTCGCCTGCGGCCCTTGAAAAGACCGAAAAAGAGGGAATGAAGGAATCCGATTTCTAGTTTTTAACGCACCATTGATTTTACAATGAACATTTGTCACAAGGCTTCTTCATTGCTCATTCCAAATATTTTTTTTCACTGTTCTTGATGATTGGTAGTAAAAGAATTTTTTTGGAGAGAGTGTAGAATGTTCGAACTTTTTTGCACTGCTATTTTCTTACTTTTTTTTTCTCAAAGCATAAAATTTAATCCATAGATCTTTTAAGTTGATTAGATTTCAGAAAGAATTATGCAACGGATATAAATGCGAGAAAACTTTCATTAAAAAAAAAGTAATTTGAATGAGTTATTGAGGCGTTATGGTAAATGTTTAAAAATAATATATGCTGAATAAAATTGATGGATGGTAACTGCTTTCGATTAATTTATCATTTAAAGAAGCAAATGTATTTAAGAAATTGAGAAACATTTTACTATGGATTTAATACCTTTGACAACTAATAAATGGTTATTTAAAAACAATTCTTATAAATTAGAATTTAAGTTTTTCGATTTTTGAAAAATAGCTATTAGCATTAAATCTATTATTGTAGATAGAATTTTGATATAAATGATAAAAACTATGTAATAAAATTTTTGATATAAATAAACATTTATGTAATTAAGTATATTATGACATATTTACATTTTTATTTGAAATGTGCAACGTAAAATTTCAATTCATAATTGTCTTTTTATCGGAAATATTTAGAAACATATTTTATAAATAGAAACTGTTAAAAATAGAAGGTAATGTAAATAATGTACAATGAAAAGCATAAACAGTTCATGCCTGAAGAACTTTTGATTTAATGACTCAAATATAATCTAGACAATCTTAGTGGCTCGAAAACCTAATCTTAAATAAGCAAATTATCATTGCTGATGGTATTTTAAATTATGAAAATGAACACTAAAACCTACTTTCTCTGAATAAGGTAACTTTTTTAGACTTATTTAGCTTCTCGGTACTCTATTCTGAGTTAATAGTGCTTGATATCCTTATCGTTGCAAATCAGAATATGAGTCCAGTTGTTTAGACATGGGATTGGTCAAAAGTTAGAATTAGGCTTAAGGGATAGAGCTATCGCCTTCCAATAAGGTAAACTGGGTTTAAATCTCAGCAATGTCCGGTCGATTCGAATTCCGCTACCGGCTCGCGTCAACCACAGAGCTAAAGTTAAATATCCTCAGTGGTAGATGGATCATGGGTTAGAATCCCTTTGCCATCATGTTAGCCGTAGGCGGTACTCTCCATGTAACACAAATGCGGGTTAGTTCCATCAAAAAGTCCTCTACGAAGGCAATTTCCTCCCTATTCCTGATCAACGAGTTCCCTTGTCTTATGGATCAGGTTCAAAATTACATGGCTACGGAGTTGAACATTAGTGGTTGTAAACCAAAAATTAGTTCGGCTGTTCAACGACGGTTATAAAAATTTTGTATTCCTTATTCTTAATCTAATATTTTGCATATTCTACCATCTCAAAGAAGTCAAGACCTATTTAACCAATTTCTTTCTAACCACTTTTTTACTAATTATGTAAATTTGCGTACTTAAAAATAAAAACATTTTCTTCGAAAATCAGTAAATTAAATTATAAAAAGATGAATAATTATAGAAAAAAATATTTTTTACTTATAATTAGCCTTGGATAATTAAATTTCATAATTGCGTTAAATCCTTTTAACACATTTATTAGCTTCGTTGATCTAGCAAAATATGCAATTATGAGAAATTTACATAAAGAGCCAATGCAAGTACAAACATGTTACATAAGTCCCCCAGTTTCAGCATGATGGATACCAGAAAATCAGGAACAGCGATCACGATCATTGTGATGGTGAAATAATATGCATCTAAAGAAAGGAATCTTATCATATACGAAGCCTTATCAATAAATTTCCTCCCATTGTAGTTTAATTGAATGATAAAATATTTTGGCCTCTGAGTCTAGTACACTTCTGACTTGTCCTTGACTCTTGGAGCCTGTGGAACTAGGAACTCTGGAGAACTTGGAACTAGACTCTCGGGTCAATCTCGAGTTTGAACTCTTAAGCTCGATAATGTACTGTAAACTATTCCGGGTCAAATTACAGTGGGAAATGCCTGCCCTCAAAGTAATGCCACTCTTTACTGTAAAATCCTTTTTCACCGAAACATGCTAAGGTACAAGTAATCTGATATATCTTAATTTTTACAGTAATTATCAAAAAAATCATGGAACCATTATAATTTAATAAATATTAGGGCAAAAAGTAAAGCATAATATTTTAATCTAAAAATGAATTTTATAAAAAGATGGATTTTAAGGATGATGCACCTAAAGTGCCTGTAATTTTTACCTTAATGGGGTCTGGAAATTTTTGCAGTTTAGATAGGCAATAGGTTTTAAAATGTTGTCGTAGCTAAGTCCTGGAGTGGTAATATTTATGCTTTATGCTGTATAGCAAATGTCATAACTTAAATTGATCTACCTTTTCCGAAATGCTACATGATCTACATCATGTTATTGATAAAAGAAACAAGTCTGATTTACAAGCCCTCACATAATACGAATAAATCTCCAAAAATAAGTAAATCGTTGAACAAGCAAAAAATCTCATATTTTTAAATTTTTTTTCTGATTTAATTGAAATTATATAAATAATACTGATGTCATATTTCCCTTTAACATGTATAGAAATATTTTGTTTCTTCAATTTTGTGACCATAATAATTGAGGAAGTGGTTTAAAATTATTGTGAATGCAAACATTTTTATGAATTCCTTGCACAGCAGAAATGTATTCAATAGAATGAAGAACTTAAGTCACATATTTAACCTTAGTAGAAAATAAAATCTTCTCTAAATGTCCTTGAAACGTTTATATATTTCTTTTAAAACCTAAATCTGTTCAGTTTACTAAAAATTATATGCTTCGTATAGTAAATATATCCTTTTTCCACTCATTTATTTTTCAAAAAAAGTATAAAAACATCTACAGTAGGTTACAATTATTTACATTTTCTATTTAAAAGACTTGTAGCAAATCTGCAATTTTCTTTAAACAAAAATCTGCATTTTTGAAGATAAATTTCTCATTTTGTGACGCAAACTGTAGAATATGGTATATTTAAGTGTCTTTTATAAAACCATTACTTTTGAAGGACGATACATTTATTATTTATTATCTACTTTACTTTAGATTATGTTAATAAAGTGTCCTTTACTACCAAGCTCTTATTTCTCTTAACTAGTACACTTTTAAAAGAATAAATGTATATTATGATATTATTAGAGATTAAAAAACAAGGCAAATAGAACTCTTTGAGTTAAATGGATTAAAACGTGTGAATTAAAATTTACAGGATTTGAAAGGCTGGAAAAACATATAACGTGGAAAAATTCTATGATATAGATATCACTAGAAAATAGTTCTAGACTAAATAACACTACTTGACTCACGCATTGTTTCGATCAGATGAAGTGCATACCACAGCGATGTAACAAACATTCTCTGTTGACATCAAATATAATTACATTTGGCTGAAGAAGAGTTTGGGACGAGTTAATATACGTTAAAAATATAATCTGACATAAAACAGAACTTTGATGACCTGTTATGTGTTAAATAACTGCCTAAAAATCTTTAAGAAAGGAAAAACGAAAGCAAGAAAAAAGTTCAACAAAAAGTAAAAATTTTTACGTTTCAGTTTTGATTTGAGTTCAAATTACAGGTAATGCCGGTATTAATCAGTGTCCTTTTTACGGTCCTCGGACATTGAGATCTTTTTCAAACCATACATCTTTGCTGCAAATTGTATATGTAACTTAAAAATTGAGTATCCGTGACTATTACATTTTAGTTGCAGTCTAGTGACTGTGTTATCTGAGAAATTATAGAATATATATGAATATAAAATTATAGATTTTTCTGATTCGCTTGTTGTTTTTATTTAAGCAATGATTGAAGCAATGATGAGCAAAATTGAGAGTTTGTTTTTCCCAATACACTATTCCCCTATCTAATAACGTGGAACAACCGGTTATGCTAGGCGGAGAACAGTGCAGGATGAAAAGCGACTTTTTACGCGCAGAAACCGTCAGTGGGTTAAAACTCAAATATTAAAGTAATTGGTAATATTGTACACGTGAAATACATTACGTGACAATCACATTTTTGTTGTAATCTGGTACCTGTGTTTTATGGGAAATTATGGAATATATATACATACCCTCCAACTTATGAGGATTTTGAAAATAATTCTTTCTAGGGGTAGCGAACCAAAGCAGAAATTTTTAAAGCAAATGGATCTCTCATAAAACTTTTATCAGAACTTAAGAATCTTGCCCTATGGCCTGCACTTTTATAAGTAATAGTGAACAAGTTACGCTAAAATTAATTTTTTTAAAAATATNATAGATTTTTCTATTTTTAATGTTGGGAGAGTCACGGATTACTTTAATTCATTGTTTGCCATTTAAGGCTCAAATACAAAAGTAAATGATAAAAGTAATTGATAAATTGATAACTAAACAACGTTTTTACCGCCAGCAGAATTTGAATTTACGTGTGAAATCTTTATTTATTTATTTTTCTCACAGTCTATAACTATGTAATTTCTACGATGTTAAAAACTATATTTATACATTATATTCTAACCTGAACAACTCTCTACACTAAAATTAACGCATTTTATGTGTGGCAGTTCGGGTTTTTTTCCTGCAAACGTCATTAAAATATAATTGTGAATAAAATTTAACTGAGCATTAAAAACTCTCTTTTATAAAAAAGCAATTTATTTAGATTCTTTTCTCTGCTTGAAGGCTAACACTCTTTTCATTTTATTTTCAGAAGAACTCTAAAATTAACTATTTAGTTCTTCAAATTTAATGACCTTTAAATATTACGAAAATTTATTATTTCAGACTAGTTTAGTTTTTTGAACGAAAAAAACCTAAATAGGTTTTTCCATGATTAAAGTACTTTCCCACGTGATTCATTTTTCAACACATCAGGACTTAAAATCGTTCATCACGCACTACGCCGATTGCACGCATATTGTTTTCGACAGTAAATGATAGCTAAGAGAATCTGAAATGAACTGAATTGATTGATTTTTAATGGGTAATTTGAATTCACTAAAAGAAAGGAATTTATTCTTCATCTTATGAAAGAAAATACTTTTCGTTACATTTAACTTTATTTAGTGAAAATAAAATGATTTTCTATTGTTTTGAAATTTTACTGCTCCTGTATTTAGAACAAAATGATTTATTGATTTTAAACTTGTAAAAGATGGCGTATTATCTTTGGAAATAATTTTCCCTTGTTTTAAAATTTGTTCAATAAGCTATTGTTAGCTATATTGCTTTTATAAGTCCTATAGTTTTGAGAAATGTTAACTATTATATCCATAGTCGTACAATGTTGTTTAAAAAATTCAATAATTTAACAAGTCATTCCAAAATTGAAAATGCTTATCAGAACTGTGCCATATCGAAAGTTTACCCTTAGAAAATAATATATAACAATCAAATCGTTAAATTTCAAATCAAATACCTCTTTGTACAAATTCATTATTATCTACACTGAAAAAACAATATTTAGTTTATTTCATTATTTTCATTATAATTGCAAACGTTCTCTTGTATACTTTATTTGTATTGAGCAACTTTTATATAATTTATTTAACTTAATTTCTATGATATGGCATAATCATTGTTTTGGAACAGTTACGATAAAATTATTATTGTATTTGCTCCTCATATAGCTTTATTCGCGACAAAAATAATTGTAGGAGAATTCGTTTAATACGCAGAGTTAATTTAGAAAAATGGTAAATAAGATATATCTTTCTATACATTTTAACATTTTATAAATAATGCCTTTGTGTTCATGATTAGAAATACAATTGTAACAAGTTTATTGTACATGTTTTAGGAATTTCTCTCCTGACGGCGTTTCAAATATTAATAGATCTTAAACCAATGATTCCCAACGCATTTGGCTTATTTCCTCATTTTCAATGTAGTAAGAAGGTCATTCTCTCCTTCAAAACTCAAACAACCCTGTACAACATAAAAACATAATGTTCTTAACCTGTTCCCATTGTTGTTTGTGCATATTTATTGGCTGGAAAATCACAGGGTAGGATCCAGTTTTCTCACATTGATTTCCATATTGCTTTGGTTGTCATCAGTATGAAATAATTAAAGTCTTAAACGTATTGTTTTCCTATAAGTATTTTTGTACCCATAATTTAAAGAATAAACTGCTATTATTACGTTTTTGATTTTGATTTTCTATGTTAAAAGTTAAAAAGTAAGAAATTTCTTATTATTATTATAACGTAATTCTACGCCAAATTTTAATATAAAGTTACTTAAATCGGTGAGTAGTCTTGTGGCGTAACTACCACTACGAAAATTAAACATCAATTCACTGGTATATAAGACATGCTAACTTGATTCAACCACGAGGTACCTTTTGATAGATGAAGGTTGGCATAGTCGTTAACTCCGCCCCCACATTCTTATAAACCATCTTACAAGATTTTGATGATCACTAGACAATCATTTTATATATCCATCCGTTACATAATCTGAAATATTAAATTACGATTGTGAACCAACCAAATTTTTAATAACAAGATATTTCTAATTTTAAATGTTTTTTTGAATGATTACTTAGAAAAAATACCTATGTTCACTGATAGACCTTAATAGAATCATAAGGGAAATATTAGGACTTGGGATACAAGCGTAATCAAAAAGAATAATTTTTAGTACAGATATTCAAAGTGAATAATTTCACTTTTGGTAAAAACAAACTGTTTTATGCCAAGAAGCAACAATTATTGCGAAGATATCGCCAGGGTTGGTGAGCGGCAGTGAACAGGGGCCTAGCCTCCTAATATAATATAATCACGCAGATTTTGATTTTCTTAGAATCATTTTCTAGAGTCAAATTTTCGAAAATTATAAGATAGCATTGCCTTCAAAGTTTATTGATATTAACAATTTAATAATTTGAGCCAAATAAATAAATACTTTAACTTTTCCTTGAGAAAAAAAGTATAGTTATAACTACCAGAATATGGTTAAATTTATTGTATGTCTGGCTCCATGAGAGCAGCAAAAGTCTCTGTTATTTTTACGGAATGGCCTTAATGATCTTAGTTAAAATAACCATTAAATATAATGTTATAATAGCAGCGGATTCTGGGCAATTAACAAAGCAGACGAGGAGAGTTTGATGAGTTTCAAGAGAAAATATAAAGAAAATTTTTTGGTGCAGTAAGGCAAAACGAAACCTGGAGAATTCATTACAACCAAAACACAAAGAACTTAACATAATAAGAGCGATCAAGGGTTTTCAAATAAGGCTGTTAGACATGTATTTTGATATAGCGATGGAAATCCTGTTAAAAGAATAGCCTTCCAAACGAACGGGAAAAAGAAACAGGGAGATCTAGAACAAGAAGATAGAGTAGAGAAGTGGTCCAAGGACTTGGAAGTTAACAGATGGAGAAATATAGCATCGAATGGATCTAGATGGGGTAAACTGATTGAGGCAGCTTTGGTCTGTAACCGGCTGAAGTGCCCAAGAAGAAGAAGAAGAAGAATGTGTGATAAAGTTAGTAAATATGGCAATATTTGGTAATTATCATGATTTCTTAGATCATGGCATAAAAAATTATTATTCACCTTTCAGTTTTGTATTTTCTACTAAACGCTTGGTAATATGAACTATTTGGTAACGTACTATCTTTTTGAAAACCAGACTTTTCGGTAAACTGTTTCCATATGAAGGGAAAACTTACCAAAATGGTTTATAATTAACATGCATTTTTATTTTGTTTTAAATTTGTTTTTTTTCTCACCAGGATTGTTATTACCGTACATTACGGTAATTTAGCATTTTATTTTCTATGTTTTAGAAAAAGGTATTTATGTAACACTCAAGTGCGCAATTGATTCCTAACTGGTTAACATGATCAATGTGATATTTTTTTTGCTTAATTTTGGATACACGCCAAGTTGTGCTTCAAATAAGGCAAAACGAAGGTCACTCTCAATTTATAATCTCTTGCTGTACCGCGTTTTGGTTTGTAACGTAAAGTTTGATTCATGACGGTGAGTTGTCACAAATATAAACACTGCTCTGATTGTTTTTCCTAAGTTCATGAATAAAAATTTCTCACTTAAGACCCGCATTTTGTAGCTGATTATTTTCGCACGCAGCTTTTTCTTGAGATGATTTTTTTAACTCAGGAAATTTGTCCTGCAAAACATCAAAAATATTAAGAAAAACTGAATAGTTTTCAAAATGTATTTGCAATTTTTATCACATTATTTAGAAAATGAAATGAAGGTAGGAAAGGGTTTTAATTAGAAATCACATGTAGTTACACTCACATTTTCCCCTTCGCATCTATGAAATTTCTCAACAGCATTGTGTACTGATTAGGAGCCAACAAATTAGAGAAATCTCAATTATACATATTACTTGTTTTTCTTCGTCAATGGCACGGCATCCCTAGGTGGGCCCTAATCTTCTTCAAAAAAATTTTCTATGCTCATCTCCACTTTGTGAAAGTCCTCTAATTTTTTTGCTTATGTACATTTTATATGTGCTAATATTAGAAATATAAGTTTAACATTTTTATATTAATAAATAAATCTAAGCGCATAAAGTTACATACGTAATTAAATTTTAATTATTAATTAATACTTATATGAAAATTAAAAAGAGAATAATTATGTAAATCAAGTAGTTCAAGTAAAAGTACTCTCTTAAAATGAACGAGTGAAAATAACTCAACTTGAGTGCTATTTAACTCTTTCATCTAGAAAAAACCGGCCTTCTCATTTTGAGTTGAAATCACTCAAGTGATAGAGTTATATGGAAATAGCTCAATTTAAGTGAAAAAAAATTCCCTCAAACTTGAGTTATTTTCACTCGAGTTTGAGTGACTTTCAGTATTACCTGAGTNGAGTTAAAAAAATTTAACTCTTTTTTGAGTAGGGGAAATAACTCTTTCATTTTAAGAGAGTACGTGATTTTTACTTATACTTGGATTATTTTAAACGAAAGTAAAAGCACTAAAATGAATGGTGGTTTCAATAACTGGATGAATAAATTTTTCAAACTTCTATGAAAATAATTTAGTTTTGGAAAAAAATATTTAAAATGCAACTAAGCAAGTTTATGTCCACTATTTCTCTCAGAAGTAAGATTCAAAAATGCATATGAGAAAGATAATTGCAATTAAAATATTTCTGGCACATGAAAAAACTTTACGTATTTAAATAATTTTTACAAACAAATATCAATCGTTAGTATAAATAAAACACTGTACATTACAGAATGCTTCATTAAGAATTTTAAGATTTACTTCAGGCTAAAACTTTTATTTCTTGAGATTTCTTTAATACCAATAAGATGCAAATCATAATAATTTACATAAGAAACACATTGCTTCAATCTGTAAAATAATTAAATTTATTTTTCTTTTCTTATGAACAAGAGCTACAGAAACTAATCAATTCTTTCATCATTAAAAAGTCGATCCGATTAAATATTCATTGCCAGATTCAAGAGTTCATTTTCCTTCAATGAAGGTTTTAATTGCTCAGTATGAGTTGATGGAGTTTCAATGTTTAATTTTCGTTAGATATTTACAGTTACAATGACTGAAATCTGTAAATGAAATTGCATTTCTGAGAAATGAGTAATGGTGATGAAAAAATGACTTTTAGCAAAGTAAAAGACGTTCAAGACATAAAAAACGTGTTCATTTAATAGCTAAAAAAGATTTATTTTTCAATCTTAAAGAATTTAATTAAAAAAATTTGAAAATGTTTCGAATTTTAATAGTGTCATCTTTTCATTTCAGTTTTTACAAAATGCTGTTAATGTTTTATTCTTTATCGTCTGATGCATTTTTTTAATTTTGAGCGAAACATTTCATTAGTAAGGAAATTGCTTTTAGTAAGATAACTTTACTTTATTTCTCTATTTATGTATAACATGTGTAGATCGAATAAAGTAGTATTTTTACATTTTTCCATAAATAAAGTAGAATATTTTTTTAATTAAAAATGTTTCAGAATTTCAATATTTAAAAATTATCGCATTAAGCGAAACATTAATTAGTGTTCACCGCTAATCATATCTGTGTAAATTCGAGCTAGCTAAAGGCATATTAATAAAATGTGTTAAGGCCATTCATTAAAAATATTAATTTCGCGCAAGGAAAAAACTCATGCTTAGTCTTACATATTTGCATAAATGTGTGTAATGGCAGTGCAATGTTAAAACTTACATGGTTAATGCTAATGTTAAAACTTACACATGGCTAATGTAATGTTACATGGCTAATGTTGAAACTTACACATAGCCAACAGAAGTCTCACTACACTGTGTATGCTGTAAAACATTGTACACTGTAAAAATTTGAATACCGGCCCTCAGGGTGGTGGTACTTTTTAACATAAAATCCATTTACATAGGAACATGTCTTTAACCTATAGGAACATGTCTATAAAATGTCTTTAAGCCGATGAATGCGAGATTTTTAATAACTTCTTTAAAGTACTCTCTGTCTAAATTTTTTATTTATAAAATATAAAAAAGAAGCTATTACGCTAAAAAACAAAATATATTGTTTTTACTGATACATCTATGAACAAATACAGAAATGAAAGTTTTAAAAACCTTCATTTAGACACTAAAAAGTTTCTTTTTCAGTATTTCTCAAAAATAACATATAATTATTTTTTCTGTTGAGAACAACAAAAAAATGCAGGAAAAAAGATAATCATTTATCATACAACATAAAATAGTGATTATCTAACTTTTAGCGAGGAGATAATAAAATAAAATTTGTGTTTTCTGTTTTAAAAAAATACTATTGCTACAATTATGTATCGATGAATCGGAAACAAGATAGTTTTACAAAACAATGCATCAGCTATTTAGAAGTCAATAATCTAGTATAAATTAGCATGACTTTTCAATTTTTAAAGACGATTTTTTTCTGCTTTACTGTAAACAAAAAGATTATCTCATTCGGGAATCAATTATTCAATACTTTTTGGAGTGTAACCAAGTTGTAAAGCTCATCGCATAATTATAGTCTAAGATATGCAATTTTCGAAATGATTAATAAACAAGAGTAATTTTTTAGAACCAATTTTTTTTAATATTGTTGATGGAGTTTTAGAACAACAGCATTGAGAACAGCTGTATTTCCACTGCATTTACTTTCTATGATTTTATAATATTCTTTAATTTTTATCAGTTTAAGTATTCATTAATTTAATTATTGTTTAAAAACCGTTAACAGCTCCGGATCTGAATTTAAAGTAACTTGAAAGCATAACCATATTTATAAAGAAGTGCATTCATTAGTTAACATAAAAATATCATTTCAAAATATTTCCTTAATTTTTTTTTCTATTTTGAATATTAAAAAACTGTTATATAAATATATTTTTCAACTGCACTGTAAAATATTCCGGGGTAAATTATTGTATAAAGTGCCTGCATTTTCTGCGCAACTTCAGTAAAAATCATTTTACCGCAATTTTTACAGTAATATTTTTTTAATGAGATTGATTTAGTAATTTTACAGTAATTATCACTGTAAAAAATACGGTACATTAGATTTTAAAATGTTCCGGTAAAAATGGATTTCAGAACAAAAAGTACCGCCTATCTCAGTGCTCGGAGTGCTTTTTACTCAGTGCTTTTTACCGTAATTTGATTCGGAATATTTTAAATTGTATATTTTCTAAAAGCATTTCTAAATGTATACTAACAAACGAAAATGACTACAAAATCAGGAAAAAAATGTTTTGTATAATAATAACAATAGACAAATATTTGAAAAATATTTATTTAACTATTTTTTTCAAATTAAAAAAGTAAAATGAACCCGACTGTTTTTCTAATTTGCCTTGAATGATGAGCTACTGCCGAGGAGTCTCCTGCCCTATTGTAGGGCTGATAATTCTGTTCCATAAAACATCTCCCGTTTTGAAATTTAAAAAAATGAAAAGTGGACTGAACTCTCGGTAAAGGCTTGAGGAAGAGAGCAGAATGAAAAAAAAACATTCTGAAGAAGGCATTGGCCCTCACAAGTCTGTAGACTCAATAAAGAAAAAGAAAAAAGCTACATCAATAAAATATTTCAAAAACTTAATTAAGAATTTTTTAAAAAGAATCACATTTATGCATTTGAAACATAAGATATTTGATTTGTTTTTGAATGATTTTAAACGCTATGAAGCAAAGTTATTATGGAGACATAGGTTTTTACAAAAAAAAATTTATTTTCCACTGCAACAATGATGAAATTATATAAGCAATAAGGATTACTTTTTCTGACGTTTTGAAATCCAATATAACAGAAAACAGTCAAATAGTAGCCTTCGATAAAATAACATTTCTATATAAAACAAAATATCTTAAAATAACATTCAAGAAAATGCAAGATTTGCGGCTTTACACTCTCGAAAATTCAGTATAATATTGAATGTTAATATCGGTACTTTAAACTCTAATATCACGCAAACTAATAGCAAAATTTTTAGGATGTTAAATTAAGCATGTGTTTGTTCAATAAAATACTAACGTAGATATTCTAATGGTTACGAAGTTCAATAAAGATTAATTTGCACAATAATAAAGCTAAATTATGTGCCTAATGAAAGTTATTCTAAATGGGAAAATATTATGATCAAAAATGACCACAAATCTCTAAATACATATGTTATGCTATCCTGAACATTTAATCGATATGCATACAAAAATATCGATATGAATCAGGATTACATTATCTAGATTTTGAGAGCAAATAGTTTTTATGATGTATTTTGCAGTTTTCAAAATTTCTTCTGAACTTTGAATAAAACTTTTTTAGATAACCTGAGTAGATGGTATATAGTACAGTATACTATATTTCATTGCGTATCTCACGAGTGCAGTAAAACTTGAAACTACCTCAAAAGAAGTAAGATGCTTTGAATTTTTATTTATTTATTTTTTTTTACTATGAAAAAATTTAGCTTTCTTATCTGATAAATATATTTCAATATTTCAATACTTTATTTATAAAAAGTACAAGCAAATATTATTCTTAAAAGTCAAACGTCATTTCAAATACTAAGCTGTGTATTTTTTCTTTAATATTTATTAATATTTATTTTAATATTTTAATATTTTTTTTTTAATATTAGGATATTTGTTTATATTTTTTCAAATTATTTAATAAGCGTTATATTATTAAATATAAGGTTTGATACTCTCAAATATGTTTGCATGATTTACAGGAAATTACCCTATATTTATCTAAATATGTTAAATAAATCAAGTGAAATAGATTAGCGAGTGATATTTAGAAATTATGTTACTTAAATGTTTAATGAGATGAGCAGTTTTATTTACACAAACACTTTGTCTGAAGTAGAATTATATAGTAAACATTACATTTCTTTTAGTTGTCTTTTAAAAGTAGGAAAAAGGAATGTGCAGCTGCAGACAAAATTTCTAGGTTGTTTTACTGATGGAAATTACTGATAGAGATTACTGATAGAGATTACAGTTACTGACCAAAAATTACTGACAAATACTGATAGAAATTACTGTTTAAAGAAGTCATAAAATAAATGAATCATATCAATTAAAATTTGACTTTTATTCACAAACATTCCAAGTATGTATGTAATTCCTATTTATGCAATGTTGAAATATATTTGCTGATGAAAATAACATATTTTTTTCCGTGAAAAAATTGATTCACCCTTTTTTCAGAACTTTATACGATTTGTCATATACAATGTGTCTTTGCTCGGAAGAAACAGTTATTACGTCAACCAGATATGCATTATTGACATTAGTTAAAAGAAAAAAAAATACGATGTTATTACATACATTTATGTATACTATTTTGAAAATATGTCTCTTATATACATGCTTTTACATTTCGCTATATAACGCTTTTACATTTCTATGACCTATTGGTGGATTACACTGTTTATAAAGATTTGATTTGGCTTTCCATTTCTCCAGACTTTTTAAAGATGTAAGTAAATACTGTTAGAAATTAAAGTTTGAAGTAGTCATAAAAATAAACCAATCATTGAAATTAAAATTTAAATTTATTGATAAGCATTAATATGTAATTCCTATTTGTGCAATATTTGAAATATATTAACAGATGAAGATAACATTTCTACTACGGTAGAAATATCAATTTTCCACTTTCGATAAATTTGAACTGTACGCCATATAAAATGTGTTTTATATCGAAAACAACAGTTATTTCTACAAGAACAGTTATTATTTTTAAAATTAATATATGCTTTAATATGTAGTTATATACGGTGTTATTGCATGCTTTTATAATGCTATTATGGAAATGTTTCTCTTACATGCATGGTTTTCTTAAGGCTTTTCTACTTTGTAAAAAAGTTTAGTGTATCTCAAAGTCAAAATGATGACAATTCCTTTTCACCAAATTAGCGTAGTGAAAAGTCATAATTAAATCTTGGAACTGTTGCTTATCTACATCAATGTTGTTTTACACTACTTGATGTAAATCAACCGCCATAAATTTTGTTATTCAAAAACACTAAAATTTATAAATACAGAAGGAAGAGATAAACAAAAGAGTCAGCAAAGCTATTTTTACAATGCAATATAAAGTAATAATCATCAAGTTAGAATGCATATATACATTAATTCTTAAAATAAAATTAGCTTGTAAATCAAACATACGCGTGGCACAGATAGACTCTTATGAGGAATTCTTATTAGACTTTGAGAATAAATGCGATTAGAAATTATATAACATAAAATCATTATAATATAACACTTATTTAATGGCAGATTTTTTTTCTGTTGATGAAAACAACGTTAAAAATAGCAACCAACTCTGCCCTGCTTATTCAAAATTGCATGGAAACTACTTGTGAAATTCTACTTGGCGTTTCTGGAATTTTTGATATTCAAAGTGCACCAACATTGATGTTTTTGGAAGTGAAAATAATTTTCTTATAGTGTAAAGTTGTGGGTGTACAAGAGTGATATTTTGGAGTAAGACTTTATTTTAAATGTTAAATAATTCAGTTTAAATTGTATATGTACGCTCGATTTGGTGTTGATCTAGAATAAAGTGTTACTTCGCACAATTTTTTGGGTGCTTCAATATCATATTCAGCGAGACATTACATCACAGTTTTTTACAGTGCATGAACTATTGGCATTTTAACCCACTGGTGGTTTAGCAAATGGTCAAGATTGTGAGAACGTTTTACTTCTACACACTATTTCCCTATGTAATAACGTAGAAAAACCGGTTTTGCTATGCAGAGAAGACTGCAGGTTAAAATACAAGTGTTTAAGTGCAGAATCGCAATGGGTTGAACAATGCATAAACTTTAGTTTGGATTATCGAATTTTATCAGATTTTACAGATTTTTCCCAATCTGTATACACACGTTTGCCTTTTCTTTACATATTTTTTGTTGTGTTTAATCGTTGAAAAATGCAAATTTGCTGTCCTTCACATTTAAACCTCATTTTCTCACCGTTTTTATTTTTTTGGTACAGCATGTCCATTTTTGCATTTTGTGCTATTTAACCCTATATTCAATTCAATTCTAGGCTTTTATTTAAATAGACTCGTCAAACATATATTTTTCTATTACTTGAAGTTTTATTCATGAAAGTATTCTACAATCTGCTATTCATCGATCAAAGGTAAAGTACTCTGCCTTGTTGAATAACACAAATGCTTACGTCCCACTAAACGTCAAAGAAAAATGCATTTTTGCCTTAAATTTCAAAGATAAACAGCTCGGCTTTCTCTATACCATAACACCTTCAGGAAATATTTGAGCTCTATTTATTTTCCACCGGAATATTTGATGACGTAAATGTTTTGGTTTCTGAAAAAGGAAAATGTTTAAATTGCTAAAAGTTTCGGAGGAAAAGAAAATTCTATTTGTATAAAGTAAAATTTTGGTTTAAAAAATCTATTAAAAATGTTGGATAAATCTATGACTAATAGCTTATGCTAACCAATGTTAAAGAAATCGAATCGAATTATTACACTAGGGAAATTTTTTTTGTCGTATTTATACAAATGTTTGATCTTGCTTTACTCGGATGTGGTGATTTCAAATCTGAAATCAGCTCTGCTCCTAAAACTGCAGATATTATATAAAATGATGCTTTAGTCTCTTTTTTGCCGAAGTATACAAGTTTATAAACGTTATATAAAACAAGGGGTTGCGTAAATGTTGCGACAAAATTTTAGAGAAGAATTTCAAAATTCTATGCCTGGAGCGCGGTTAAGAGCTCTTCCCTGTTATGTCTTGTTCAGAAGCACACAAAGAAATAGTTTATAATAGGGATAGAACTCTAAGCAGTATCTGCCAGGCACGGATTTCTATGCAGTTTTAATCCTGATGGTGTGCCCTAATTCTTTTGGTAGTTTGTTGCAACATTTGTGCTACTTCCCCATATATATATATATATTTCATCAACTTGTACTTTTCGACGAAAAAAAGACTAAAAATGTCTTAAAAATTGTAACTTGGAGAGAGAAACCGATTGCAGATTTAAAATCAGCGATACGAAAATATGTAAGATCTATAAAAAAATAATCTCCTGCAATTGAAAATGTTATTTTAAAAATCGAGAAATAACCAATTTAAATTAAGCAGAACACATTTTGAGAAGAAAACATAGTAACTTAATGTTTAATCGAAGAAATTATTCTGAAGACTTTTATTGGAATTCAAAATTACTAGTAAGTTACTACTAATTTATCTACTATAAAAACAAAGCTATAATTTTCTTAGGTCATAAAGGTAAAGAATAATTACATAGTTAGTATAGCTTTATAATTATAAGTACAAGAAAATAGTTGTCATATAAGTGCTGTTGTTGTTTCTAATGTCACTTATCAAACACCACCTTAAAATTCGCTTGGTGAAACCAAGCGGATTTTAAAGCAGAGGGGTTCAAGAATACGACTTCAGCCACACGCACATCACAATCCGTTTATAGGGTGGACCAATTCATACATCCGTTTATTCATCTACAGAACGTAATTGTGACCTGAAAAAGAAAACGATCAATCTCCAATTCAGTACCGCAGAGGTAAAAAGTTAGATAGGTAAGGTACAATATAAGATACAAGTTGTGGTAAAAAAATAATAAATAAACTATAAAGGCTTAGAATTTTGTTTTGAGGCACAATGTTTAATGGCCCGACTATCGAATAAGAGAAATAAACCTAAGAATATTATTTCTTAAATAAATAGCTAATTTGCACTTCGTAGTAATTTGCAATTTAAATAATTAACTAATTGCAGTAGCTAGGAGAGAAAAACCTATTGCAGATTTGAAATGGAAGACGTGAAAATATCCAATATCCGTTACAATATCTCATGCAACAGAAGAAAAAAACTTCCAATCGTTTTCCAGTGATATCAAATGATTATTATCAACCAAGTCACACTATTATACCTTATTTCAAGTTATCTCTTATATATTTGTACTTCAAAACCAAAATTTAATTTCCTCTTTTAATGTCTGAAATACACCAGGTTTTCTCAAATGAGTTTCACATAAACGCGGAATAACACAAAAATATGATAAACTGCGAGAACCAAATTCCTAAATTTATATTGTTATGTAACTCAATAGCATCCACCGTAAACGTCAGCAGTATATTGACGCTTCATAAAGCTCAAAACTTTTAATTTCAAATATTTTCGATAACATGTATGCAACTTTAGAAGAATTTTTCTGTGCATCCATATAAATGCATTTAAACATGTATAATCACATTTAGTTTACTAGTTTCATAATCTGGTCTTAACTTTATTAAATATTATAAGAAGATTATTACATTAGAGCGATAAAATGTAATATTTGTTCAGTAATGCCTAGTTCAAATTACGGTGCTGCATATTAGAAATGATGTTTTCTTTCCTTCTCTGCAGTGCTTAATCTTACGTTTAATATCTGATTTATTCTTTTTCATTTACATAACACGGAATTCACATCACATGAAAGTAATTTAACAATAACCAGGTTTAAATTTAAGTAAAAATAAATTTGCAAAAAAATGTGGTTAAAGAGTTTAAACTAATCCGAAAACAATTCCAAATTATAATATACTAGTAATAATTAGAGTTAGTAAATGACAATAAGTTAACAAACCTAGTTTAATGATACAATTAAATAACTTTTTCAACAACTAAGTTATTTATCATTACTAACAACTTATGTATCATGGTGAAACTATCAAATTTTATAACAGTTTATAAAATGATATTTTACCATTAATTTGGCCAAAATCATCACCGCTGTGCTAAAAATTACTGACATTTTTGGAGCTCTCATAGAGCCAGAAACACTGTAAATGTTACCATATTCTAGTAGTTTAGACCATACTTTTCATTCGCAGTGCGTTAAAACAAAATAGTCCACAGTAATATTGTACCTGTTTTCCTATTTAAACTAGACTGAAAGTTAGGTTGCAGGGTAAATAAAATTTATTTTATATAATTTACCTGTGTTACGACCTGGTTTTTTTTGGACAGGTCGACGTTGCAAAATGTTAGCTTAAAGTGAGCGCTAATCTCTGATTGGTCAATTTGTGAGTTACGCAGCATACGTCATCGAACGCTCAGTTTGAACGACAACTGCCGCCCGAATCAACTGCAGTTGGATTACAATGTAACTTTAACGACAGAAGCAATGGCGGACAACGGCCAACAGAGCATTGAATGATTTCGAGGAGAAATTAATCACTGAAATTAAAAAATGACCTCATTTGTATGATATAAGATCTAAATCTTACAAAGATTCCGTACTTAAAAACAATCTGTGGTTACGGATTGAAAGGTCATTTTTTTCCCTCTAAAGCACTGGTCGACAATAACACATGAAGTTATGGGAACGAACTACAAAATCAAAATTTGTTTACGTCATTAACGCATGCGCAATGCAAGATAATGTCTGCTGCTCACGCTGAGCATACAAAACAGTATTTTGCTGGCGTCAGAGTACGTCAATTTACCGCTGACGCCCAGAGAAGGCACTTGTCTTAAGAAACCTGGCCTTTAGTAAAATTTAAACCTCATAAATATATACTTATAACAAAAAATAGAATAAAAAACAACCCAAACAAGCCTTAAAAAACAATTTTCTTTGTTACTTAAAAGATATCTCTTTTATTTAATAGCGATAAAGATCTCAAACTTAAAGAGCTTTTAGTCTTAATTAGTCAACCAGTTATTTAATGTAGATTCAAAATACATTTTCAGCAAATATTGGTTCATTAGCGGTTTTGATGGATAAGGAAACTTCACCATGCTGTTAATTAATTAATCAAATCCGAAATGTTTATACACCATTGGGAAATTATTTCAAAACCAGAGAAATATATTTTTCCAGTACTGTTTAAAATTAGAAATTAATAGAATTTGATTTCATTCTGAAACAATTTAGTTCATTTTCAACCATTCAAGATAATTAAAGATTTTATTTGTTTTGCTAGGAGAATTTTAAAATCAATGGTATTAACCTTGAATCAATGGTATTAACCTTGAATGAAGAATTCAAATCTGATGGAAGATTTGTTTGTAACTAAAATTGTGCTTAGAACTAACGCATACATTAAGATTCAAGCACTTTCAAGTTTTTTTAAGTGTCAAAAACATACATAGAAATTAATTTATGTGTCACACTTTAAATATGTGATATAATTTATTTTCACTATTCAATATTGCTTTTTTAAAGTATTTTACAATAAATATATAAATATTAGCTTGTTAATTGCTTATCTGATTTATATTTTATGTTTTTTACTAACTCATTTCTTATTGTCCACTCATGAAAAAAAAGTCCCTTTGCATCAATATATTCAAAATATTACCTTGAGAACGGATTTGCTTCCTGTATATTTTATTCCTTTTTATCAATACATTTTGATCTCATTATGAAATGAAAAAAATAATATCTGTTTGGCCATATAAACTATTTTTGTTTTAGAAAAAGATGACATAGGAAAATATGAAATAGGAAAAGATTATATAGGAAATAAAATGGAAAAAAAATGGTATTAAGGTAAAACTGTTCTGTTTCGTACTGTACTGTTTCGTAGAGACATTTCTGGTAGAAAAAAAACCTATTTCTTGTTTTTAAAATCAAAATATACGGTATTTAAACCGTTAATTTGTTAATTTTTCCTTTCATATGCTAACAGTTTTCCGGAAATTCTGGTTTTCAAAATTATAGTCCTTATTGCCAAACATTTAGTAAAAAAATACAACTGAAAAGAATAATTAACCGAAAAAATAGTTTTTATACCATGCTATAAGGTAACAGGATAAAATTGTCAAATTTTACCACAGTTGTAAAATTTTATACCACATTATAAAACCATATTCAATTGCTAATTTTATCAAAATTATTACTAAAGTGCTAAGAATTAAAGAAATTTCCGGACTTGATTATCAAAGAACCAGAAACATGATAATCTGGTAATTTTAACACTTATTAGTACACTTATTTTTCTTTTAAAAAATAACGAAAAAAACTTGTTGCTGTCTAATCTCATCAATTTAAAGAAAATATCACCCAGAACTTGTGTTTTACATTGAATTACATATGTTTCATCCATTTTTATGAGAACATTTCATCCCATTATGTAATGTCAACAAAAACATATGTTTGTTATGCCATATAAACTATTTTGGTCAAGAAAAAGATATTGGATATTGTACGCTTAAAATAACTACTTAAAAAGCATTATTATATATTCGGAAGGTTAATTCAAACTGGTGCCTTGCGAGCTCATTTTAGTTCCACATTTAATATTTTTCAAACTATTTATGCTAGTTTATCTCCAAAGAAAAATGAGTTATTTCTGAGGAGAATCAAAAGCTGACTCAAATTGTTATTATTATTTTTTTGAAGAAAATATTCATTTTAGAAAATGCATATTTTAATATACTATTCAGAAGACTGTAGAATATTTTATATGCATGTCACCACTAGTTTTTCATTCGTAATTAGCCATGAACAACTTACTGATTCATATTCCTATTTTACTTTAAAACAGTTGACGTAAAAACAAAAATTTCTATTTTTTGCTGAAATACATAAATAATACTTCATTGTAGGAACTTAAAAAATTCAGCCTTTCTCACACATGAAGGATTTTAAACGAAAACTTAGAAAACTTTTTATATTTTCTTAAAGAAGAGTAAATGTTGTAAGTGTAAAAGATAAAAAAAAAAAAATGCAAATACGCATTTTTTTTTTAAAAATACTTACTATTTTGATAATTAAATTTTTTTTTCGTATGAAGTGAAAATTTTAACTCTGGATATTTTCTTTGAAACTTTCTTTTCTAATTATACAATAAAAGACAATTCCAAACTTCTGGAATAAAATACCGAAAATATAAATAACCACATTCTTTTATTTTTCTATTCTTGCCTTGTGTTCGAATTTCACGCTTTTATGATCAAAAAATATGATGCTAAAATTTTTGATGAGCTGAAGTGCTGTTAGATCCGAAACATGGAAAACACTGGCAAAACTCAAGATTCGCTCCACTAAAGTCAGTAAAAAAAAGGGCCATTTTCTTTGAACGATTTACGCTTCACTTCTTCCAAAAAGACGAGATGAAAAGAACCAGTCTTGATTCAGTCATTTCTTGTGGACCTGAAACTGTCAGGAAAAGAGACCTAAAAAGAAGTAAATAGTACTAAGAGAACATGTAGGTCAGGACTTAATCTTTTGTTTCGGTACTTTTCGTTTAAAGACAAGTATAATACAAATATATCAAATTCACTTCGTTCTTTTTACCAATCTGGGAGTTGAAAAATATATATAGACACTGGATTTAAAAGAATTAAAATAATGTGCTATAAATTTTGTAAGAACAGACTACTTCAAAAATAAATTCAGAGATGTAACCTGCATATATTTACTTTAGTCAGAAAAAAAACTTTTTTTAATTGAACAAAGCATCAGAAGCTCCTTAATAAGGAAAAAATTAAATGAAATATAGCATTATTAACGCATTTTGCAGACACAACTATTTCATATAATAAGGTTACGCTCAATTATAATTGTTGAATTCCATGCCAACTGAAACCAGTAGTAGAATTCCAAGCGTAACAGAGGGGAAATCACACAGGTATTTTATCATAAAAAATGCATTAAATTGTGCAATAATATGCTACTTTAAGGTGCAATGCTTAATTGAATGGCATGATATTTCCCTGTAACTATTTGTCATATTTGCAAAATTTCCCCTCTGTTACACTGAATTTTTTGAAGTTAATAAAAATGTGTAAGGAATTCAAAAAGTCTTATAATAATTTATTTTACCTTGAAATGTGATAATTAAAAAAACTACAAATAATGTTTAGGATGTTCCAAATCACATAATGTAGCGGAAATAACAGTGCATGTAAAAAATGTGGGATTTTCTTTGTCCTCTCTGTTACGGACACTTTTAATTACCTGTCAATTAAATTATGAGGCTCTTTTATTATTTTATGCAATTGACGTTGCACTTTAAAGTAGCATATTCTTGCACAATATTTTGTTTTCACATATATTTAATACACTTTTTAGGATAAAATACCTGTGTGATTTCTCCTTTGTTACGCCTGGAATTCTGCAATTTGTAATAGTTGCAAATTTTGAATTTCTTTCAATGCATTTTATAAATTTATAGCATTTTTTTAAAACATTTTAACGGATTCTTGTTAATTTTAATGCATAGCTGCGAGGTTTTTAGGGTAACATTATCTGTAAAATTGCACGAACTTAATTTATTAAGTTCTTAATTCCTTTTAATTAATTTTATAATTGTACGACCCTTTTTTTTGCGACATTGATGAATTTATATAAGTCTTACGACCGCAGACTCAAAACTTTTTTAGAGCAACATCTGTAAATTCATGAGCACTAAATTTATTTTAATATAAATATAAATAATGTTTTGAAAAAAAACAATATATCTGTATTCTAAGAAAAATCTATTCAAATTTGTGTTATATCGCTTAAGTATGGTTAATATTATAACGTGATAAACTGTACCATGCTGAAACTAAACCTAGAAAACGTGCAAAAATGCGTGCGAGGAAATATTTTTCTTGGTGGTTTCTAGTTGGTACCGTATTAAGGATACGGTAACTAATGTCATAACAGTCCATCCTATAGCACGAGATTTTCTAAATTAAAAGGAGGATTTTCACACTTACTATCGATACGAAGTAATAAGTGGTTGGATATAGGGGCTTATGGTATTCCGGATCAATGCACTCTGTCACAAAGAAACCTCTTCATTCATATGGTGTTTGCAACATTATTATCAGTTTCTCACTCAGCTCAGACAGATGAACTGAATTAAACATTAAATTGCTCTATATTAAAAGAAAATAACAGGTTGCTTGTAACAAAATAAAGAAATTTTTTGCTGAAAGTCTCATAAAGTGATTCTTTGACTCTTTGTTTGAAATTCAAATGTGACTGTTTATTAACTGCAGCTTTCCAAACTTGTCTTATTTAAACAGCAGAACAAGGCTTACTACACTAAATACACCAGAACTTAAACTTCGATTTCATAATAATTTTTAATTTTCTACTTGATTCTATTCTAGATACTTTAGAATTTATTCATTGTATATCTAAAGGGTCAATTAAACTTATTTTTCGAATGCTAGAAGAAGAATAACATTAATCTATATATTTTCCATTTTGCGTTAAAGTCTTTTGAAATTTCATAGCTTTAACAATTTCAACCTACACAATTTAAATTTATGCGAGTTGCATTAGTAATTTTACTTGAATTTCTTGAAAATCATTCAGCTGCGCAAACATGATTTTATACTACACGAAGAGTACTAAGTTAAATACACGGAGAAAAAATTCTCTTAAAATTACCGTCTTGGTAGAAAAAAAGTAATTTTGAACTGTAAACTTGAATATTCAAACCATTATTATTAAAATCAAAATATATGGGATTTAAACCAGCCTTTTGGTAATTTTTGCAACAGTTTACAGGAAATTCTGGTTTGCAATATTATAGTTCTTATTAATAAAAAAATTAGAAAAAGATTTAGTAAAAAACACAAATTATAGAAGCATATTTTCTTGTTAATTATATCAAAATCATTACCAAAGCACTTCTACAAGAAGTATTGAGCTCTTTGGTAATCCCATAAAACCAGAATTTTTGTTAATTTAACTGAATTCTGGTAGTGTTGACTAAACTTTTTTTCACAGTGTATATACAGCGTGTCCCGAAACTCATAGTACATAAGGGTGATAGAACACAACTAGACAAGCACATATCTCCGTGCCATCCATGATCCATCGCAAGCCGTAACGCGCTAGATGGCTGCTTCCAGCAACTCCCATAAAAGGCTGTTCACAGCAGTCGTCTTCATTTGCCCTGTTGATCACCGATGTGCACTCAAATTAAGAGTTGGCCGAGATGAATTACATGTATGGAGCTGCATATCGTAACGCAATGAAAGATCGAAGATTGTGCCGAAAGTGTTTTCTAACAAGACACATACCTGATACTAGAACATTTCAACGATTCCACCAACGACTCTGCTAAAGAGGATCCTTTTCAAGTTGCATATAAACCAGAAATGGCCGCACCGGACGTTGCAGGATTGTTAGAACGTCATCTGTAACAGACGAAATTGTGCAGATATCAGAGAAGGAAATTAATCTAGTAATATTTCTAGTAATTAATAAATTGGCAGATATTGTGATAAACAGAAGGATATAATACAGCCAAATTTTATATAAATGGAAAATTTTAAAATTAACGTCAAATATTTTAAGTTATATTTAATGCAATAATAAACTTTCATGCTGAGAATATATTCCCATCCTTACAGATGTCTTGTTTAAAATACTTTTTTTAAAAATAAATAGGTATCTATGTAAGTACAACTTTCTTATAAATATTCTAGACATTTCTTAGAAATAGAATGTTTTTTTTTCAGTAATGGGTCTGGTAAGTGTCTAAAGATAGATTTTTTTCTGGTGTTTCATGTGTTCCAAAAATGTCCTGCTTCTTTGCATTGGTAAAAGACTAAAACTTTCAACATTTTTCTTCCTATTCTTCAAGTGAACTTGATATTTTCTTTTAAGAGCCTTGAAGGGAACATGATTCTTGCTTTAAAATAAAAGTTAGCTAGAGAAGTAAAAATAAGTATTTTGTGAACAAGTTAAATAAAGTTTTTAGAATAAAAAACACACAAATTTACATTTGTATTCCAGAAAAATTAAAAACTGTTCTTTGTGTAAAGTATTTAAAAAAAAAGTATTATTTCATAAAAAAAATTATGCAAATATTTCCTTCTTTCTTTTTCTTTTTTTAATTTGACAACATGCATTTAAAACTATAAAAAAAAATATTCTTTATTGAAAGGAAAAATAGAGATATTACTGACGAATTTATTTTATTCTATTTTTTCTTACTCTTAGCTGTTTCTTAACTTATATTTAAACTTAATTTATTTCACTGTTTGTCCTGTTTTAACTGACAATGTTTTACCTTTTTAGTACTCTATTTTAGGCATAAATGATTTGTTAGATGGAATTCATCACATTAAAATCTTTGCAGTTCCACGCACTATTGATATTTCATTAAGTATATAACATTCTCAACGTATTTACCCTTTTATATGATTTTAATTACTTTTGAAGTCAGCTGTTTTGTCATATAACGTTTTATCAGTTGCATGTGTTTCAATAAGCGAGATTCATTGCAAACATTTTACGTTTGATTTATTTAAAAAGTTATTTGTTTGTTTGGTGCAATATAGCGCGGGGAAAAAGGGAGCAAACAAGTTTTGCGGATACCATTGCAACGGAGAGTAGGAAATTGTGAACAGAGGGAAATTGCATTATCTTGAGATGCCTACTTTATTGACAAAGATTTAAAAAAAAAAATAAATAAAACAAGTACTACCCATTTTTTTTTAAAAAAATACGTTAATAGGTATATTTTTATCTATTAAATGAATGATGTCGCCTAATGTTTACTCGTCGCGCAGGTTCGAAATTTATTTTGGAATCTATATTATATAAAACGCTATCAATAAAACCGATGTATCAATAAAACCGATGATATTTCTTTTCTCGCGCTGGCACCAGTTTTCATTTTTAATTGATTGGAAAGCAGTTCCGGGGGTTGGCGAGCGTCAGCGAGCAGGGGGCGAAGCCTCCTAGTTGAAATATAAAACACTGTTACATGCAAAACAAATTTTTCCTAAAGTAGTGCCTGAAATGCATACCATTCTTTCAGAATAAAAGAACATTTATTGTACAATACATATAAATTCAATACAAAATATTGAAAACATAACTGTGCATCTTTTTCACGATGTGAGTAAGCTTTGGCGATTTTTATTCTAATTTTAGCGCCAGAACTCATTTTCTCCTCCAGAAACGTTTGTATTCTTTAAAAAAAACCTTTCTTGTCACAGTTAAAGATTTACTGCATGAGACGCACTTTGCGATACATAATAAATTTAACAATGTCTGGACACTATTATTTGTTTTCTGAGTAAGGTTTAATTTCTCTCATAACACAAATTTGTAGGGGTGGTACTTAAGCCGAAACTAATTTTTATTTCAGCGCAACCACCAAATCGAAGCACTACTTTCAAAAGATATATCAGCCAGCAGTCGCGCAACCGCAACCACCTTCTTAGCTTTTAGGACATCATCTCTTGATTGCCAAAAGTATTGACTGAATCACAAAACATCGTCTTGTAAAATATTCACTTTCCAAGTTAGTTCGAAATCAAGGCCAATTTCATAAGAGCCATAAAAAATGCCATGCTTTTTATGTAAGAACGACCGTTGATTTGCAATAGAAAAATTCCAGTTTATAAACAACTTGTATAATATTACATTTCTTATTTAAAAAAATATGAAAATATGGTTATGTTACCTTCTTTATAAAATTATTTATGAAATTTTCAAAATCCTCTTTTGTGTACTTTATGGTAAAATTGGAATGTATATCACCCCAAATACCTTGACCTGCACCTGCACCACCGTTTACTTCTAAAAAAGAGAAATTTTAATTTAAGTAGGGTAAACCAACCAGTGAAGGAACACTACCCAGTGAAGGAACATTTCATATATATTCATTAAAAATAAGAATTTGAAAGTTTTTCTTTAGATTGATTGGTAACAATAGCTTACTGCCAAACAATAGGAAGTCATCTAGCAATATTTTGGATTACCTGGTCAAATAGATTTCTCTGAAAAAATTTTTGAATTTGTTATTATCTCTGCAACACCTTGTTTCGTTGAAAAAATTATAAGGTGAGTGTTTGTACTTATATGTTTGAAGTGGAATTAATTGCATGTAGTAGTCTTATTTTTCTCACTGTGAAAAAGAGAATTCAAAATATAGTTATTGAAGTTACGTTTTATTTTTTT
>NC_092204.1:79192773-79358530 GCF_043381705.1 Parasteatoda tepidariorum
TACTTTTAAACCTAAACCGCGTTTTAATTCACGCCGGTAAGTTTGATTTCTTTTTACATTTTTCTTTTATTTCATGATTTTTTACAACATAAGGTTTTTTGCGATATCGACACATATAAAGAATAATTTTTATCTTAGGATAATTATTCTTTATTCAGAAATATCGCATTTATAGCAATAGATGTGTCTTGATAACGACTATTTGCTTTTACCATTCTTGTTTCTCTACAATTTAGTTTTTTATTTTATTCATGTTTTTCATGTTAATTTGTGTATATATATATATATATATTTCCTCATGAGGGCTTAAGCTTGAACAACATAAATATGAATGGTTTTGAATTAAAAAAAGACTTATTTTAAAAATAAAATGATAAAATTGCTATCTCCTTCCTACTATGCATTTAACAAAATTTAATCAAAACATAGTTGAAATGGTGAAGAAAAAGAAAACAAAATGTTTCAGAATTTTTAAAGGAAAGAGAAAAGCATTAAAAACTAAATTCGAGTTGTATTTGAGAATAAAAATAGCAGAGCTAAATCATTTGCTTCAGAACAATATTCTTTTTAAGAAATTACTACCCTTACAGTTGTAACCTGAATTCTGTTACATAACAATGATTGTTTGAGAAAGTCTGCAGCCGATATTTGTTTGTAGTTGAGATGAGATGAAAAAGCAATAAACTCCTATATCTATCTCTATTCTGTGTATGAAAAATAAATGTAAACAATTTATTCCCTTTTTATACCTTAACGAAAGTTACTGAAGTAATCCTAGATCCATTGTTTCTGTAAATGCAAGCAATTCAATAATGATATCAATGAAAATGTTCTGTAATGATATTAATAAAAGCATAATTTAACAGATCTCCTAAATAAAATCAACTCTTAATAATTAAGCAATCTCTTATAATTAATAAAAAAGCAAAAGGAATTTTTGTCTATTGAATGTTTTTATTTTCCCAACTTCTGAATATATAGTGTATACTACGAATTTAGTATTTTTGAAGATTCCTATCTATAAGAGAGCTTATGAAGATAGTTTCATTAAAGCCTGATGATATTAGGAGATGAATAATTGAAAGTGTAAGCTATTATTTTTTGTCAACGACAAAGTTTCCAAAAATTTGATTTGAAAGGTTGTAAATAATCGATACCAATTTAGTTTTGCAGTCTTAATTGAAAATCCAACAAGTGGATGCGTTTCTTTTTTAAGAATTTTAACATACTAAAAAAAGTTTTTATACCATTTTTAAAATGTACTAAGATTAAATTTTATGCCACATGACGCTGTCGGGTAACATAACAATTGAGCATGACCCCATAACTCTATTCCTGAGCACTCCAAATTAAAATTCCTGGCCGGTTGGATAAGAGGTCTCATTTATAAACAATGTACACATATAACCTGTGATAGCTTACAGGTGGCGTCACTCACACTCCTAATGGTGAACTGGTGACCGCAAGTTCGATCCTAGGAGCCAGCAAGACAACCAACTTGTGAAAGCAGCGAGGTGCAAGCTAAATCTATTGCACCTGTTTGTCCTCTCGTTAGTTGTGGTGTAGAAGTAGGGAAACAGATGTAGCTTCTGACCAAGATCAAAATTTTGCGACACTCCTACCATGACCGTGGAAAGATGTAGTCCTGAAAAAAAAACACTTAGGAGCTTTGCTATGGTTCAGAGATGTGTTGATTAAAGTTTCATTTGTAATTTTTGTTTTTATATCTGATCGCAATTTTTAATTTTGAAGCTAGAGAGGCAATTTTATCGTTCAAATCAAAATTTAATCAAATTTATTGATGGAGTTGCTTAGGGAAAAATAGAACCTTACGGACCCAGTTTATCTTTCTTGTGATAGAATTTCACATTTTCCTTTAATTATTAAAAATCTATTTTAAAATAAAATTTCGAATTTAAACAACGTGTTGCAGTTTGAAATATATGGACGAAAATATTTAAGTCAGATGGTTCCTATTGAGATATAATTGAGAACTAATTTTTTAAGATAATCTGCTGAAGAACAATTCGATACAGTTTAATTGTATTTTTGCTGTGATAAGGTAAAGAAATTAAAGAAAATAGGAATCATTCGCCTTTCGAACAACATAATTATTTATTCGTAATATTTTAACTGTGACACGTTTGGGAACGTTTGCTAAATTTTTGGAGGTAAGGAAGTATTTTAAGGATAAGGATAAGGAAGTATTTTAGCCGAATATTTTAGAATAACTATAATTAGAAAAAAGTGCTAATTTTTTTAAAAAATAGCATGCAAAGCACATTAGATCGGTATAAAAATTTTTTTACTACAAGTATTAATGGAAGTTTAATTATTCTAAGTTTTCTAGCAGAGAGAGTAAATTACGTGTAATAAGTTCATAATCCTTGCACACTTTAGCAAAATTCAAATATTTTGTTTTCTTTTATGATTTATATGCTTATCATACACAAACGGCAGTTTTTTGTGTTCTCTTTAAGCTCATTTTGTCATGGTAAATATTTCTAATTTTTTCCGCTTTTAAATTTTTTGTTAAATTTTAATTTGGAAATAGATTTAATAGTGTTAAATAAATTTAAAAAGTTCGGAAGTTTCCCTTAAAAATGTTTATTAATATACAACTGCAGAACTCAAAGCCTCTATACAAGCTGGACATTTCTTAAATTACACCTAAGCGCTGATAAACCTTTCAAAATATGTTCCTATTTTCCATTCATAAAACAAATAAATGACATAATTTCTGTAACTAGTGAAAGTGTTTCGTGGAACTTTCTTTACATTTTTAACAAAATCACATACACATATTTTTTCAGACGTCATAAAAAAAACTGTATATCTGTCTACAAATATAATTTAATCCTTTCCAAGAAACAAGCAGAGCTATCTACTTATATTACACAATGCCCATTGCAACTAGAGTCGAAACAAGATACGCTCCGAAGGGAAAAGTGACAAATCCTGTCATTCATGACTGAAAATGCTCGGACGTAATCTCACGATCAATTGGATCTAAGTCAGGAAGACGAATCGATTATGGAACTGGAAGCATCCAACCAGCCTGAAAGTAGATGTTATTTTGTTGTCACCCGCTCCGTCTCCTGTGACGTTGCTGATCAAGGAGTAGGCAGGCGACGTTTTGGAATTCCCGTGGGTATGGTGATAACAATAACTGCGACGTTGCAGTAATTGAGAATCGTGAAGTAAATAATGGGGTGTGAGAATAAAGAAACGAGTTACAAATATTAGATTCACTATATTCTCTAGATTTTTTTTTCATTAAAAATGTTATGTATTTGTTTTATGTGATAATTCATAATTAAAACAATTAATGGGATGTATTATCCCCCCCCCCTTTAATATCAAAGGTTATGAACTATCTTCATGAAAGGGAAGTTTACTTCTATGAAGGTTATAACATTTTACTTACAGGAAAAACTTGAGTATGAGGAAACTTTTATAAAAAATATGCTGCATAATTTGAAGAAAAAAAAATATAAATATTCGTCAGAGAAAGACTATGTTATTTTGCTGCTACTCGATTCATCTAGTTTGATGCTGCTGATCAAGGATTTGGCAGGAGGCGTTTAGGAATTCCCATGGGCATGGTGATAACAATAACAGCGATATTCGCACCAATTGAATAGAGTAAGGTGTGCGAAAGTGAGGAACAAGCTACTATAATTAAGCTATACGCATAGAATTTTTTTTATCAGGAGCGTTATGTGTTAGCTTTCTGCGGTAATTCATGAAAAAAAAATTTCATTGAAAATAATTTATTTAAACTCATTAAATTTCTTTAATTCATTGAAATTCATCTCAATTAATTAATTTAAT
Organism: Parasteatoda tepidariorum; assembly: GCF_043381705.1. Classification (NCBI taxonomy): domain Eukaryota; kingdom Metazoa; phylum Arthropoda; class Arachnida; order Araneae; family Theridiidae; genus Parasteatoda; species Parasteatoda tepidariorum. Next base: position 79,196,608 of record NC_092204.1, read on the forward strand.
TCATTTAAATATTTAATTATCTAATTCATTCTTTAATTTAATTCATTTATTCATTTTAATTCAGTGAAAAGTAAATTTAACCGAATAAATGGTGTTTATGTCATGTTTTTAGGTATCATGATAAAAATGTAAAATTTTTATCACGCCTACTAAATCTTATCACACATTATAATAAATTATTTTAGTGTTAATTTTCCCAAAAACATTATCAAAGCGATCCGGTAAAATTTTCTGTGCTTTTGTTGTTCCATAAGGCTATTTATATTTTCATTATAAATATTATATGTTTGCTTTACAGAATTTTAACAGCTGATTTTTCATTAAAAATAATTAACTGCAAATATAAAAAAATGAGTCACGTCATTAATTCATAATTCATGAAAATTTTTGATAAAAATTTTTTTAAAAAAACTTTTATGATTATATAAACTGAAACGTTTAACAGTATTTGTATATCAGCTAAAAATAATGTTCTTAATTATTTTTAAAATGAAACGGGAAAGAGATTATGCTTTTATCTCAATTGGAAACATAATGGGAGCGTTCTTATTTTTTTTCTCATTGAAATTTAAGTGTTGAGGTAATGCTAAAATTTAGTTGAGTCTTTTCTCATCAGCAGATCTACACGCATGTTTACATAAAATTTTTTCTAAAAAAAAGTGACCGGGTATATTTAAATAGTTATTCAAACTGTATTTAAAATGGAACTGCACAAAAATGGTTTTAAACGCTGGAAATGCTCAGAGAATTAATTTTTATTAACTTTATTTTTTTAAATAAGTAAAAAAGAATATTTTATGTTAAAAAATAAACGTTTTTATTAAATTTATGTTTAAGTGATTAAGAGACCTCTTTCTACGTCATTTTTGATTTTAAGTGAAATTTTCGATAGACAATTTTTTGTACTTAATAAACTTTAAGTGACAATTATACACATTTCAAAATACAGAAAACAAAGAGGCCACTTTCATCAGAGAATCACTATCATTAAGAGAACAGTGCTTGATAATTTTTAGATTTTCTTCACATGTTAAATATTCAATTTCTCATTTTTTAATTAGAGAAAATTTAATTGGTAATCTGAAATACCACAAAAATTTGTCTCAAATTGTGATTAAATGACGGTTTTGTATTTCATATATTTCGTCAGATACTGCCTAATAGAGCAAATATCATATACCAGTTGATTTGTGATGAAAAAAGGAACTAAAACGTGTATCTTAATGGATTCATGAATGTAAAAATAGGAAATAATGGAGGATTCGGGAAAATATACCAATAAATTTTAACAGTAGAGGATGTAGGCTGAAAAAGTAACATGCCACTAGAAATTGCTAGAACTCGTAATTTAGAATGGTACAACTGCAACTTATGACAGTTACAGTTAAGTTATAACAAAAATCATATTCATATAGATTTTTTTCACTCCACCTCTACCCTTCAAACAGTTAAGTTTGGAAGGAAGTTAAAAAAAAAGACTTCGTACTAAAACAATAAATGTCCAAATTTTATGGCAAAAATTATTTATTTTTCTTGAAGATCCATTTTTCTCGAATAATAATATAAATACCACATTGTATTATGCAAAACAATATATATGATTTAGAAACATTAAAATAAAAAAATAAGTTAATTTACGTAAAAATTAAACTACCGAAACACACTCAATAACTCTGAAAATGTTCAAAAATTAATTGCAAACATAAGCACAAGGCAATCTAGGGGTTATATGTTAAAATCACTTTGGAATACTTATTTTAATATCCTGCATTATTTACCTAGCCGACAGGCCTGTGTAGGGGTTAGGGTACTTCTTTAATCCGAAAGGTTCTGGGTTAGCATCCCGGGTAAGGCATGTATGTTCTTTCCTTCTTTGTACTATTTGTCCTTACTATGGGAGTAACGTTGGCCCACCTAATATGGTACCCCTGAAAGAGTGGCCAACAAATCTGCCCTTCAGGTGCCTGTATGATCTAGGTCTTTATTCAGGTGGGCATTGGAAAAAAGAAACATTATTTACCGTATTTTTTTAATTAATTACATTTTTTTATAAATTATCTTCTTTCAAAAAATTGAGAATGGTATTTAATGTTTCAGAATTTTTTATTATTAAAAATGTCCGTTAAACGTAAAAATTATTTCTTAAAATTTAAAAAAAAAAGGATTCTCCACATGGAGAAAAAAGTATGATAAATTGCATAAGATTTGTATGGTAATAACATTTCTGGTAAAGATTTGGTAATAAAATCAAAATATGTGGTATTTAAACCATTTATATGAAAACAGTTTTCGTTCATATTCTAACGGTTCAGTGGAAATTCTGGTTTTCAAATTTATAGTTTATATTACCACACATTTAGTAAAAATACTATACTGGAAAGTAAATTTAACGAAATAAATGATTTTATGCAATGCTCTAAGGTATCATGATAAATTTAAAAATTTTAACGGATAATAAAGTATTTGATTGTTAATTTAATCAAAATTCTTACCATAGCACTTGGGCAAAAATTTTGATTTTACCATATTCTGGTAGTCTTGACTATTCTCTGTACTTTTCTCTTATTGCATTTCTAAATTAAATGACAAAAGAAATTGCACTTTAACTTTTGCGAAAAACGAAAAATTACATCGCAGTCTAAATTATTTTTATTTTAACCAATAGAGTGCCTTTGATGTGCATACACACCGGACCAAATCTTAATTATAATGAGTATGAAGTCATGCAGAAAGAAAAACATCCATCATCTAAACTCAGAAGTTCAATAAAATACATTAAAAACATTGCTTAATATTCCCTTATATTAACAATTAAACTGCCAAGCATTTTACGTTGCATGACCGCGGGAAGGGGTCGCGGAACCGAAACAAATTACATACATAAGCCGTGAACTGGACGGTGAATGTTGATTTGCAGAGATATTGCGTTAACAATTATCAGGTCCAATACCAGTCCTTCACCGAACAATGCATAGTTCTAGACATTCTTGCATTGAATGCGAGAATCCTTTGCGATTGATTCAAAACTCTCTTTTCCTCACTTTCACCTCGTATTATTTTTATGTTCTAACATTGTATTCTATTATTCTTCGGCAGTTTTTCAACTAGTTTTTATTAATAGTAACTTTTCGGAAATGAATTATTAATATTTTATTAAATAAAATTATAGACTTTCCTCGTTTTTGAAAAATTTATGATAGGACCACTTGTCCTGCCCTCTTTGTGCATAAATCTTCGAAATGCAGCTCTAAAGCTTAATCGTCTAAGAATCGGCCGTACTCGACTCACTCATCTTCATATGTTGTTCGGAGAACATCCTCCCAAATGCAGCTCTTGCAGCGTTTTGCTTACGCTTCATCATATTTTAATTATTTGTCCCTGTTTTAACCAATATCTTCTGACCTTTATTAATAGCAATAGTTTATGTATGAAGGATTTGTTAGGTGAGATTCAGCATCCTAACATTTTCGCATTTCTGATAGCTATTGGTATTTCAGATTGTATATAACTGTTTTATCTAATTTTATTCACTTTTTATTTATTACCCGTGTACCATTTTACCTATTTCAAGTATTTTATGCAAGTAAGCCTTTTATCGGACTTTATTGACTTTTAAATATACTATTATTAATCATTATTAACCGTTTTGTGATTAACTGTTTTATTATCATCATGCATTTTATAAAGATTGTGCCATTAAATTACACATTCAACACTGCTCAACTCGATGTGATGCACGTCATTGCTTGACTTTAATTCCACACACTTAGGAGGAGTTTTCAAACAAACTTCCACGCTAAACTATTTAAAATCAATTTCATACTGTATTAAAAGCTGCTATAACTTAAAGTTATGGTTCAAAGTCAAAGAGTTGCGAATCTTACAGCAACTTTTTTGTAAATTAAAGAAAAGAACAATAAACACCAAATCGAACAACCCTAGGTCTTTAAAAATGCATTTAATTTCTTAAATGAGCGTAAAATGAGCCCACATACAATATTAACCATGACTATTTACTTTAATAAGCTTGAACTCACACTCATCCCATGAATTAGATTCTACCTCACGCAAAGTTGTTATTTTCCCATCTCAAACAACGCTATCTCAGAAAAATAAATAGCGTCATTTGGTTGGAAATGAGAAAAATAGATGGTCATTATCCACGATCCACACACCGAAACCAAATGAAATATAGACATAATGTGGGGAGCCCCGACCTTCTGTAATTTGGAAAATTGTGTTTCTTAGCTGTTTTTGAAAAATGTTTAAAATTAGCTGTTAAAATAATTTGTAATAAAGATTTATTCTTCCAAATGAGTCGCTTAGGATTTTTTCTTCGTATTTTATGCATCTAATTAAATTACATGTTTATGTTTCATGCAATACGTAAATATTTAAAAATAAATATTAATGGCGTAATTTAGGAGAGGGAAAATGGTTTGTTATCAGTTACAGTATTTTTCTTTCAAATTAGCTTTTATAGAAAATATTAAATTCATCACTCTGATTTTCTCTTTAATTTTTTACAATTGCGTATTAAAAGTGTCATTTAAAATTATGCCATGTATTTGTTACAGTAGAATCAGGAGGTTGTTTCGCCCAACGGAATAAATTAACGAAAACAATTTCATCCATTCATATATTTTTCGCCATTACCATTAATCATTTTTAAATAACTTTATAACTTCAAATTTAGTTAATTCGTTTTGATTCTAACAGAGTTGTTTCAGTTATAGCCTAGTGAACTGAAATTCAAACGATTCACTTAGAACCTAATCTAGCTATAGTAATTTAAACTAGTTTTAAGTGATATTGTCAAAAATATAATTTTTGTGCCAATTATGAGATAGAAAAATAAGTAGTGCCATTCGAAACATTTTAAATCAAAATATATGCGTATTTTAGGAACAAAATTAAGAGATTACACTTTAAAATATTAAAAGATCGTGTTGTGTTGATGTTTAATTCAATTTCAGGCTTCCCTGCATGAATTTCACCATGTTCAATGAAACTGAAAAATAAAAGTTCTATCTTCTAATAGAAGAATTATGACATAATATAGACTACAGATTGTAATAATCTTGATGGAATAATAAAGAACAAAAGAATTATAAAAATTGTTGATCTTTGAAATAATTTCAAAATTCATGTCTCTTAAAAATGCAACTAATGATCATAGATTTTCACTTTTAAATACCAAACATTTAATAATGATGCATTTTAATACAATTTAGGAGATTTGGATATAGATCATTTTAATGAAATATATAAAATCTAAGGTAATGATATACGAAAAGTAAGATTATTAGTTCTCATCTTATAATAAAAATTTGTGACACAGACTACAACTTGAAGTCATCCAAGTGGAATATAAAAGAAAACAAATGATGGAAGATAAAAATCGTTTGTTTTTGAAGTGATTTCGAATTGAGTGACCTTTAAGAATACAATTAAAAAACAGAAATTATAAAATTTCCCCGTAAAATATTAAAAACTCAATAGAGTTGAAGTCTAATAAAATTTATAACATCGAAGTATAGACTATTTTAATGTTATATTAAGAATGAGATTAGTTGCATTTTCTAATAAAAGAGTTGTGAAATATAACACAGACTACAACTTGAAGTTACTCAAGTGGAATACAAAGGAAAACAAAAGACGGATGATAAGAATCGTTGGTCTTTGAAGTGCAATAAATTCTTCCGCCTCTACTGCTAGCTGCTCGAATTGGTTTAATCTCATCGATTTTTGAAGCGGTGCGAACGCTTTTGAACAGGACTCATCTTGACCTGAGAAAGGCACATAGGCAATTAACTTCGGTGTCCCAACATTTATTGATTTTCCACCTATAGTTCATAGGTTCATATTTGAATTTACTTTATAGGTATTCGCCTTACTCTTGTTGTAATCCCTGTTAGTAATTCAATTTTGGTTACAAGTTGCAAAAGTGCAAGCGAAAAATATGTGCATTTGCTTGTATTTTCTTACTAATTGAATTCAAAATTATGTTTTTCATTTTGCTTCTAGATATTTAGTTAATAAACCACTACTTTTAATGAAATTATAAAAATATATCCTCACGTTTTCTACTCAAGTGTTTTTCTTAAAATTTCTACATCGATGAATTTTTATTCCTCTGATTGTGCCTGGGTCCTTTTTAGAATTGACACTGGCACATTCCGAATTTTTGGAACAGGACTAATCTTGAACTGAAAAAGTCACATAGGTAAAGGCACTGAGAAAGGCACAAAATTTTCTAAGTAAAGTTTAGGGGGTCATATTTTTATTTTAATTTGCTTAAAAGATATTCACAAATATTTCTCCTCATTCCTGTGAGTAAATAGGTTTTGCTTAAAGGAGCAAAAGAAGAAGGGAAAAATTTGTACATTAATTTGTATTTTGTTACTTTTTTAATTTAACTTTTATGTTTTGCTTTCTGTTATTTAATAAATGTACAATTACATTTAATGGAAATATCAAAATAAATTCTGAAGTGTTAAACACAAGTGCAATTTCAAAAAAAAATTCTACATCCATGACTTTTTTTCATTGGAATTTTTCGGGTTCATTTTAAAAATTCGCTAACAGGTGTTGCCCAGATACTAGTTAATACTTAAAGAAAATTTATTTTGGATCACAATAAATATTTTTCTATTTAATTTATTGATTGACTAATAAAGCAAACATGATTAAATTATGTTTAATTTAATAATTGACTAATAAATGAAACATGATTAAATTCTGCTTAATTTATTGATTGACTAATGATTTAAACAGAAAAACTTTGCTTAAAAACAATTTTCAGCTTTGTCTTGAATTTTCCAATTTTTTGAGGTAAACGTTTTTGAAAATTTAGATTAGGCAAAAAAACTTTTCTTTCAAGGCTTGGGAAGTGAAATTGCTTTCTTTTTCTATGTCGTTTCTTCTTTCTTTGTAGACGTAATTAAGTGTTTAAAATTTAATATTTTACCACATGGGTTAACTTGTAAGCATGTGATCTCTTAACATTACAAAAATGTTGGCGCAATTTTTTACTTCAATAATTAATAAAATTTAAGTTTCATTACCCCCTACCATATCTCGACTTCGTACTTTACTCGAATTGATTCACCATTTCGAATTTTGCATAACTACTTTTACTTTTCTTTTCATTTTCGCTGATTTTTGGTGACGAAATATTGATTGAGAAGGGTTAGGATAATGACTTTGATCATTACGAAAGGAATACAAAGATAATTTTTTTTCTTAAAAATTCCATTGCGTAATTATTAAAAAAAATTTCCATTCTTGAAAAGATTGCGAATTTCCTAATGCCATTTAAAATTTCCGCTTTTTGAAGTGCCATTACTTCAAGAAGGTTTAAAAAAATACGAGGTTTAAAACTAACTTTTACTCAGATACTAAGCTGTTTCTATTTGTAAATATGTATCCGTAAGATTCTCTGGTATTCTTAAAGTAATAAAAACTAGTAAAGGATAAATAGAGAAAACTATAGTCTAATTTAGCGGTGTCTTTAAAGTAAATTTCATTTGTCCTATCTTTATCATCTTATACTCTTTAATGTAAGGCTGAACAATATATACAAGATTTACAGAACTTTATAAATAGATAATTGATTGATTTTTTTCTACTTCAGATTAATAATAATGAATTAAAATACATCACTTATCTAATATGAAGTCCTTTAGTAAATACACTGCAAAAATATTCCGGATCAAATTACAGTATGCACCGTCACTTTGGGAGCATCATTCGTAAAATCCATTTTACCGTAGAGCACATTTTTTACCTGAAACATTATACTGTTTTACAATAACATTTATTTGATTAGAGTGATTCAGTGATTTCACTATAATTATTGCATAAATTACTATATTACAATAATTATATTCTTTGTATTTTTACTTAAAAATTTACGGTATGTCGGACTTTTTTTGTTCCGTACCATCGTTCAGTAAAATGGATTATACGGTAAAATATAATTTTACCACAATTTGAAATGAAATTTTTAACAGTGTACTGAGAAACTGAGAAAAAAAGCTTATAACAGCTTTAATAGCCAGTTATTTCGATAATAACTGTCGTCATCCTTTTTTTGAAAAACTAAGACATTTAAACATGTTGCTACAAATTTAATATGTATTTAAAGCACGTGTTGTTTAGGCAATTATTATGGCCGAATTAGCACACGTTATTTGTAAGCTTAAATATGTTTTTTAAGAGAAATTATATTTTGTGGTTAAACTTTCCTTGAATGATTTTTGAAATCAGGTATCAACATTTATTAAACACAATTTTGGGTAAAAATGAATAAATTTTAAAAATAGGTTATATACTTCTTATAAAATAAATTAATCAATTAAAAATCTATTAAAACTTTCAGACGTAATGAAATGCGCAATTATAATGGATAATTAAATTATTAAATCAAAAGTTATTGCGTGTTATATCTATTAAAACTTTATTATAACGACACGAAAAGCCGGAAAGTTATAATGAACCTTCATTTTTTTTTCATCATGTAATTAATCACTCAGAAGATTCTAAAGTACATACTAGACAAGCGTAAAACAGTATGTTAAACTAGAATGTGGTAGGTTGAATCTAGAAAAATCTATTTTTTTTTTACAAAAAGAGGACTCATAAAAAAAAGGAAACTAGATACTTAACGATAACGATATCTCACACGAATGTAGGAGTTGACCGACATTGCAAGGGGAAAAAAATTGTAGAACAGTGGTGAAAGTACATCGCAGCAAATTAAATTAAGACGCGCTCACAAAGGTCATGAAAGCTTAAGCTCAATAGATCGTTTATGTAACACCTGGTGTGGGGGGGGGATACGTTCACTAATAAGAAAATTGAACCCTTGTATTAACCCTGTTAACCCACCTCCCATTGGAATATTAATGAGGGAGTGTGGATAGTACACGCTTTCAAGGCGTATCTTCTAGCACGAAAAAGCAATTTAGGGACCGTCTAAAAACATTAGCGTTATTTATTGATTCTCAAGTTGAAGAATATTACATTTTTCGCATCGTTAACAATGTGATGTATTTTTCATATCTTTTTCGGAAAGTAGGAAATGCTTCGTTGTTATTGTTGTTTTTTACAGTTTTTCTCCAGTATGTTTGTCAAAGTGTTGTTTTTATTACAAAAAATAGTTTATCAGCGTAATTTTATGGGAAATCGTCGTTCAAATCAATACAAAAGCGCTTCGATTAAAATTATCAAGCTTTTTGGTGCACAGATAGAGCAAGAAACACGGTAAAGTTAACCATATTTTGGTAATTTTGACCATAATATACTTTCTCAGAGTAGAAAAGTGATTGTGTAGAACAAAATTAAAATTGTTTTTGAAATATTTATGTTAGACATATTTTTAACCTGTTATTATTTTGTTTTATATCTATATAGGCGTATCCAATGTCCTTATTTTTCAAAACACACAATCTTTAAAATGCAAGTTCTTAGGAGCAAAAATTTGCTTTTGTAAATGCATCCTAAAGCAGCAAACAAAAAAAATCCTCTAATTTTACATAATTATGTAATTTTTAGGTTCAATGCAACTGTTATCTAATAATAATTTCATTTCGAAAAAATTAAATCAGCAGGTTATTGTTCTAGTGACTTTTTTAATTGCTGTGCAGTAAAAATGGATGAAGTTTTTAGAAAACGAAAGTTGATCGCTGTAACGTAGTAGTCACACTTTATTTAAACATAATCAAATAATGTTTTTGCAATGAGAAATTTGAAAATTGTTAAAGGTATAAACTAATTTTAATTTTATAATTGCAACTTTAAACAGTAACTCTCGTAAAATGTCACAGATTTTCATAATATTATAACTTTTAATATACACCGAAGAGCCATTACATTATGACCACCCTCCATCTATAACAATGGGCTCACCCAGGTTCTCATGGTTTCACGCCCAGGAGCAATGTTTTCATGGGGCACATTAGGACCCATAATCCTCATAGAACTATCCCTGACATCTGTAATCTACTTGAACATAGTTGCAGACCAGGTTCACCCATTCATGGCGACAGTTTTTCCTAAGGGGGATGGTGTTTACCAACAGGATAATGCACCATGCCATAAGGGTCGAATTGTCATGGATTGGTACGAGGAACATTCCAGTGACATTCAAGTCATATCTTGGCCCCCAAATTCACCTGACCTTAATCCAATAGAGCATTTGTGGTCCTACTTGGAAAACCAAATTCGTGCTGCCACGCTACCCCCTCGCAATGTGAGAGAATTGCAGTACAAGTTGGTGAGCGCTTGGTACCAGATACCTCAGGCTACCTATCAGCACCTTGCGGAATCAATGCCGCGGTGGGTGCTAGCAATTTTGAGGGTTAAAGGTGGTCCTACATGTTGTGGTGTGGTGATAATGTGCAGGGTGGTCATAATGTAATGGCTCTTCGGTGTATAATTTTTGCATGCAGTAGTCTATGCATAAAACTGAAATAAGATGATCTATGCAGAAAAAAATGAAGTGAAATTGAATAAAATAAATATAATATTTTAAAAAACATTCCAAATGTACAATATCAGAAAAATATTGAAGAAAAGAAATGTAGTACTGATAACTTTTACTATTATGAGTTCCAATTTACAGAAAATTTAATAATATATTAAATTGAAGTACCCATGTACTAGTAATCATGAACTTACTATTGCATCATGCAGTGAAGTTTAAAACATCCGATAATATGGCACAAATCAACATCTTATTTAGATAATAATAAATTTCAAAGCTATATGAACACATTCTACAATGTTTATATGTTGCGATAAAGTGACGTCTTTGGCTACTTTTAAAAATAATCCCGTTTATTTTTTTGGTAAATGCCATAAATAATGCATATTAATCATATTAACCGGATATTGTTAATAATAGGCCATGGAGTTTGGTCAGTGTAATTAAGCACAATTAACAGAAATTTAAGTTCCAATTTAATTTTTATGTGATATGATAATAAATCACTCGTTGATGCTATAAGTAGAGTTAAAAGAAATAAATAATTAAATGAAATGTGGTTTTTTAATTTATGTTTTAACTAAAAATAATATCTCTCCAAATTCAATTGTTTTTTTATATAGATTTTTTTTGCTTTTTTCAAATATTTTTTGAGCGATTACTTTTTTTTATTTTTTTGACAAATTTTGATAATTTATCATAAATTAAATCATTTGTTCCACAAATGCAAATTGATTTTAGAGACTTTACTTTATTAAAATGTATTACAGCAAAGTTCCACATGATTTGACATTTAATATTCATATTATTTGGAAGATACATTCAATGCAGGGAATTTCTATTACTCATCTGTATAGGAAATCTCTAGTCAAACGAGCTGATAATTTTTACATTGACCAAATTTCAATTTAAAGATGTCACAAATCCTGATATATTTCTCTTTACCTGATTTGCTACGTTAGTGATAATTTTAACAGGTGGTTATAATTATTAACTGAATAATTACATTATCCGCTACATATATGCCAATAATTTCGTAACCAATAGTATAACCATTTTCAAACTAAAAAAAAATACTAATAAAGATTTAATTAGTATGAGAAAACCTTTATATATATCAATATATTATTTTTATTCATCCAGAATAGTTTTTTTCCCGGCTAACCTTACGAAAAGAATAATTATTTCAGTTATTTTTGAAAAAAAGAAGATAATTAGCCATAAATTATAAAATTAAAACCTTCTGTGCAATTTAATTCCTACTCTCCCTGTAATAATACTTATTACCACGATCATTACAAAACTACAGGACTTCAAACTATTATAGAAGCAATATCATTAAAGCCAGTGAACACTTCGAAGAACTTTTTAACAAAAATGGAAAAATCTAACTGGTTGAATATTCAACAGAATGAGTTAAATTTACAAAACGCATCATTTTCTAAATGACAAAATTTTGCACTCGCACATTTAAATACACTGAGTGAGTTGTTCGTAAAAGCACTTTGTACTGATGGTTGTTATCAGCATTTATTCCGTTGCAAAGAGTCTAATGAAGGAGTAGAACTCACTCTAAAACTTCGTTGAATGAGTCACTTCAAAATTTGTTCCTCATATTTTTTTTCTTCTTTATATCCTGAAAACTTCAACAGTCTTATCTTTATTATCCACGGGCCCAAGAGGGAACTTAATAAATGACATAATGACAGAAAATAACGAAAAAAATCTCATCTGCTTTCGTTGAGAATGGAAGAAAATGCTGTACATTAAGATGAGCTTGGGATATGTTTTTAATGACTCTAACATGAAAAAAAAGTTTTTTTTTTATCCTTAATTTTAACGAAAAAATGCTTTCACTAAGCAAAGGCTCAGAATGTTTTTTTTAAAACTAGCCTTTTTTTTAATATATTTTTTTGTATTTTAATAATTGTTTAGAAAATAAAAGTAAATTTGACGTTAAAAAAATTACTTGCGTTTTTTTTAATTTTTTTTTTTTACTCAAAGTATGTTTTATCCTCCAACTGATAAAAATATGGAAAAAATGTGTAAAATAATAAAATTTATATATATATATATATATATACAAAACAGAATTATGGATTTTTCTATTTTTAATGTTACGAGAGTCACGGACAATCCATTTTTTGCCACTTAAGGCTCAAATACAAAAATAAATGATGAGAGTAATTGGTTAAAACTAATTAAATTAATCATTTGCATCTTGAGGTATTTTTTTTTAATTATTAATGTATAGTATACTTACCCCTTTGATGAAATTTTTTTTAAACATAATTTTTATAAATTTTCCTTGTTTTGTATTAGTGTAGAAAAAAATAGGTGAAAAATATTATATTTAGAATTTTATAGTTTATGGTTATGAAATGCATGAAACACCAGTGTGTTTCTCTCCATTAGAAATGAAATATTACAATCACAACTAACTTACAAACAAGAATATTTCAAATTTACAGTTATTTAGATCTAAGGGAAACAGTTATTCATCATTAAAATTTCATCAATAACTATAAGATTATTTTCATTATTAAAAAATACTCAATGCTTGAGCGTCAGTAAAAATGTATAAAATTGTCACTGGTGTTCCATCTGCGTCAAAGAGTTATCCTGCAACATTTTATTTTTATTTCTGCATTATTTTCTAATTGTAAAAAATTAATTACGCATGAGCACCTAAGACTGGTTTATGGGTTATTTAAGTTTATTTAAATAAACGAATTTTTTACAAGAACGTTACAATATAAAACTAATTTAAAAATAAGTCGCAATAATATATTAGTGTAGTTTCTCATATCAATACGTGCACATTTTTCTGAACTCATTGGTTAGTAATCTGTACAGTTTTTTGGCGATAAATGAAATAATATTAAAGAGAATTAATTTTCAATAAACCGGTTCTGATGAGGATGTCCAGATCTATAATGAAAAAGTACTGGTTTAGGTTTTAGGAAGCGTCAAATATGCCAAATTTCTGAACCACTTAACAGTAAAAACACCCCAAAGAGTTTTGTGTCTTGATTTAATACCGATTTTAGGAAATGCACATTACTTAAAAAACTCGCTTAATAAATTAATCAAAGTTTAAAATACTAAATATCATGTTTATAGGACTGATGATTAGAGAACATATTTTTACCCGGTGAAAGAAATTTGTTATTCAGAGACAATGTGAATTTTTATTCATCATTAATTTTTTTGAATTGGAAACTGTCTTAACGATAACATTTTCCTTGCCTTGAAGCCATTGGTTTTAATGCATAAATCTAGTTCTTCACCCACAACTTGTATGTGTAATTGTATGTGTACAACTTGTATGTGTAACCAAATTGTATGTGTGATATAGCTACACCTAGATTTTCTGCACATAACTCAAATTAACTAACTAATAAGGAACTGATTAATTTTTTCATTAGTTCCATCTTAAAAAACATTGGCAGGACTGATTTTATAAACCAACGTGGATTCAAAAATGAATCATATGCTAAATAAATGAATAATTTCAATAACATTTCCGAAGGTCTAAATTGTTTGTAATACTGAAAAAACTTACTTAACGGAAGATTTTAGAAATAAAATGGCTTATATATTAAATTTCAAAAAAATATGTTTGTTTTTTATTATCTTAGACTTTTATTAGACTTTCCAGACTCTATGCTTTTCTTATTCCAGACTCATAACCTTTATTTTTTCAATTTTATCAATTCGAGAAACTTTTTTCCTAATTTAGTAACATTATTAATTAATTCAGAAAAGAACGTGGCATTAAAATTGGAAAAGGTATGCTGAAATCATAATTAATTTAAAATTGCAACCATGCAATAATGTTTTCAAATCACTGGAGATCCTAAATTACATTTTTACATATACTTACTCTGTTTTAGGATATTAATATTACCCCAGTACTAAAATGCCAAATAATTTCTATGCTTGTTTATCATAATTTTCCTAATTTTTAGTCTTCATTCCGTTATTTTAATACTAATAATCAAAAAAAAAAACGATTAATCGATATCAAAATTCTAAAAAATCATATAATTAAAAGGGGGGAGAATCGTGATATCTAGTATTGACTTACTATTATTGAAAAACTAGTAGATAATACTAGTATTATGTAGAATTGAAAACCGATATCTGCGACTTATAGCTTCCAAGAATAATCCATAAACATATTTTGAATTAAATTTACTTTTATGAATAAACAAAAACAGTTGCGTGTGTTATATATTACATGTAATCTTGAAAACAAATAGTGAAAAATTCTTAAACTTTTAATATTCAGATCACAAGAATAAATATTATAGCTTTTTAAATCCATCCCTCAAAAAAACTGAGTCCATTTTATATAAAACATACCTATAAATAAAACACATTTTATTGTAGTTTAATAAAACACACAGTCATATACCTTTTCATGAAGCAGCTTTTTTTATTTTTTACTTTGTGTGAAGTGCTTGGATCATGAATTGATTTTCATAGCTTTTTGATCTATGATAAAGTGTATTTTAGATCACCGTCCGCATCATTACTTTAATGCTTTTCATAGTAGAAAACCTATATTAATGGATGGGGAAAAGATTCCCACAGGATGAGTTGATGGTTTTAAATTTGCTTCTAAGCATAAAGTTTTAGAGCACAGTGTTTAATGGTGTGAACCTTTTAGCTCATTCAATAATCAAGATGATGTTAACCTTGTACCTGAATTAAAAGTTAAATGATTAGCATAATTAATATTGCGAACAATTTAAATCTAACTTCGCTGGGTATGCCAAAAATTTACTTAACTCACTCATGTTTCTGAGTAGGTGGAATACAATTTCAATATTCCTAATTTTATAATGAAAGGAAATCTCAGGTAAGGTAACTGAATATAAAAGTAGTGTAGTTATAAAATTAAAACAATTAAAATTTCATAAATTAAGAGAAATCTAATAAAATATATTTGTTAAGTTAAGCTTCTTTTAATGTTTCTTTTATTTTCTTATATTACTAATTTTGTATTTAACGTTTTTGAATGATAAAGTATGAAAATCTAAGATCCCATTTTATGTTGAAAAACAAATTATTGTAGGCATGCTTCAATCTTCAGTTATTTTGAATATCACATTCTTCGAAATTGCATCATTCTTTCACAAAATATTAACAATAAAATCTGAGTTAAAGTGTTCAAGTTCAATATTTTTTTGCTTGGTGCTGTTTATAATTTAAAGAAAATACAAATTCAATGTTCCTAATTTCTTTATGAAAAGAAATCTCTATATCTGAATATAGAACTAAAATTAAAATAACTAAAATAGTACAAATTAAAGAAAGTCTAAAAAATATTTTTAAATTTAAATTTCTTTTAAAATTATTTTCTTTTCATATTTTCCTAATTTTGCAAGTGTAATCTTTCCTCGTTTAAATACTCTTTAAATTCTAAAATATGGAAAATTGAAAATTCCATTTTATATTCAAAAATCGATTATAGTTGTGTCTTACATTTCATTTATTTCGAAAATCAGATTCATTAAAACTACATTCTTATTCAAAATATTAACTAGAAATAAGCAGAATTCATGTTCAATATTTTTTTGCATGTGGCTGTTATGAATGATTCATATAAAAACGTGACATATTTTTGAAAAGAAAATTAGAAATCCTACACATAAAAATAAACTACACATTAGTGAAGTGGAAATTACTCTTTATTAACTATCAAAATTGAAAAAAAAAATCCAATTCTTTTAAATTTCTTACTGAATAATATTAAACATGTTTTAAAACAATTGAAAACATTATTAATTACTTGTCGTGAAAATCAGAAAGTATTGAAATATTGATAATAAAGAAATGATATTATTAGTTTCTTTTATTATTATTTTTATTAGTTTATTCCTCGAGTATTTTGAAAATAAAGAATGGTGCTATTAGTTTCTTTTCTTGTCAGTTCAATGCTGTTTCATCTCAACTTGTTTTGAATTTCAAGCTTATTTGTTTTCATGATGCTTGAAATGTTAACGTAGCAGTTAGAAAAATAAAATTTAAGAAAAATAGAAAAAATTCATCTAACCCTCAAACTGTCAAAAAATTCAACACTTCTGTTGAAAAATACTTTATTTCGATTTTAGTTCCTTTGAATTAATGCCAGACGTTCTTGCTTTACAATCTTGGTTTAATATAAAAATATTGATGAGCTATTTAAATTTAAATTTATGACTTGTTTTTCAAAACCAGAACATAATAATGATGTTTTCAAACTATAGCTAAGTTAGCTGAAATTGAATAAGTAATATCTATAGCTTCAGGCGTCAAGTTTCTTACATGTCATTTCATGTCGAAAGTCTAATGAAACTATATTTTTTCCCCTTTATTACAAAGAAGTCTATGCGAAATTACGGACAGAAGCCAGTAACAGAGATTTCTAACTAAGTTCATAAAAAAGTATTAAGAATTTAAACTATGAGTCTCCCGTATTCATCAAAAATATGATGGTATATTGTAAAAAATATACCATCATACTGAGAAATAAGCAGTATTGCCCTCAAAATACAAATTTCTATGTAGAAGTTTCCTAGGAATATTATGGATACTGTCCGTAAAATAACGCAATAGAATAAAATAAAATTCCAAACCAGTGTTTCCCAAACATGACTTTTGTGTACCCTTTCTAAATTTTTCGTAACGCTGCGTACCACTTAAAAAAAATTATGTATTTTTTACCATAAAAAAATTGCCCAAAAGTTAAGAATCACAAATAGCTGTTGATGCCACTAATTATTAACTGTTAACTCTGCAAAAATGGGCAAAAGAAAAATACGTAATCGTAAATTTTCCTGGCTAGCTTTGTTTTTTAATTTATTTTTTTTTGGAATTTTCATTGGTTGCAAGATATTTTGAATAAGAACGCGTATTCCCTCTAAACTGTTCTCGTACACCTGGGGGTACGCGTACCACACTTTGGGAAACACTGTTCTAGACCAACAGCACGTCACAATTTTGAGATAAACAGCATGATTGTGGTAATGCGGTCAGCATTACGTACAGGCTTCCTTAACTGTCCACCAAGTTGGAACCCATTAATCTGATGCTGAGTGGGCTTCAAACCGCCACTTTCGATCAAACCGGTAACCGGTATTCCAAACCGGTTCAGTTGCAGCTACTGATCAGTGCATTTAACCATTAAGAAAAATAACTGTTAAAAATTCTATTTTTTTAATGCTAGCTAATGTAATTAATTAGTTAGAAACCATAATTTCAGGACTTATATATTTTTTTTTAAAAAAAAGGCTAATAAGATAAACATAAAACACAAACTTAGTAGTAATCCCAAAGTATTTTGAAATGATCAAATGAAATTGTAATAATATTGTGTTTAAATAACACAATGAAATTATGGATATAATATTAAAAGAGAACTAATTTTATTTTAGATGCAAAACAGAAATCAGAATGACTCCAAATAAGCGCACAACCAAGGGTATCTTCAAAACAATGTGTCACATATTCACTTATTGTAATGTGACAATTTTATTTCTAATTTTATTTAAGCCTTCAATTTTTTCTTTAAACGTTATTTCCTCTTTTCAATTTTAGCAATCTTTTTAACTTTCTTGGTGACCTTTCTCATGGTCGTTGCGGTCATCGCACTTCCTGTGGGGAAAGTTAACCAACCCCTCTATTCACGCCTTTCTTTTTCCTCTTTTAATTTTAGGGGGCTAACTAGCCAATCCCTTTACTTTAAATTTCAAACTCTCCGCCTCTTTAAATTTAATTGGTCGTAATTTTTCTGGTTCTATACCAGTTAAGGAATTTTTAAGTCACTTTGAGGACATTCTCTTTCTCTCGAGCCTTCTGGCTGGTTCCTATTTTTTTCTCCGAGATGCGGACTTCGGTCCGTATCGAGGGATTTCTTTTTTACTTTTTTTTTTTAACCTTTATCTTAAATTAAATCCATAGCTGTAATCAATTTCTGAAAAATTTAAAATCAACAGTTTATACCTTTAATTTTTCTTTAACATTAAAAGTCCTCTCAAATTTAAGTTTTCTTTTCATATTTATTTTAACGATTTAAATTACTCATTCTTTTACATTTTACTTTTATGTATGACGCCTTCATTGTTTGAATTCTCTTATCACCCATTTCTAATAATCGCCATTCATGTGTAGTATATGTAACGATCGATATTTGTTACTAAATAAAAATAATTTTGTTATAATTGAATGTGGTGCTGAAGTGCTTATTTCCCCGTCTTCCTTTGATGTCTGTTTGTTTAATATGTCCTCATGTATGGTGAGTACCCTTTTATTATTGTTTTGGGTATTGTATTCTTGATAATATTGGAAACATCAAATTACCCCATTTATCTTAAATACTTATATCTGGATATAGCATGACTTTGTTTCTTTATCTTTTTATCTTTAATTATTTTTAGTTTCACCCTTATTCTAAATTCGGTGATACCAATTTATCCAATTTGTTCAAACCTCACACTTTGTGACCCTTTGGACCTATTGGGTTATTGTTATCCCACATTAGCATTGTACTACCACTATCATTAACGATCACATCCCCCTTATTTAATTTAATTACCCTTTCATATGTTTCGGCCTTAATTTATTTATCTTGACATTTAAATCATTTAACTATTGTTTAATCATGACTATATCCAACTACTAGTATCTTACCAAATATTCCAATCTTTTAATTATAATACATAAACAAATTTACTTTATCTTATACGCACCAATTCCTTAATATTATTCAACTCTTACACATTGTAAGTACGAATATAGCTAAATGTTGCTCAATACAGAGGTCTTCATCGTAATGTCAGATGCATTTTAAACAAAATTTATTACGACATCTCTGTTAGATGTACGCTACCACCACTATAAAGTTTATGGAATCTCACTGATATTTCTTATAGTATAATATTAAAATAATGTTGTACAATTTATATGTGTTTTTAAAGAATATGTGTACAGTTGTACACGAAAGTAAACCGTTAGGTCGCGTTTCAGTATTGACTCCGATAAAGTCGCGTTTTGATATGGACCAAACTAATTTTAAAATATTAGTAACAGCCTTCATAACATACAAATATTTTTTTTCAATAACATCCAATAGGTTCCTGGATCGCAAAAACAGTCTTTAAAGTAGTTTCCGTTTTTTTTATGTCTTATGACAGTTAGATATTTATTAAAAAATGAAATAAAAAAACGTATATTTCGCATCTAGGGATATTTTAGTTGAATATCAATATTTATTTTCCCAAAGTATTAGATTATAAAAAAAAATGCATATTCTTAAAAGTTAAAAATGTAATTTTTTTTTTAAATCTAAGAGAAGGTTGAAAAGGAAATTTAGGAATGAACTGAATTTTAGCAATACAATATAAACGGGTGATTTATTTTTATAGGTTTTATTAATATTTAATGTCAAATTTTTTTTAATGCATTTTACCAAACAAAAAAATATTAATGCAATAAAAATGTAAGGTAACTCAAAAGTGTAAGGTATTCATAAAATGCATAATTTTTATAGCTAAGGAGAAAGAAACAGAAACGAACTTTTGTAATATCTTAGTGAAATTTACATAAACCAGGAACAACAACTAAGTAAGTACAAAAACATATTAAAATTTATTTGCTAAAGTTAAAAATATCAAACTTTAAGTTAGCTAAAAATGTTTTAGTGTAGTTTTAACCAAAATATGTATTTGCTCCCGAGAACTATTTTCCATTTACCGACATAGCTCCTGAGCATTAAAATGCATAGTTTATTTAGGACTTACAATATTTACAATCGCATTAAAATAGTCAATGCTTATTTATCTTTTGCATATTCATTACATTATTCATCTTTCGTATTTTGAATATATTTTTTTCTCCATAAATTCATATATATCTCTAAATGCGCCAATCTAAGTATTAATTTTTTTTTTAAAGATAAATTCCTCGAGATCATGGATTAAGAAAGCAAATATTCTTCTCAATCGCCATACATTTCACAATAGAAATAATACCATCTTATTAATTATACATGCTCAGGAAAGTGGTCCATAAATTTCCTCCTGGGCCTTTATTGCTTCCTTCTGTTTGTATAATTAATGATCTTTACTTGCACAGGGATGTTATTCAATTGTTGGACTGATGCCACAAAAGTTTTATTGTAATATCTTACAAGTGTCATGTATAGGATACGCTGATAATCCAATGTGGTTTTATTGTTTCAATAAAACCACTATTCGTAATAATATTTATTAACAAAGACATTGAATGTATGCACTAGTGTAAAGCTATTCTTGAAGTACAGAACAAAAATGATATATCATCATTCATACTTAAATATACGGGGCTTCATAATTTTATATTTAACAAAATTTAATCGAATATTCATATACCCTGTATTTATAATTTCAAGAAATATACTATAAAAAATAAATTATTTTAATAGATTAACTATATGCTATTTCAATAAAAAAGCATTCATTCAAATATAAGTCCCTTTAAGTAACAATTTTTAAGAATACTTTCTTAGACTGAGATTACATTAATTTTGTATTTTTCTCAAAATGTGTCTTGTTTTATTTAAATTAGTTTGTTCTGTTTTCTATTATAAATAGTATATATAATATTATAAACAACATAAAATGAAAATGTTTTTATTGACTAACTAACTATACCCAAATTCAAAGTGATTATCACTGCTCATTGCAGCATACATTTTATAAATGATAATTTTAATATCCTATAATCCAATTTTAAGTTAAAAGAATTTAGTTTAAAAAATATTATTTTTCTTCCTGTTTTTTTTTATTCTACTGGATATCTGGATGGAATTTTTGTAACTTATGCGAAACAATATTTAACATTTTTCAGATTTTTTAGTTCATTTAAGAAACAGACAATTCCTTGTAAACTGAGGAATTTGTTTAATGAAGAGAATTGTAAAGAATATTGTTTCAATTATATTTAAACGCTTATTTAAATTATTTTAAACAGATTTCTTATTTTACAAGATATTAAAGTAGAATAAAACTTATAAGCCATACATAACATTCGGAAAAAAACGGAACTTAGAAATGTTTAAATGTCTATTAAAAGCATTTTTTTTTTTTCGTTTTTACAAGATAATGAATTCAAACATTACCCTAGCAAAATATGGTATTTATAACAATAAAAGAGTTTCAAGACTGCTAAATTTGTTCACTAAAATTTACTCACTTTTGACAACAATTATTAATTTTAACACAACTGCTTTAGATTGTACTAATTCCATTTCCAATAAATAAGACCAACATGTTAAACAAATTGAAATCTTTATTGTTATTTATGTAGAATCAAAATTTATGAATTAATGCAAACAAAAAGGAGCATTCATAATAATTTATGTAACTGCTGAAACTAATGAACAATAATCGAAGAATTTCGGTCTTTTATCTTTCAAACTTTATTTTGTCGAAGCAATTGAAGTACTTATCGACTGAACTTTATGAAATATGACCTTTCCTTTCATAAATCAAATATTATCGAAGTTGTTTTCTTTCACATAAGTTGCGTTTCTCTTTTTAATAATATATTTTTGTTTGTCACGGATTGTTGGGCTCACGAGTTTCCAAAACTGACGTATAAATTTAAGCTCACGCACCGTTTTGAGTAATTGTTTTTCATGTTTATTGTGTTTTTAGGTTCGTAAATGACAAATTAATTCTACGTCTACTGAAATGAAAGTTTACGTCTTAAAAATAAAATTAAAGAAATAATGGAGAAAAAAAATTTAAAAAAGAATGAAAATTGAAAAATTAATAACTAAGTAAAATAGTACAAAAATAATTTCTTATTTAAAGATTTTTTCCTGCTGTTTTTTGTATAGATTTTTAATTTACTGCAGTAAAAAATTTATTTATTTTTTTAAATCTTTTTAAAGTTCGTAACTTTTTTTCAAACTAATTTTATGATGCGTTCAGTTTTGATTCAGATTTATGTTAGTGAATTTTAAATCATGAGTTCATGAGTTAAAAATTTATTAAATTTATCAATTTTAATAAAGAACTATTAACAACTAGCAATACAGAGATAGTTATAGAGATTAATAAAAACATCGATGCAATCAGTTAATTATTTAAAAAAAACATTCTTTAGGTAAGGTCCCTTGTTTGATAGTCAAGCTTTGAACACGGCTTCCCAAAACAAAATTCTAAAACTTTCTAATATAGTTATTCTTGCTTTACCGCAACTTATAAAAGAACAAATTTCTCGAACACCTGATTACAATAAAACGAATTAACTATGCTGTTTGTCTTTGATTTTCCGACAAAATGAAATTTACAGCATTCTTTCTATAGTAGATATAAAAGTAAACACTAGTAATTTAATATACCCAAATGATAATTTTAAGAATAATTTCTTTGATTGCGCATTAAGGTATTTATGTATTCTACCCAAAATGTATAGTTACGTCAAATTAGTTTTTATTTTATTGTATAACATAAATATTCATTCATAGTACAAGAATTGTAATTAAGCTGAAATAATATTTTCATTGCAATATGCATCTTGACATTAAAATTTATAAGCTACTACTGAAGTTTGAAAATTTGTGAACTTTTAGCTATTTTCCAGTAAGAAGTATTATCAATATTTTACCTTGAATATTCTAATATGCTTTTAAAAGGAAAGTATTTCTTAATGTTTTATGTTTCTAGACAACAATTAATGCTCAAAATTTATAGCCACTAAATTCCACAGTAAGATAAATATTCTCGATTTCTATCATTTTTCGTTTTCTTAAATATCCATGGATTTTAAAATCACTACTACTATTTAGAAGTATAGACTACGGTTATTTTGCTTATTGTTACAATTTTTATCTCGTATTGTAGTACGAAATATAATGCATTGCCTAATAACGATTTACATGATAAAGAATAGTTTTATTTAATGAAAATTATATTAAACTTTTTTGAAAACATTATGTTGATATCATATCATTTCTTGGTCAAACTCTATAAAAATTCCTAATTATTAATATCTAAAAGTCAATAGCAGACAGATTTTGCATAGCATTTTTCGTTAATTCTAATAATAACGTTATTTAGGCTTCACAGTACATGCGCAAAATTTTCCAAAAAATTTCAGTCTCGTTTAGGGATAAAAAATAAAGTTGGCGTTAATGTTTAACGTTGAAAACAAAATTTTGCAAAATCTCTTAGTTTTTTAAGTGTTAAATGGAATGCATGCAATAAAATGATGGTATAGAATTTTTTTGCTGCTGGTGATTAATTGCCTATTAATTATAAGACATTATAAGACATTCTATTTTTGTATTTCAGTTATTATTTAAATTTAGAACTTTTCTGTTTAACATTGGGAATATAATGTATTCTACTCTTTATTAAAGTATCATCAAAAATAAAATAAATGCTATTTCATAACTTTAAAAATACTCCAATAAATTTCCTAAGCAGCCTAATACAATCTATTTACTAATATAATCTTTTTGCAACATAACTTCTTTTAAATAACTATTATTTTTTATAATTTCATAGCTTATTAGAATCATTTTTATAACTCTAAATGAAGTATTAATTACATCAATTAAAATAAAAATATATTTGTTCCCATCTGTTAGTTTGAACGGAAAGTACATTATTTTTATTTATAAAATGTTGACAGACATTATTAAAAATGAATTGAAAGTACAAAGTTGTTATTAGATTAAAAATAAGAACTAAGCTAAAATTACTTTATTCACAAACAAGTTCCCTATAATGTTAGCACTGAAAAGTATTCCACGACATTTGTTTTACCGTCACTCAGATTTTCATCATATTTCGTTTTTTTCTTGAAAGCCTTTCATCAGAATTTTCTTTTAAAGTTACTATACAAAGCATTAAAAATCATAGTTTACGAACATTCATTACAGTATTCAAGCAAGCTCGTTAGCACCAATCGATCGCTATATTTTTGACTTTAGTTTTTGGATACCCTAGAGTTAAAGCAGGTGGTGTGAACGTGTATTCAACTCTTTATTAATTGCATAACACAGAAAAAAACACACTTACTTATCGGCTTATTGAATTGTTTACATTATATTCAACATGCTGTTTTGTCTTTTAATGAAAACTAAAATAGATTCACGCGAAATAGCAGTTAAAGAATATCTTTTAAGTTTCGAAATAAATAAGAGCTATTTCGTGATTAACTAAGATGTTTGTAATTTCTCTTTTAAGTATAATAATTTGCAAGTTACATTTTTATTTTTAACTTAAAATGTGTCAAGAATAATTTGCTGAGAAGATAAGAATAGTTAAGAGCATGTTTTTGTTTAGCGTAACGAATTTTTAGTTATTTTAGTTGAAATAAATTGCTTTGTTTCAAGTTAGTAAATTAACATATTATAACTGAATGCCACCTACTTATTACGCAGACTTGACAATGTATGTAATAAGCCTTTTATATATCAGTCTATATAGTCTTTAACAAAACTATTATAACATAATGTATGTAATAATTTTCTTTTTGAAATTAGTCTACTTGGCAGCATTGTATATTTATTTATTTGTTGTTTTCTTCACAAATTCTGGATTTAGCAACTCGATTAATTCTTTGGCTATTATTGGTTAAAAAATTAGTTTAACAGTCGAGTACTGAAATGAGATTTTAATATCGTAGAGTATGCCATTTGGTGTATTTTCCACCTATTCATATTTTACTTCGAAACAAGTTTATCTGCCTGGATCTTAGATTGTAATGTAAACTAGTTGATCGATACACATTTAAGGACACATCTACAAATGTATTTATCTTTACAGTTTATTGAGGAGTTTGAGCTACAGACAGCAATAAACAATTTGTTACTTTATCTTGTCCAATCAATCCCTATATTTTTCTCTTGTTTTATTTTTTTCTTGCTGAGAATACTAAATTTATTTTATTTATGTTATTTATTTTACTTAACTTTTTGCTTACTGTGTACCAATTATACCATTACATGTGGTCCACATGCTGTACCAGCCGTAAGGAAAAGGTAAAAAGCAACAGATATATGAAATGCTTCAAATTTTTAAATTATCTAAGGTTTCTCTTATATGTTAAGAACAACTTCTTGGGGAAGTAGGGTACATTATAAGGATTAAGATTCGCCTAGTTAACCCTAAACTAGAAACGCCATTGCATGAGGGTAAGAACGAACATTTCATTCCATTACATATTGTGCGTGTGCTACTATGAACAAACTAAGCTACTTTGAACAGACGGAGGTAAAAAAAATTGGTGAAATTACCATACTATATTGTAATGACAATTCCGGTAAAAAACAACAACAATAGCTTTGGTTAATAAAATCAAAATACACGGTATTTAGACTATTTGGTAACTGTTACGTTCGTATGGTAACGGTTTTCGGGAAATTTTGGTTCTCAAAATTTTAGTTCTTTTTACATTACATTTAGTAAAAAACTCAAAAAAGAAAAGTAAAATGAACCAAATCAGTTCTTTTAATGCCCTGCTACGCTATCATCTTTTTCTACATTTTTCAAATTTTATATCTTATTATAAAACAATATTTTATTGTTAATTTTACCAAAGTCAATACCAAAGCAATTCAGTAAAGAATAATGAGTTTTTTGATGTTCCTATATGGCCAGAAAAATGGTACATTTTACCATATTCTGGTATTTTCTGCCATACTTTTATTTTAAGTGAATGTTGCTATTACAAATTTTTCGTGTTTCTGAGGACCGGTACTTATATTTATCTAAAATACTATAATTTCATGCAAACTTTGTTTTCTAATAATTGTCAGAAATTGCTTTCAAATCAGCTCGGAAATATCTGTTTTGTCTCAATTTATTGATTTGCTTAGCCCAGCAAATTAGTCGCCAAATCAGTAAATTACGATAAACCATCTAATATTGAACTTATTCGTAAGAAATTTTCAATAATAAATATTAGAAATCATAAAATTTAGATAATTCACATAAATAACCTTTTGTACCTTTTCAAAGGTTAAATAAAAAAAAAAAACAGTTTATAATATGGAAATGCTCTTACAGGCTTACGGTGACATATACGGCTACTATGGGTTCTTATGCAATTTTTAAACTTTATGCATTGCTCTACATCCGCTAGAAGTTTGATGCAACAATTATGGGACGCGTTGTACATCACTTAACACTCATTCAGTTACATACAATGGTATGGGATACCTGGGTCAAATTCTTTGGCTATATTTACCAGAAAAGATGAGTAAAACCACTGTAAATGTCAAAAACTTCAAGAAAATGGAGCACAAAAAACTTCAATTCATTTTTTTTAAGTATAAATTAAAAGTGAAGTAATTTTGCGTTATAAAATTTACTATCGTGTACCACAAAAATGAGTTCAGTGGCAATTTTTTATTATTCGCATCAATTTTTTTATTGACTGTGAGAAATGTTTATATTTTAATGACCTAAAACTTCATAACTGCATTTGCAGGAACATCACATTTATTCTTCAAAAATATTTTGCTTGATCACGCTATCTTCCTTCTAAAATAATGGCAATGGAATTAGTTTAAGTGTCCTTAATCGTCGATCGGATAACCCTCTGCAGGTTGGATGTCCTTGACTTAAATGCCCTTTATCGCCTTTCTGAACACCACTACATTCATTTAAATAGTTCGCATTACAAAATTTACTCTTTCGTTGCCTTAATATGATTATCAAATTAAAGCGTTTCAAGTTCCTGATATGAACTGTTTTTGACTTAAAAGCAATAAAAGATTAACCCCTACAAACCTACAGGGACTGAGACTTGTCAAAGTACATAACATATGTCTAGTAAAATAAGACAGAAACTAGATCTCTTCCAGAGAGAAATTCTTGCTTCAAAAATATCACTTACAAACCTCGTCAACTAAGCGTTTAAATTGAAACAAGTATTCCTTAAAATAAATAAAATTTGCATTAAATGAAAAAAAAATCTGTTTTCAAATAGCATTTTTAACATTTCAATGTGTTGGACTATATTGTTAAAGGGGTCATTTCTGTATCACGTAAAGCATGGTGAGAAATATAAGAAAAATTGAAGCAATTGTTTCATAAAAATACAACTTATGCTAGAAAACTGTTCACCATGTTTAGATAAAAAATTTTGATATGAAAATTTTAGAAAAATAGAAAATTGGTTTTTAATAAGTCAATAAATTTTTTTTATGTGATATATATTTTAATTGTTCCCGAAACAGTTAATTTCCATCTCAAAACTAAGTCAAGTTAAATCTCAAGTAAAAGCAACTCTCTGTTTAAAAGAGTTAAATTGCTCTAATAATCTGTTATGGCTGTAAGTGCAAATCAAATAATAAGTTTTTGAAAAATGTAAAACGTGTCAAAAACTCATCACTTATGTTAAATGATAATTTCAAAAAAATCATTTAGTCGCTAACATTTTTTTTGTGCAACAAGCATAAGCTTGAAATAAAGGTTCCTTATGCAACAATCCAGCAGATTTTCATGAAATTATGACAAATTATAACACAAAATTTACGTTTTTGATATCAAAAATGATTTAAAGTGAGAAAAGTTTTAAATACGCAATAAATTAATTTATCAGAAAACCGTTTACTCCCTTTTAAGTGTTTCGAAAAAAAAGTTATTTGCTATCTCAAATCTTTGCTAAATTAAATATCAACTCTCAATTCGAAAAAGTTAAATTCATTTTATTATTTCGATTCGCAGTTTTTATGATCTTTCAGATAATACACGTCTAAAACTCATCACTTATGTTAAATAATAATTAAAAAGAAACCGTCTTGTCGCCAACACAATTCTTTGCGCAATGAGCATTTAATTGGAATAGATGGTTCCGGGATATTTAAGGAAATCTTGACTAATGTGACAACCCAACGAGCTTAAAAAGCACTTTCTTTCTTTTCTGAAGAAAAAGAAAAGAAAGATAAGCACTTTTTTACTTATTGCGTAGATTTATTTAACCGGGAAGCAGAAGTAATTCATACTTGTCTTTTGCAGAGATTTTGATCTTGAGTGGCAGAATGGCTTAATTTCAGATTATGAATTACTCTTTTAGTCGTTCTGCGAAGCGAAAAAAATTAAATCGTAAGTGGTGTTTAATGTTAGAATTAATGGCTAATGGGTTTGAGAATTGCTACAAATATACAGTTTAACAAAGAATTATATGGTGTCTATTTTTTTCTGCATTTTTAAAAGAAATGCGGTTACTTGCTTAAAATATTCAACAGTATATTTAAAGTTTTTGAAAGTTGTCAAGAGCTCTTAAGTATTTCGAATCTTTAGATAGATGATATTTAAAGCTGTTACTTTCTGGTTTTCTATATAGTAAATCTATTAAAATAAAGAAATAGCCATTTATTGTAATATTTTCAGAAA
Organism: Parasteatoda tepidariorum; assembly: GCF_043381705.1. NCBI lineage: Eukaryota > Metazoa > Arthropoda > Arachnida > Araneae > Theridiidae > Parasteatoda > Parasteatoda tepidariorum. Next base: position 79,225,483 of record NC_092204.1, read on the forward strand.
ATAACAAAATCGTACTTAATATCAGATTCTATTACACTGTGAAATACCTGCATTAAATGCAAAGTACCTGAAAGTACCTGCACTTGTATAATTCGTAAAATCCATTTTACTATAAAATCCATTTCTTCAAAAATATTACAGTAATATCCATTTAAGTAGCGTGATAATTATGTTTTACGATAATTATTACTGCAAAAATTACAGTATTCAAGATTTTTTTTATCCGTAACACATTCTGGTGAAAATGGATGCTTCGGTATAAAGTTCTGGTACTTTTGCTATACTGTTTGATTTTTGTTCACAAGTCTGTTGCTATGTATAATAAACAACAGTCTATGACAAAATTATGTTACTACTGGGCAAATGTATGACTTAAAAGAACAATGAATAACTTATAAACAATGCATCAAGAAATATAAGGTCATGTAATTTTTATTTTTGAATATCTGCCACTGAAATATTTCTTTGATTTTGACAATTTTAACATAAAAATACATTTATTCGTGAAATAATTATTTTTTCAAAAAGTACAAATCTCACTTGCATTTAAGATCCACGGAACTTAATAGAATACAGACTTCTAAAATATTTATGACCAACGTTTTTACTCATTTCAAGATAGAAACGTAGAAAAGCAACGTTTTTGTTTTGTTTTATTAATTCTTTTTTTTCATTAACTAAAATAAAGTTTTTAAAATCAGTTTAGAAAAAGAGGGTAAAATGCTGTAAAAAAAGACGTGCTTAAGAGCTTTGTACAGTGCGTATAATAATACAAAACATGCTAAATAAATCTTAATCTTTTGAACAGATTTTCATCTACTACCAGAACTCAATCATAATAATTCCAAGTTCTGACTTTTTTTAGCTACAAAATCAGGCACAAAAACGTACTTTTGTTGAATAATACATCAGTTTTTAGATGAGCACAGATTTCTCACCCTCAATAAAAGGGGGTGTTAGCCACTATCTTTAAAATATGATTTCACTAATTTAGTCACAAAAGCGGTCAAATATTTTGAACTCCTAATATTAGTTTACTTTTTCCGTGTTTCGATATCGGAAGCTTTCTGCTTACAACTATAAAATTCATTTGTCAAAAAATTAAATCAGCGCTAAATTTTTCATAATTTCTAATTTTTTAATAGTTTATTTAATAATAGTCGAAAAATGTTTCATTACAAGATTTAAAATTTTTTCATAATTTTAAAGATTGTAAAAGTTCATGAGAAGTAAAATTTTAAATATATGATGCTTTAATATTTAAAAAAACGTAAACAATCAATAAATCGGTAGTGAACAATACTACGAAATTATGCACAGAACTAAAATAAACATTCCAACACATTTAACAAAGCTGAAATATTTCGAATTATTTTTTATTTACTATTATTTCTTGTCTTTGTCGTGGGCTTTATATTATTGGAATAAACAAAATACGTTTTTAGTTGTTCATCAAATCAAATCAAAGATTAACTTTAAGCACCATTAAACATAATGCTGTTGCACGAGGCAAATTTACAAAAGTTAGTTTACCAAAATTGCCAAGTTTACTACCAAGTTTACAAGTTACAATTAGTTTACCAAGTGATTTTCCCTGGTACCCTTCAGAGCGTCCATACTAAAAGCCACGTTCCACAGTATTTACATTGAAACTGTACAATTTTTGTGCAGTGTTAACGGGTATAAGCAATACTACTTGTACTTACAGGGGTAGGAAAAAATATTTGGAACACTTCCACATTAACAATTTTTTTTCATCCTTCTCAAAAAAAATCCAAATTTTTTTTTATAAATTAATAAATTTTTCGGTTATGTGATTTCTCATACTAATCAATGAAGTTTAAATCTTTTATAGGTTTGAGGGTCCACCAATAAATTACAAATGGAGAATACTGATTTTGATCATCACTCTGAACCAAAAAATGCAGCAATAAAAAAATTATTTTGGTTATTATATACAGTAATTTCTATGCCATTATATGCAAAATTTCGCAAACCTAGTTTAAATAAATATAAAGATAAAGGCATTTTTATTTAAAAACTAATTTTTTTGTCTTACATTTGTTTGCAATATTATCAAACGAAAGTTTTCGGAACAATTTAAAATTTTTAATTATTTGCAAAATTACTGCCTTAAAATTTGGAAGAATTTTGCTTAAAACTGCGCAAGACATGAAAAATTAAAGTAGTTTTATATTGCTCATGTGCAGGAAAAAATTTAAAAAACATTTGTTCATTTTGTAGTGAATTGTATTTAGCAACTATTTAAAAAGTTCTATTTGAATATCTGAAAATTTGAAAAGATCAAGCATTTCTCTAAGTAATTTTCGTAGTTTTAAAAAGAAAGCTCAAAATGATAATAAGTTTTCCGCAAATTTCATTTTGTATTAATAAACGAGTTTTATTAAAAATGAAGCCGGTAATGTTGGGGATCGTCCTCCATGAAAATAGCTTTTCTTTTGCATGTTTTCTTTTTTTGTGAAAACATTTTTCTATGTATGAACGTTTATTGTATATTATCATTCGTATTTAATTTTGTCTTTCAATGCAAAATAATATTCGAAATTTTAAGATAGTAAAATTGTACTTTCTTCATTCGTAGCCAAATACGATTTACTACAAAATTGTGAAGAAAAAAAAAGTTCAATTTTTTCGCGCATGCTTTACATAAAAAAATTACTTTAATTACTTATATATTGCACATTTTTTAACAATGTTTATTTCTTCGAATTTGAAAAAAAATTTAATTTATTCTAAATTGCTCTAAAAATGTTGCATAATTTTATTGAATATTTTTAAAATTATATCAAAAAACGTGAGGCAAGAAATTAGCTATTTATAAAGAATGTCCATATCTCCCATTCATCATTATTTTCCGCTTGTCATTTTTTGTATGTCCCTGAAACCTTTAAAATATTTAAACTTCATTAATAAATATGAAAAATTGCACCTAATGACTTCTAAATTTATAAAATGTGCCTTTACATAACATTTACAAATATAAAAGAATGTGTTAGGGTAGAAGTGTTTCCATTATTTAGTCTAACCCCTGCATCTTCTATTAGTATATTTGTTATTTATTAAAACTGCCCCAATGATCCAAATGCCTGAAGTGACTATAACCAATATATNTGTGTGTGTGTGTGTGTGTGTGTAATCAAGGGGGATAAAATTGCCTCCTTCACCCTTTATTCGAATTTCAGGACGCTAGCATAAACTGTTAAGAGTTATAAGAGAGACACATGGGCAGAAAGAGGACACTCTTCAATTTGTCAATTTGTTATATATGTCAAACATTTGTGGGAATAAAAAATAAATAAGGAAAAATTACAATATACATTTGTTGAATCGAAAAAATATTAAGACTAGCATTATTACTTCTCTCACAGTAATGATACCATTGCATTACAGTTAAACATAGTTCATTACTAACAAAATATGAAATGAAAGCTTGCCCTTAATTCCGACATTAGTTGAAAATATACACCATTTTATCCCGTCTATGTATTCTGTATTCTATTCATTTTGCACTGATTAAACAAATATTTTTATCACTTATTTTTCATGAATAAAACCAGTCAATTATCAAATTCTATTGAAAATCTGAGTAGTTTTTTTTTCTTCATATAACATGCACAATGTTCGGTATGGATTATTATTATTATAATACTCATTAGGATACAGAGCACCTTAAATACATAAATGTGACTTTTATAGACTTTTTTAAGAGTTCTGGATCAAGATATTAAACTTAAAGTTAAATAACAGGCCTGAAATGTTTCATTATCAAAAAAATGATAAAAAAAATGTTTAATATTTAATTTTCTGTTTAACTATCATATTTGAGTTTATCTTTGTGCTAGAGTAAATGACACATAAAACAAAGTAATTAGCATGAAGCAAAGTATCTTTTTTATTACTCTACGTACATGAAACATAGTTTTGAAACATAGAATAAGTCATTAATAGCTTAACACAACCAACAAGAATATAGTTATTTTTAGGAATATGCTTTCTTTTTTGATATAATGAAAAAATAGTTTGCAGCAGTATGGGAAATGTTTTAAAAATGAATATTTAAGTTTCAAGAAAGTTCAAAATTCAACTTTTCGAATCTAACTTTTTCAGATTTCAGGAATATTATTACATGATTTTCTGGTTCTGTTTATCTTTTAGAAAATGAAATAAAGTTTTCGCTGTTGCAAAATTATCTGACATGAGTGTGTCATTTAAACTTTTTTTAAATGGATTTGAGAGTCCCTTGCGTGCTACATAATATTTTTACTTAGATTACAAACACAACCTATGGAATATCTTTAAATAAAACTATTAAAATAGTATTTGAAAATGTCAAAATCTGTTGTTTATATTTTCTTGTATCAGCTTTATCAAGCTTTATACACTATCAAGCTTTGTATCAAGCCTGAAACTATTTTTTTACATTGTAATGCCTTATAAAACTGAGTACAAAAGTTATTGTTAACTAGGTATAGACCATTACTCATAATTGTACCTCAGTCCTTCACATGATCGATCAATAGTTTAGGTACTGCATCATTATGACACTAAAATACAACAGTAACGGGAAACAATATCTTCTTCTAAATGTTACAAAAATAATTTCTTCTCATGCAGAGCAAAGCATAATCTTTGTACCTTTGTCTTACTAAAATCTGTGGGAGAGGCAAAAACTATCTATGATATTAGTTTAATATCTACTAAATAGATTGTAGCATAAATTTCATAATGCTATGGCAAATTAGATACAATACTTAAATGTTTATGAGACAGTTCAGAAAACATTAACTAAACATGTCATTTTATGCAGGATGCTGAAAAAATATATATGTTTTTGAGAAAAAAAAGAAAATTTTGTTTTTTTCCAGTAACATAAGTGTATGTTTGTTTAAAATATTACAAGATTGACATATTGACCATGGTTTAATGATCACTTATACTGTGAGGAATTATTTACTCTAAAATGAGATTGATGATGTATTATGTCAAAACAAAAGTTGAATAACTATAATAGTATACTACAGTGATACAAAAAATACTATCAAAGCAACCAGAATGTGGTAAAATTTACTGTGTTTTTGGTATGATAGAAACACCGAAAGGACCGGTAATTTTCACCGAAACAATTTGTTACTAATTTGAGTGACTGTAACAGTAAAATATAGTTCTATAACATAAATAAATTTGAAAAATGCGGTAAAATTTAGTACTTTTACTATGATAATTTAGAGCATGGAATTAAAACTATTTAGTTGTGTTAAATTCATTTTTCAGTTTTGTATTTTATTTACTAAATAAATTCAAAAAAATTGTGCTAATTAGTCTTTTCCGCCGAACAGGAATGCATTCATCGATATGATCTGAATACAAAACTGATGCACGAGTCTAACACGCTTCCGCAACTTAGGTCATAAGAAATGCAATATTTACCTGCCCTTAACCTCTACGTTCCGAACTGCCTTAACAGGCAGGAACTTATACAACTTATAAACTGCTAATGGCGCTAAATTACCACCAGATACCACTTATACATAGTAGAAGAAAGTACAATGCCAGCAATTAAGCACTGATAATTTAATTTTGGAATAGAACGATCACTGCTTCGTAAAAGAAGATAAAAAGCTTGTTCTTATTAATTTAAACCTTAATTAAAAATGCTTTATCAAAATTAAGTTTTAACACTTTTTGTCAGTGCATGTTCTTTGACAACGCTACTTTCAAGAATACAAAACATATGTAAGTAAAATGAATTTAAAAAAAATAAGGATTTCACAACGCACATCAAAAAAGAGTGGTTTCGTAATGATTCACGATTCATAAACTAATTCTTTTTTCATTTTAATATTTTATTGATTTAAAAATTTAATAAATTTAATACTGCAATATTTCTGTTTTTTTGAACAGTCGTTGAACAGCCGACCGAGTTTATTTCATGAAAATTTGATATCACGACAATTTAAGCGAAATATGCAGCTTAAATTTGATATATTTTATCATATTGTTTGGCGCAGCATGTCTTCTCACCGACTTTGTGCCATTAAATCCCTTATTTAATCAATCAACCGACTCAGTACTAGGTTTACGACTTTTAATGTTCAACTCCGTAGCCTTGTAATTTTGAAACGCATCCAGAAGACTAAGGAACTCCTGGATCAAGTATTGGAAAAAAATTGCTTTCATGGAACTAACATTTGCCTTTTTGATGGAACTAAGCATTTGCGTTATAAGGAGAGGGAAAACACAAAATCCTCCCACATTTTGTCTGACGGCAAGGGGACTCTAACCCTTGATCCGTCCGCCATTGAGGATATTTCATGTCAGCACTGTGGTCGGGGCGAGCAGTTTTGTTAGTACATGTATTTTGACATTTTCCATTAGTACATGTGTTTTGACAACGCTATTGTCAAACAATCAAATTATATGTAAGTAAACATAATTAAGATAAAAACTTAAGTTTTTAACAACACACATCACAAAACAGTAATTTCAAAATTATATATGACTGATAAACTAATCATTATTTTATGGTTTAAAATTTTACTGATCCTGAAATATAAGTTTAATAATATTATAACAAACATCGTTTCTCTATCTGTTAACAATTTCTAGTACAAATTATACAATCAGTTACAGATATAAAATATGCATGTGTCATCTGAAAGCAAATGAATATGATACTCTTATGCCAGAGACAATTGATTAATTGTGAAACGTTGTAATTACAACCGGAGCTCGGAAATGAGATGCTTGTTGAAATAAAGCACCTATAAATAGGCGGTGAGTTTCGGATGAATTTTACGATACCGCATTCCTTTTAATGTTTCCTATCTCACAATAACCTAATTGATCCCATAAATTTTAAAAAGCTTAAAATATTGTGAGCTTTTGGTCGGGAGAGAATTAAATTTAAATCGCATTCTGAAAGTGATATATTAATTTTCCGTTAAAAATATTTTTTTCGTTTGCTTTTTTTAATTGTTATGTTTGTATTATATTTTAAAAGTATAAAAAACTATTTTCTAATGCAATACCATATTATAAACTATACTACCGTGCAATTGAAAGAAAATAAAAACGTAAGTAGTCCTTTATTTCGAGAAAATTGGCTTGACAAGTAGGGGAGAGTGGGTCAATTGTAAAAATTTTACTTCACTATTTTTAACTAACGAAAAATCCAATATATTATTAGTATTAATTGACAGACGAGTAAAGTAGACTATCCTCTACTAGAAAAAAATAAATACCTCATTTTAAATGTTATTATATTAGTTATTAACAATTTTTGACAGTCGTGCACTTGTTACAATTGTCCCCACTTACGGGGTCAATTGTAACAGTTCATAAATTCAACTAAAACATAGTTAATTATACATATTATCATAGTTGTGATATATTTTTTTTATTGATCAAAATAGTAGTGATATTTTAGGGGTAAAAATAATAATGAGCGGAGACCTAAAGGGTTAAACTTTCAACTTTAAGGGATTAAAAAATTTTATTTATGCCGGGAAAGGTGACAAATGAAATAATGCACTTGCAACATAATATAGATGATATAGGAAACTATTGGTGGTTTTAAAGAGTTAAGTTATGGTTTGTAAACATAAGATTATTTATTTTCAGCTGTTACAATCGTCCCTTTACTTATTGTTACAATCGTCCCCAAAACGCCATTTGAGCTTCATTTGTTAAAAACATTGCTAGTTAATTGGCAAAACTAATTCTTTTTATAGAAATGTTAATTAAGGTGTCCACTTACATATTCGGTTAATGATTTTTATTCGTTTAAACAAAATTACTTTGTTACAATATAATAATCTAATACCAAAAAAAGTACTTACGTAGCGTGAAATTATTTTTTGTGATGTAACTCTTTCAAAAGTACATAAAAATGGTTGCCAGCAGGGGTGTACATGTAGATTTATTAAATACACCTTGTGCGCCACCTAGGAACCAAATCTAGAAAGCGACACTCGAAATTTTTGCTTTGTTACAATCGTACCCTGTTACAATTGATCCCACTCTCCCCTACTGTTTGTCTTTTGCTTATGCTATTAACGCTAAAGTAGAGTTTCACATGACTGATAAAAAATGTTTTTATTTTTATGAAAAAAGAAAAAGGAATACGTTGCTTATCGTACAAACATGCCAAAGATAGAAACCTCATTATTGAATTTATTATCATTTACGTTGATTGTTCTATTGCATAGGTAGTATAATTAAAAGGTATCTTAATTTTTGTCAAAATTTTTTTAAAGGAATTGTTTTACTTTTTACCTTGAGATAAGTCAAAGGGTAAAATAATTTCTTAAAATATTTTCATTTATCTAATTGCTATTTTTACGTAATTCAATTTATGTTCTCTATGTATCTTATTAACTTACACTAGTTTAGCTATATTTATTCAAAACAGCACATATATAACGGATTTCGAAAAGATGGAAATTTTCAACTTTTTGATAAATTTAAAATTTTAAAGTAGCGCAGAGATAAGCATATCATCTAAAAAACTCAATTTATATTTTAAATAGCATGCTAGTTTTTAAAGTAATCACTTCAATCCTTTAAACATGAAAATGAACAGAGTATGAAGTACTGATATTTCAGATTTAAATTTATTTTAGTTGCCTTTTTGTTTGAAGGAGATGATTTCTTAAGAAAAAAAATATTCACAAATTTCAGCCATATCTAACGTACAACGGTTTTGAACTTTGTCTAGATCATCTCATCAAGTACTTGAATTAAATATCCATTAGTAAAATAATTTTATAAATATTAAAATTTTGTTACTGAAAAAAGCACTTTAATAAATTGAAATTAAGTCAGACTTTCCATCGACCCTTAGAAATATTAAAAAAATAAACGTAATTTATTTTAAAAATGGAACCTCCTACACAATGTATTTTTAACTGCTGGGGTATAAATGATTTATTGCTGTAAATGTTCTCAGAATTTCCTCCCCGTTCTCAAGAACAACACTTGCGAACCCAGCTTATTGTGTCACCAAATGTAAATCGAAGATCTCTGAAAACATACAGTTTTTTTTTATCTTGGTACTCTTATTTGAATAGCTTATCGTCATCACCTCGAAGAAAAGCGAAGGAAGTAAAAATGTTAAAAAAAAGAAAACAAACAAAGAAAATTGGATCGAAATTGTATCGATCCGTGGGTGTTTTCTTAAGCAGAAAAAATGCCCTCTATGACAAGGGATAGCATCCGGGGCACTGGACAAGTGCCTGGGAAAGAGAAAGTCTGTAAGAAAAGAACTCGCTGAAATACATAAAAGAAAAAGAGAGAAAATATGAATGATTCTTCCGTTGGCATGTCTTTTTTTTCCTCCTATCTCTGATCCTTTTCCTTATCCCGGATTTTTTAGTAAACGGATGCAAGCCCAATTTCTAGATTCTTCTTTAGAGAAAGAAAAGAATGTGTGATGTATTGCCGAAGGGATTATGAAGATCAACCTTCTAAAGCTGGTTTCGAAAAGTTACTTTCAAGTGGGACATGGAAAGAACAAGAAACTTGCTAGTCAGATGAAGAAAAAAAATAGTTACCAATGAATTTTTCTGAACTTTTAAAAACATGAGTGAAAAATTGATTTTATGTTTAAGTGTTTTTAGCAGAAACTGTTGTCAAAATCAAGAAAATATCCTCTCATTATAAAACATTTTCGTGTTTCTGAACATCAAAAATGGTGGTAACTACTTTACAAATCCTCAGTTTTGGTGTTCCACTACACCAAGTCCGTGGATAGTTCCTGGTGTAGGGAAGCACTTATTATGTTCTTTTTACATTAATTGGTGTCAAAGGCTGGCCATCCATGTCTGTTATTCAGCAACACTAAAATTTATAATTACATTAAGATGCACATAAGAACCAGTAAAATTACTTTTTCGATACAATACAAGGCAAGGATCAAAAATTCAAGAAGAGTACAAAAAATAATTCTCAAAATAAAATTAGTTTGTTAATCAAACATATACACAGTGCGAATATAATATCAAAATGAACTCAATCAAAACCGAAATAAATACAAGTCAAATATTATAAAATTATTACACGGTTTGCAAATTTATGTAATCTTATGAGAACATAACTATAGTTATTTTGCAAGTAAAAATATACATGCACTTTACAAGAGTTATCATGAGTAGTTTTTCAAATCTATCTGACAAGATTACTCGGTATATAATCGACCACAATTAATATTCTTATATAGTAGGTAAAGAGGACTGAAACTAAAGTGATATGATCAGATGGCAATAGACTGACAATATAACCTTCACCAGTATAGTACAAGTAAATATTTTACCTTCTGCATTATCGCAGTATTAACTTAAAATAATGCGATAATGCACAATTTTTTTAAAGTTTCACATAAATTCGGATTAGTATTACAACTGAGCTTTTACAGTGTAGCTAAGGAGAAGACCATGGTACTTGTGACATTGAGTCACCAAATCTTAATTTTTCTGTTGGGATTGTGACCTAGAAATTAGGCCGACACCCCTGAACCCTCTACTGTGACGCCTCACTGTCTGCCGACCTTCACGCCTGTGACCTTCGGCAGCCTTTGATGTCAACACATGGTTTTTGGTTACTGTATGGTCACCGTTAGTGTTTAATTATGCTTAAATTTAAGGGGTTAGTCAACTCACTTCAGTTCGNAAAAAAAAAATTCCTAGCAAATGACGCTGTTGAGCGAACCAACAAGAGAAAAAAACACTGATTTAAAATCACTGCCTTGTTTTCGAAGGAGGACAAAAATGCTTTATTTAAGGATTGTATGAAATATATGATAGTTTGACAATTAAATATGGTTATTTGGACTCCCCCCTCTGATGAAAATTTCCTGGTTGCATCCCAACCGCAAATATAACCAATGCATAGAACAAATACACTATGGCAGGGCTGTAGAAAATAAAATTAAATGATGGATGCGAAGTTTTTTGTTTTAAATAAATCTTACGTCAAATATCTTAACCTATCTGGTTCATCTAAAATATTTTTTATTTCGTCATTAAACACACGTTTTTCAGCTCTTAATAGAATAGATTTCCATTTTTCTGAAATATTTTTTTAAGGATTTTACAAATATTTCTTAGTAATGAATCGTAATTTAAATATTATCTGCCAAAGATCACATTTATGCACAAAATTGTGTGAAGGTCTCAAATTTTAAATGATATAAAATTAAAGGAACACTTTACACTGTACTTAAAGTTTAGTGTATCGCAAGGACAAAAATGGTGGCAAATACATTGAGAAAAAAAGTATGGTCAAAACTGCTAGAATATGTTCAAATTTTCCGTGTTTCTCACTCTAAGGGAACTCTATAAAGATCGTTGATTCTTATCCACACTTTTTGGTAATGATTTTGATAAAATTAAATATAAAATACGGTTTTATAATGTGTGATAAAATTTGATAAACATAGTAAAATTTGTTAATTTTACTCTGAAAACTTAAATCATGGTATGAAAACTATTTAACATGATTCAATTTAATTTTCAGTTCTATAATTTTTTACTGAACTTTGAAAACCAGAATTTAAGGTAAACTATTTCCATATGAGCAAAAAAATTATCAAATGAATGGTTCAAATGCCTTATACTTTGTACCGTATATACCGTGCTTTTTTTTACTATAGATGCCATAAAAGTACAGTACGGTAATTTTACCAGAATTCTTTTCTCCGTGTATTTCACACCAAAGTGTTGTGATACACTATACATAACTTTTGAATCAAAAGTTTTACTATACCTATATTTTCTCACTACTTGCTGAAAAGTAGCGACTACCATTTTTGTTATTCAGTAACAATAAAATTTATAGTTAAAGTGAAATAAAATACATATAAGAGTAAACAAAATTATGATTATCGTAAGTAACACATTGTACATAGTAAATTTTTCTGCATCATGAGAATATACGTGATAATCATATTAATATCTTATACTATTTCACATATTATTCACATATTGTTCAAATATTATTTGAGTCACTCCTGTTTCAACAACCAATAATAAAATTGTGAGTCAGTGATGCAATATTTTTGAGGAAGACCCAGCTTAATAGCAGCCTTGCTATAATACTTTTAAATTTCTTAAAATATAGTTCATTTTAAACAAACAAATAACTTTAATTTTTTAAACTTACTGCTTAACTTTTAATTGAGATATAATTGCTAATAATTTTTTATAAAAGACATTGTTTAATAAATATTTAAATCAATACTATTTCAACAGTCACTGGTAAGTTAAAAATAAGCTGGGAAAGTCTAAGCTAAATAACTAAATAACTGAAAACTAAAATGTTGGTACCCGGGTTCATTTGAACCTGCTGCGCATTGATAAATGTTTTCTTCGAGTTACAAAAAGTTGTTTCATTGTTCAAACATTCGGAGATAAAAGTTAACTTTTAGTATTTTTTAACAAGGAACACGGTCTCCAGGTGGCTTTCAAGGCCAATTGACTTCTAATATTTTTTCCTTAAACTATTAGTGTCGGGAGAAAAAAACTCTTGAGATTTGACTTCCTTTCCGAAATCACTTTTAATGCTTGTTTTTACTGCGTTTTTTCCAGGTTCCTTCTCCACTTTTTGTGAAAGATCCCGAGGGAACATGTGGCTAGGAGGAAGCTTTCTTGTGTAAAGTCCCGTTTTACGGAAATAAATTGAGCCATAAAAATGTCTGCCTTACTTCTTGACTGGTACATTTTCTGCTGGAAGTGCTCAGTTAGTCGAAAAGAATGCTCCAAAATAGGATCTTTGAAGTTAAGGATTTTTCAATTGTTCTTTTAAGGAGAACATTCTTCTGTGATGTTTTTACGAAATAATATGATATAACAATTATCTGTATTTTTTACTTCTGAAAACATTGGCCCAAAAAGTTATGCTGTTTTTTCTCATACCATTCTTCAATATACAAGTAAGTATGGTATTTTAGAAAAAAAAATCGATTCAAAAATAGTCTTAAAATTTTAAAAATTTCAAGAAACTAGAATACTTGATGTCTAAATATTTCATCAATGGAAAAGTTATTTACCTTCAATAACAGCAAAACATAGTACTTAAAATAGATTTATTTAACTGAAAAATTGTTGTTTTACAACTTTGTCACAGGCACTAAGTTGAATCAAACAAAGTTTCAAAACAATTGATTGGTTGCTGCAAAATTATTTGCTTGATGATGCTTTTTAACTATCGATTAAGAAGTTTCAATATTTCTTTATTTTAAAATTTAGTACAGAAAATTGAATCTATGTATATTTTAAATATGGACATAAATTTCAAGATTTTTTTTAGATGCGATAAATATGAATGAATGCGATGAGCATGAATTTTTTTGCCTCTCTAAAAAACAGTTTTTAATTTAAACTTTTAGATCAAAGATTAAAAAGAGAGAATAGAGTAAAAGCACCCAATGATATGTTTTAAGTAAATTGCTACTGACGTCCAAATCAAATACTTTCCACCCGAAATGAACATTCGCAACCAACTTGGCAAATAAAAGATTTGCTAGCACGTGGCTGTCAAACAAGAACGAGTTTTTCTATTGATTGAATTAAGATTGCATTTGCGCTTGTTGTGGTCCAAAAATTGTTTCGAAATATAACGTAATTTAAATATATCACCTCAATATGTATTGTATTGGAATTTTAAAATAATTTTTAGATGAATTAAATTATTTAAACATTTATTTTTTGTATTGTTAGATAACAGTAAAATTTGCAGTTTTACTCGTTATTTCGCTCTTTTATACTAACAGGCATACAATAAAGTATTATTTGGAATGGTTTATCAGTGGAAAAGTTATTTATTGTACTTAATTTACAAAGTTTATTTTAAGGTACTTAAAAAACTTATTTAATGGAAAAATGGTTGTTCTTTAATTTTGCTAGAATCAAACAAATGAATGTTTTATAAAAATAATCCGAATGCTACTGTTTTTAATAACTGATTAAAAAATGTTAATATAACTCTATTTTAAAATTAAGTTCAACGAAAGACATTAAATCTATGTGTATTTTCAGTGTTTTAATTTGTTAAGATTAAAATGTTAAGATTATTTTAGATGCTATAAACATGAATTTATCGTTATTAAAAAATAGTTTCTGGTTTAAACTTTTAGAACAAATCTTCAGTCTGTATAAGAAGTAAAAACACCCAATGATATTTCCTAAAATAAATTGCTACTGACGTCCAAATCAAATACTTTCCACCCAAAATGAGCATCCGCAACCAACTTGTCAACCAAAAATGAGTTAGTGCGAAGCTGTCAAAGAAAAACCAGTTTTTCTATTGGTTGAGACAGTGTTTGCGTTGCCGAAGGACAAAGAAGCAACGGTTACGTAATTTGGTCAGTTTTGTTCCAGAACCCATTGTCTGCGTTCTCGCCACTAAAGACATTTCTAGCGCTTCTAGATTCAGTTATTGGAACAGAAAGAAATATAGAATAACTATAACAAACGTTCCCTTCTGACATTTCATAAACGGTGTTATATTTTTTGTAGGTATTGTTGGTTTAGTGTCTTTGAAAGTTTTATTGCCTAGATTTCATTCTCTGTCAAGACAAATTCTCCTGGGATATTCAGAAAAGTTATTAAATGTCTGATTTAACTAGATATCTATTCAATTTTTCAAATACATAGTTGATTAAAAATAATATAACTTGTTAAGATTTGTTAAAGGAAAACTACAGCTACAAATTACAGAAAATATCTCCGGTAGACAAAGCAAGTTATGGAAGAGAAAGAGACAAAAAATGCATAAGAAAGTTTGAGAATGAGACAAACACTTTGTCATTCTAATAACTAATTGTTATAGACATTCGTTGAATAAACTAATTATTTATAGACATTGGTTGAATAAATGAATTATTTATAGACATTAGTTAGTTAGACTAGTTATTTATGTCATTAGTTTTTAATTTTAAATTAATTAACCTGAAAAAAGAAGTTTCAAAAGAGAGACATAAATTAAACAAAGGTTTGAAGGAAGGAAAATATTTGAAGAAAATCCTGAATAAATTCTTACGCGTTATATTATTGCTTTCAAAGTATGCGTGTGTTACATATGATTTTAGTTGGAAATTTATCCTAAATTATAACTCTTCATAACACCGCAAAGTAGTGGGAAGAGCAATAAACAATTTAAAATTTGAAAAAGATCAGGATTTGAAAAGGAAAATTTGAAAAGAAAGAATAAACTATTAAAAACAAAGACAAATGACAATGTCAATTGTCTGTCTAAACAACGAGAGTTCTTTATTGTTTTTGTTCTTAATATAATTTGGTAATCTCTCCGTTTTCCTTGTAGCTTCCTTCGAATATTTAACATGCCGAAATATTGCATCTTTCAAAATGCATTTATATTAATTCTGGCTAATTTAATGTTTTCCTATGTCACACTTTGAAATTCTAATAACGGATTATTATAGATATTCGTTTTTAAACTATTTATTATAGTGATTAGTTAGAGAAACAAATTATTTATGGAATTTAGTTTTCAAATTCGAATTGATTAATATGAAGAAAAAAGTTTCAAAGAAATGCATAAATTAAACACGAAATTAAAATGAGGAAAATATTTCAAGTACATCATGAATAAATTCTTAAACGTTATACTATTTCTTACAAAGAATCTGCGTGTTATGACTTCATTTTTAAGTTAATCCATAATTACAACAGTTCACCGCACATCAAAGACACAGAAGGAACAATAGAAAATTAATAGCGCACAATTAACATTTAAAAATTAACAATAAACAATTTAAGATTTGAAAAGTTTCAATGTCCAATTTCAAATTTGAAGAGGAACAAGAAACACTCAAAAACAACGGTAACGGACAATTTCAGTTACGTTTTGATAATTGAGAGTTCATTTTTTATTCAACATATATCTGTAATAACTCTAGTTGATTTTCATGATTATTTTAATATATTATATATTTTTAATATATAGTATATTTTTAATATATAATTTTTTTTTATATTATGATTTTTTTAATATCCTCTAACTATTTTTTTTTTTGTTTACCGCTTTTCTTAAAGAGTAAAATGTGATACTTTATGTTTCTTAAAATTTTATTTAAAATTATATTTCCACTTTCTAAAATTACATATATTTTTAATTCAAGAAGTTATTTCTGTAAATGAATATTTCACCGTTGGCAATTATTTAGTAAAATAATATTTGTAAATATTTTACTGAAATATCTATGATCCTTGAAAATTTCTCAATTGCAGAATCTAAAAAAATTTGCGTATTTCCAGTAGGTCTAGCCTCTAACATTATATTTTTTTAATATTTACTTTTTCTAACATATAATCACATTGTATACTAATAAAAATTTAAAACATGCAAAATGATGTTTGTCATCTTTAAACACAATTCCCAAGTTGAAAATTGGTATTTTTTAACACTGTTGTGTATTTAATAATAATAACTTTTCAGTAATTTTTTCAAGCAGTAAATAATTCAGTACTTATTAACTGCAGAAAGTAAAATATACTATAAGAGTGCAGCCTGGTTTACTTTTCTAATATATATTCAATGTATTCAGTATATTTATTTTAAAAGATACAGTGCTAATACAATTGTATATTACCGATTTTTAAATAAATAGATTTTATGTTTTATGACTTAGCAGTACTTTTCTTCTGAAAAATATTTTTATTTTCTCTATCTTTAAATAATTTATTTAAACTTTTCATTCATTTTTGCACAGCATATTTTAATCAAATATTTAAATAAGCTTTCCAAAATAAATTTTAAAAGGTTAAATTCATTTATTAATATTTCATACACTCACTAGTGAGTTTAACGACATTTTTTTTCCCTAAGAAATGGGCATTGTTGACTTTATTACCATAAAGACAAAAAACTCTTAAGTTTACTTTAAAAAAATATCTTTCTTCTTTCTGGTTTAAATAACCTGTTTTATATTTTCTTTTTTAAAATAATAATATCTTTATACCATAAAAACGCAGTTTCTACAAACTTGAGTGTATATAAATAACTAAAATTGAAACTTGCTTGTAGTAAAAGATTTTTTTTTCCCGAGTAGTATCAGTTACATGCAAAAGAGTTCAGGATGTAAAGTGTGACTCCTTAAAAATGGCAGAAAAATAAAGACAAAGTCGTAAAAATTTAATGCCATCATAAAGCATTCAATAAAGACTCAGTTACCAGTAATTCACTCTAAATCAATATCGCACTTTCTGTTATGTACCGCAATAATGGTATTAAAACAGTTTACTTTATTGAGTCATTTGCTGCCGTGGGCAAACATATGTAAATAGTTATTTTGACGCACGTAAAAGTTACATAATTTCACCTTTAATTACTTCGAGGTTCGAGTTTATTAAGAGCTTCTGAGATGACGTTTTAGCATAAATATGCACTTAAAGTTCGTGTTAATCTCAGAAAAGTGGTTTTTGGGTTAACTAGATATTAAATTATGCATACCGTCTTCATTTACGAAAAACTCGTGTTATTATTACTTCATGAAATTTACTTAAGGAACTCATAAAACGGTGCTTTATGTATAAAATAATGATTTTTTTTAGAATTTATGTAATTGTTGTTTTGGGGTTTCAGGGGTGAGTTTTAATTATATTTCGATTTAATTAAGTAATTAAATAAACTACACATAAAATACACATTAAAAGTTCGTAACGTATTCATCCAGGTAAATATTCGAGAAATTTTTCTTTTTCTTTTTTAAATCTTACAAAAAGAAGATAAAAATAATTCGTGATTTAATGTATCATACAAAATTATACAAAAAAATATTTTTATGTATCTTACTTTTAAAACTGATTAATAGTTTTGGTTAAAAAAACAATTAGTATGTGCATATAAATAAAAACATATTTTTCATTTACATATCTTTGTACGGAAACAACATACAAAAATTAAAACAATGATATTTTTATGTAGTTTAAACAAAATATTTTTTTGTAATAATTACTTTTGAATTCTATCCATTGTCTTAAATTAAATTATTTAATTACTTTACGGAAATCAATTATTACTTCTCAACTAAAATATAAAAATATTTAATATTATATTAGCATTTTCCAATTGTTTGTCTGATAAAAAAAATTTCAGTGATATAATGTATTATTATTTATGTTTTACAATATAATGTTATTTGTTCGTTTTAATATACCGTTAATATTTAAATAAAAATGGCTGATAAATAACTGCATCTAATTTCATGTAGCATAGTAAACATTTTGTTTATTTCAAGAACAATATGTTTTTGCAAATTTGTTAAACAACAAAAGAAAAGTTATTCTATTTTTTCAATTTGATTTTTTTTTCTGAAAATTAACGAATTCTATTGATAAATTTAAAAAATAAGATTTTGCTCTCATAGTATTTGGTGGATTTTCTTTAATATTTTAAGTAATTTCAAAATCAAGTTCAAATCAATCAACATCAAAAGCACATTATTTCAGATTTTCTTATTGTTTGAAATTTTCTGCTTAAGTTATATTGTTAAAATTTTTTACTTATTACAAAATAGCTTTCTTAACTTTTATTAAGATTTGAATTTTCTTAAAGCAGGCCATATTTTCAATATATCCTCAAAGTAATGGTCACATAATGTTTCAGCTGATGTTTTTCATTGTGCACATTAATGTGCATAGTAGGGTTCTTACAGTTTATAATGGTCAGCTACACTACACTTTACTTTTTTGGGGTATTTTTTCGTCAAAGATATATAGTACTAACTACATTATCCCAAAGTGGTATTGTACAAACACCATATATAACTCTTGTATCCAGGTGCTATATTACACCAAAAGTGTTCCTTAAATTTACTTGGTGCAAAGTAGTCGTTACCGTGTTCGTTATTCAGTAACAGTGAAATTTATAATTACAGTAAGGTATGATGCACATAAAGACTTGTAAGTTACTTTTACGATACAATATAAAGCACAAATCATTAACGTAGGATGGATATATGCAATATTTCCTAAATTAGTTCAATAATCAATCATAAGCACAGCTCAGAGCTAATATCAATATGATCCCGACCTAAGCTTAACAAAGCCGAAATGTATAGAAATATATATATTATATAAATCAGTATAGCTTTATATTATAAATTTATTTCATCGGTAAATTTTTGTAAATATTTTTTGAGAACATAATTATCTTTATTATACAACTGTAAACATGCATGCATATATATAGCAGTTTATTTATGTTTTAATGTTTTAATATGTTTTAATATGGTGAGTAGCGGAATCAACTTCTCACCTTATTTGTTTGATTATTAAAATAAATTTTAAAAAGCCGGACGATTAAAAAACGTATTCCAAAACAGGTTTAAACAATTCATGACGAAAATTCATTTGATTTCTTTCTTTAGCTTTCTAATTATTTGGAGTTCAAATTTAACTACATCCTCTTAGGTGTGTATGAAAACTTGTTTTAGGATTAACTTGAAAAACAATTAATTTATAGAGTTTTTCCATCAATGAATTATGATAGGTGCTCTAACACAGTTTATACAGAGTAGGGTTAAAATGTTGCCTACAATGTAACTCACAATGTAATCTAAAAGATGTACACTGTAGAGATTAAAGTGTAGAGATTAGAGAGTGTAGAGATTAAAGTGTAGAAATCAAAGTGTCGTGAAAATTATTAATTTATGAAGATTCAACAATTAGTGAAGTTTAGGATTAGTTTTAAATGGTAGAAATATTCAAGATTCTTATTTTATATTTCTACTAAAAAATAATGAAAAAATAAAAAATAAATAAATAAATAAAATTAAGAAAATAAAAGATTAGAAGAGATTTGCATTAAATTCTCTAAGAATAAATTGGGGAGGTTGATCCTTTTTGTTCATCTGAGAGTGATTGCTAATAAACAGATTAAATTCATGATGATACTTAACCATGAAAGCACGATCATCTATTAGAAGTCTTTACAGTTTATGAAAGCCTTAATTACAAAATTAAAAAAAAATTTAAAAATTGCTATTTCGTCTTTTTTTCTAATGATTCCAAATGCTGAAGTCTCTGAAAATATGAAAAAAATTAAAAAATAAAAAATATTTGTAATTCTTTGTTTCTAACGCACTAGAACTGCTCAATAGGCTATTGGCGACGGTCTGGGAAACATCCCTGATCCAAAGACATGACATCACAATTTAATCCTCTGCAGGACGACTCCCTCGTTTTGATAGCGACGTGGGAGTAAAGTCGTGAAATTTACAGTCGAACACTTTAACGGGAACCGATATCGCACATGCTGATGCAATTCACACGCTGATCAAAATGATCACCCTCCCGCTCACTAACCGCAGTCTGTGATGTTTCAAGACGGTGGTCTACCGGGAACTGCTTCTTATGATCAGTCCACTGTAGACTCGCTTTCGTATATGCCAGTTTTGCACGTAGAAGATATGCAGTCAACTGCGTCTCATATAATGTAACGATAGTAAAAAATGCATTTGCTCCGCAGCATTTTACTTCTCTGAAATGTTTTCTAATGAATTTGATAATTTTTTTAAACTTATTTCAAGTTGGTTGCAAAATATTAAAATTTAAAATTATATGTGATATTAAAACTAGAAAAAAATAATAATAAAAAAACAGCTCTCCTCGTATTGTATCAAGAAAAAAACTGTAAATGATATTTTTTAAATAATTTTAATCCTGATAACAGATAATAGGAAAAGTGTTTTGAATTTTGCAGAATATAAAATTATTTTCTGAAAAATGGGGTTTTCTTTGATTTGAATATCTGTATATTTAAGTAAAATATATATTTTTTTTAATTTTCAAATGCGAAGCAGAAACATTGATAAAAATTACATGCTTTCGTGTCGAATGATAAGCAGAAAAATACTTCAATTTCTCATCTTCAGAAAATTTTTGAAGCGTTATAAAGCAATACTGTCTAGACGAAAAAACGAAGATGTTACAAACAATCATCAAATAATATTTTTACAACCATTTCGAAAGCTACAAAAACAATGTTAAAGAATGAAAGAACGTAATAAGGTGAAAAAAGAAATGGGATACTTCAGGAATAAGCTATTCCATAAACTTCAAAAAAGGAACATCATTTTGTGAAACTTACACTAGCGCTGACGTCATGGAAAGAAAGCCAGCCATTTTTTTGATTCGTTAAAATTTAATTTATTTTCAATTCTTATTTTTTTCAATATTTTTTTCCTTTTTTTTCTTGCTTTAATTGCAATAAAGTCTAACAGTATTGAAAACTTCAGACTTGGACTAAATATTGTTTTTCTAAGAGTTTCTTTCCGAATTTCTTTCAGAATGAGTACAAGAGTTCCAACAGAGTGAATTAAAATACCTCAAATCCCACTATAAATGAGAGTGTCTTCTTCTAATTACATTTTTATGAAAATGAATGAGTTATTTATATGAAAATGAATAAATATATTTTTATGCATTCAAATTTTATTCTAAAATGTTTCAGGCATAAATATAAATACCTAATATTTTTTGACCCACATATTTTACATTTTAATTTATAACCGGCATTAAACAGCCGACCCAATTCTGAGTTTGAACAATCTAAGCTCAAATCCGTAGCCTTGTAATTTTGAACCCAACCCAGAATACAAGGAAACTTCTGGATCAAGGAATGATACAAACAAGCATTCGCGGAGGACTGCTTGATTAAACTAAGCCGCATTTGCGTTACATGCGCATAGAGATGTTTTGTCGCTTAGCTAGACGGCAAAGGGATTCTAACCTATGATGGGTTAGTCAGGGGTCCCCAACCCTATTCCCGCGGGCACCATGGCGCCCGTCGATCGATCTAGGTGAGCCCGCTGCTTGTACCCAACGATAAAATATTTCAGTTTTCCATTTTCCCAATAAATGCTATGCAAATACTATGCTATGCAAATACATATTGNAACTAAATAATTTAAACTTGGAGCTGCAGGAAAAAGACAAACATAAAGCAAAAATGATAAAGGCTATAAACTCGTTCAGAGCTAAGCTAGTTTTGTGGATATCACATTTGAAAATGAAGTCTCTTGTGCATTTTCCAAACATGAAAAAAATGTTAGGTGACAGTGAAATTGACTTATTAACATTTGTCATCAACCTCCAATTGTTTAAAGATCAATTTAAAAAGCTCTTTCAACAATTTAATATCATCGAGCCTTTGATAACTTTTTTGTTAATCCTTTTACCAACCAAATAAACGTTACCGTAATAGCAACATACGTTTCAGAATTTCTTCGAGTAAAGCGAGAAGAATCGAAGATAGAAATTCTGGAATATGATTGAAGGAATAAATTCCATTCTTAAAAATAGCATTATATTCTCCCAATTATCTAGCGCTGGCCAGCGAAATGCCATGCCTAACACCACATTGACTGTATTTTATAAATAATTTTTATATTTCATATGTTTTGAAAGCAATTTAGTAATTATTTATTTTACACAAGAAAATTAATACTAATTATATTCATATGTTAAATTAATTTTTAAAATTAAATTTTTTTGTGCACTATATGTAGTGTGTAATATTACCTATGTCTACCAACTATAAATTTATCTTGAAAAAATAAATGGTGCCCGCCATTCGACCAATATTCTGGTATTTGCTCTTAGGTACAAAAAGGTTGGGGGCTACTGGGTTAGATAAACGAATTATATATTTAGGCCTACTAAAAGTGCAGTTTTAACCCATTCAGTCATTTAAAAGAAATATATATTTTCCACACAGAAATGCCCTTATATATTTCTAGTGTCAAATCACCTTTGTATTTGATTTCATTAAGACATGAAAAAACGCACATTTTTCGAATATAACTATGCTAAGCAGATTAAAATTGGCTCAATATCTCACAAATTATTTGAATGTGTTTTTCATGTCTAGCATAATATCAAGGCAGCAATTTACTTTGCATCGCGGGGAGTGTCATTTCCAAGCGAGAAAAAGAAAAAAAGAACTTATAGTAAAAAAAACAGCATCAACAAAATATCAAGCTAGCGATCATTCCATAATCTTCCTTTTTATCCCTTTCAAAAGCTGAATCCGCAATCCCGGCATAGCGTCTCAAGAACATCAGCCATTTTGGGAACAAGCTTTCTCATGAGCCCCAACAAACGAACATCATTCCACCAAATTTGCACCAGCGTTGACGCTAAAAGGAGAAAAAAAAGGCACTCTTTTTTTTTCCATAAATTTTTATTCGTTTCTTTTTTTCCTTATTGAAGCCTGTTTCTCTCAGCGTCTTGCTTTCAAAAAGTCTCTTTTGAGCGCAAAAGGCGGTCTCATTAGGCTACCTAATTTTGCCCTTCCTGATCGATGAAGAAACGCGCATGGAATCCATTAGGCTGATTTTCGTTTCGCCATTTCCCATTTTTGTTGCTAGATTTTCAGACGATATTCAGTTCTAAAAAGAGAACATATTTCAATTCATCTCATGTTTCAATTTTATGGTGTAAAATATTGGGTAGTTGGAATATTTATAGCAGTTTTATCAATGTTACATAAGAGAATTACGTTTTCAAATGCTTAATGATGTGATGCAATGTAAATTATTTATTTTTATTGCTCATTTTTGTAGTTATGGTTCAAAATTTTGCAAATTATATTATTCATTCCCCTTTTTGTTATACTTTATTCATATTATGAAGTATATAAAATTCAAATAAGTAAACTATGCAAAATCACGCAATTAAATATTTTTTTTAAAAATAAATGTTTGTGAATAAATTTATTAGAAACATTATGCAACGAATAGATTTTCTTGCCTAATTCTCTGATGAATATTTTATTCCTTATATTTTTTTATAGTAAATGAAAGGAAAGATTGTGCCTTTAATTTGATAAGTTTGCAAACACATTAAAATTTAAGATGATTGTTTGTAAACTTTCCTGTAGAATACGGAATACATAAATTAACAAATTTAGTAAACATTGTTTAATATTTTTGCCCAAAAATCATATAATTACATAATAATGCTATTAATTTTTTTTTGCAAAGCACTGAATACTTAATATTTTAATAAGGATACCTGGAAAATTTAGATAATTATCATACATAATTACCTACATAAATTATCCGCCATATTGATTGTTGTAACTGCTTATTTTTATATTCATATTACATAATAAGTACTCAATTATAAGTTTCTATTCTCACTGAATTTAATAAATTATGCTTGTACAGTTTTAAAATCATTTTTTTCATTACTTCTGAAAGCCAGATTATCGAAAAATGAGAATTAGGGAGAATGTAAGATTTGTAAGACTTACAATCAGAAATTTACAAAAAAAATTACGAACAAATGGAATGTAAGATTTACAAACAAATGAATAAATAAAATAAAATACTTAAAATTCTCCAAAAATGTCGAATATCTACGTCTTACGTTTGTTCTCAATTTATGCTTCTTTTTTAGTATGACAACAAGCATTTAATTTTTAACTAAGAGAGTATCACAAATTAAATAGCAGAAATGTGTATACAATTTCCTGTAAATTTCTTTAAAGATTTAGCATTATTAAGATGTAGTATTTCGATAATTTTTAAAAAGTGCTAATAAAATACATACAACTTTACAATGCACTTTAGTAGTTATTCCAAACAAATGATTTAAAAAGGCAAATATAAGTTGGTTCAAAAATATTAATGTTAAAATAGTCTAATAATTAACTTTTTGCATTAGAAAAATTAATATATACCGGAGCTGTATCCTTCTTTCTCAAAGAATGCTATTTTTAATATATTATTTCATTTCGCTATTATTATTCTCCTTTATATAGATGCAATTTCCATTTTTATTTACTATGACAGGCCTAAACGTTTAAAGAGTCTGTTGAAGAAAACTGGTTTTTGGATCATTCAATTTATTTTCTTGTGCAGCTCTAGTGCGACGTACATGAACTACAACAACAACTCAATTTATTTTCATTAAATAAAAAATAAATTTGAATACTTTTGAACCCTGCGTAAATTCAATTTTTCATATATATCTTTCTGCGAATAATATAAGGTATATAATACATTGTTAAATATATTATTAACTGCATAATTACAAACGAAAATACTTTTTATTATTAAAATGTATTGCAGTATATATTAATTTGCTCCTCATTCAAATACTTTTTAATAAATTCTCTACAGGGAGTGTAATCAAGATAATTTATTCGCCAACATGTCCAAAACTAAGCCAATTTAGTCTCGCCATTTGACGTAGCACTAAAAAATGCCTGTGTTAAATTACGGAACATTTTCAAAGAAAAATATTGACTTACCTCAACTTTCTGGTTTCAGCTTTGCCTTTTTCTTTTGATATTTTGATAGCGTAATTACCTCCTTAGAATAAATAAGAAGCTTCTTTTATAGAACAATGACATTTCTTTCGGGCAATTAATGTTGCCCAGGGTATATAATGCAACTCATCTTTCTTACACAGAAAGATAAGGGAAGGAATAAAATACGAAACAAAGAAAATCGTCTGCCTGCACTCTTAAAGATCAAAAGATTATTTCCTGTCCTGGTGGAAAACTGTTTTTTTTTTCTTTCACTATTCCAAGCATAAAAATATAGTACGTACCCGGATTCATCAATTTCCAGTTCAGAGCAAATAAAATTGGTTTCGAAAATTTTAATAGAAAAAATTGTTTTGCTGTTCGTGAAAATTAACATCAAAGAAAGAGCATTAGGATCTTTATTGGTATTTAAATAAAAAAACACATTAAAAAATACGACTATTAAATCAGTATATTAATACTTTTTTAAATAAATTGTTTAAGTACTTTTTAAAGGAAAAAAAAGTTCAAAGGAAAATCAAATAGTCTTAGCGCCGCGTTCAACAATGATTTTTGTAAAACAAATATTAAATTTTATCTAACAGAACTGTATAGACTATGTTTTTAGAATAATTTTTCGATGTATCAAATTAGACGTAAACTGATAAAAAATATAGGGTCAAAACTACTATAATATGGTACAGTCTATCATGTTTCTTTAATTTTTTCTGGCTCTTTTTACCGAAGCTCTTTGGTAATGATTTTGGAAAGATTGACATTAAAAAATGGTTTTATAATATGCCATAAAATTCCATAAATATGGAAAATTGGACACTTTTATCATGATACCTTAGAGCATGGCATAAAAACCCTTCATTCGGTTAAATTTACTTTTCAATTTTGTATATTTTACTAAATATGTGGTAATTAAAACTGTAATTTTGTTGTGTTTTTATAATTCACATGAACAAAAAAATACCAAGTAAATGGTTTAAATGCCATACATTTTCGTTTTAATAACCAGAATTATATATATATATATTTTTACCAGAAACATTACCACAAGCTACAGGAAATTAACCAGATTCTTTTTCTCCTCTTAAGGAACGATTTAATTCCTAATTTTTGAGAAATTTGTTAATACTGACATTTATTTAAAAAGTAATGAAATAATTGCTTAAAAATAAGATAGTAAATCAAATTATATATATATTAATCCTTAAAGACATTCCATGCTATGTACTATCACAATTATTATAAAAAATAAATACAAAAATGTTTATACACTGTCACAAGTTATTGTTGAAAAGTGGAGAAAACAAAATAATCTTTTTGGAATCTGTTAAATCAAAGTTGAGCAAAACGGATGAACAAAACTTCAACACTGTTGGATTCTGAGAGTAAACAGAAAGAAATTGAAAAATTATGATCGAAAATACCATCATATTTCATCGAGGCATAAAACAAGTAACAAGTAGTTGCGATTTGTTAAATTTGGATACAGTTTTTAATTTTTCCCTTAATTATTAATTAATTTTCAAACTCAAATAATAATTTTTTGGTGGTCATTTTCATGAAAAACATGGAACGATAATTTTTACGAATCATCTCGTAAAACACTCAGTACTTTAAGAGCATATGTTGACTGAAAACATTTTTTTTTGTCGTGTCTATGACATAGCCGAATCAAATGTTTCCATATGTCTTGATCACTGCTTCTACGATTTGCTTGATGTTATCGTCATAAAGGTCAATCAATGACGGCAAGACTCCTATTTCTCTCAGATTAGCACTCATTGCTGGACACTCAAAGATGTGGCATGGTGTCAGCTGTGTATCTGGGCAGTTTTCACAATTCCTATATACTTTCCTGTCCTCTCTGTCGATCTTCATGCCTCTGTGGTTATTGGTTCTCAGCCTGGCTATAGTTTTTGTTGTGGATCTATCTGCATTTATTTTACAAGTCATGTGTTTCGTAGGAATTGATTTTTCTCTTAGTTTAGATTTAGCAATTGCATTTGCATCTTGGATGGAGACGTTACAGTCATTAAAGTTGAGATTTCTGGCTTCCTTGGCTAATTTATCTGCATTTTTATTGCTTGTAATGTCAACGTGTGCTGGTATCCACTGAAGAGTACAAATTCTGCTTAAGTCCTGAAGATCATGAAGATTTGAAATAATTTCTTGAGTCCTCTTTTAAAATTGCTTGGAGGGCGGCCTTCGAGTCGCAGAAAATAACAAGGCCCTTTGCTTGCTCAGAGGTGGGAAGGGCTTTATACATATTAAGGGTCTCCAAAATTGTCCGTAGCTTGCAGGTGAAGTTAGAGGCTTATAGTGCCTGCTCCAAATTTACCTTGTTTAGGGGAATTACTTAAAGTAGTTAAAAACACTCCAGAGCCTCCATTTGTGATAGTTTTATCAGAGGAACCATGTGTATATGCATGTACAAAGTTCTCTTTTGGAACAATTTCGTACAAATATCATAATGATGAAATTAAAATTACATATATTTTTAAATAACTTCAAAAAGCTTAAGAGGATTAGTCTTACTGTTTAAGCGTTACATTTTGATTGTTAATCAAAATAAAACGCAAATGAAAGCAAATCCATTTAGAATAAGAAGAAAACAATTAAATGGAAAACACACACAATATCTCTATAAATTTTAGTATTTTAATGCTGCTAATACTCAAAAAAATTATGTCTTCAAAATTTTCGGGAAGCATTCTAAGCATTAAAATATTTCGGTACATTCTTTTAAGTACTTATTTGGTAAACGTCGTGCAATACCGCTATATAACGTAGAAACATAATGGTATGAGTATAAAGTTTTATAGGAACATTAAAGTAGAGTTTTCAAACGTTGTTAGTGCATTTTTTTTTGGTCAAAAATCACGTGGTGGGATCCAGTTTTAAACATTAATTTCAATCTTTTTTGGTTGTCATCAGCATAGAATTTTAAATAAATGTTTCAGAGTAGAAATAATAAAAAAAAGTTAGGGTTTTAGACTAAAAGAGTTGTTTCTTTATTATAAAGTTTAATCTATAATAATACTTTATTATACTACTTATTAAGACTACTTAATGTTAAATTATAGTTTAAGAGATTCCTTTAAAGATTAACTCTTAGTTTTATGCGCAATGTGATGCGCTCACAAATTTTACTTAATATATTAAAGAGTATGTTTTGTAAGCGAAAATATTAGAATACGTTTGCTCTAAAAAATATATTTTTGTATAAATATATTCATTTTAAAAATAAACTTTTAATTCTAAATGTTATTTTAAAAGCTAATTACCACACATGACTTTTTATGTTTACTAAAAGACTTTAAGAAAACATAAGGAAAATGTCTGCACGTGTGAAGAGGGTGCATTAGCTCACCCGCTTCTCTCAACTAACGTGTGGTACTAGCAATCATAATTTTTTAGTAAATGTATTTTCAGTGAATAATTTCAACTTTTGTTGAAAAAACTGTTTTATGCTAATAAACAACAGTTATTCCGAAAGTCCGAATCGGATTTTGTGAGCGGCAGCTAACAAAGACTTAGCTAAGTTAAAAAGCGTTTCTATGGAATACCATATATGCGAAACCGATTCTTTATTACTCCAAACATTGTGACATCCTTTTTATTTTCAGCCCTCAGCGGGTTTACCATCTTTAAGTAAACATTATCAAGCCCGCGGGGTACCCTAGTGATAGATCTTCTCTTCGTTTTCCTCTCCCTTTACTTCTTTCTTCTTTTTCTTCCCCTTAATGTGGTTTCCGAATTTACTTGAGAGGGCTTTTATTATCATAAATGTCATGTGTTGGCTAGGGTCAGGCTCGCGGTCAGTTTATGGGCACTTTTTTAAGGCTGGAGGCTGCTTAAGTGGTAACTAGCGAGCGTATGGCTATTGGTCAGCATCGGTGTTATATAGCAGATTGGTGAAAGCACAAATGTGTTATTTGCATCCCATTAGTTGGACTCCGTGGTGGGTGGTGTCTTTGGTAGCTGAAGTAGGTGATATTTTCTATGACTGAAAATGGCAAGGTGTTCAATTCCGCACAACCAAGTAAAAGCAGCAGAGAAACAATCACACCTTGTAATAACGCTCGATACTTTTTTATATATTTAACCAATCCTGTTATAACAAATAAATCTTTTGCCAATGTGTCTAAAGTATTGATACACAAGACTCCTCGCTCTGTTCTAGGAGATGTAGCCTCAGTGAAAAATTGTTGACCTTGTTCAGTTCTCCTCTTAAAAACAAGCCACGGTTTTAACCGCATGCAAGATGTGCTCATTTGATGTTACTGTCGCATCCCATAAGTCTCGAAACACCTGCAGAGGTGTAATTTCAGAATCAGATTATTTGAACGATACAGAAGAAATGATAGTGGAGGAATTAGAAATTCAAAATGTTACAGCTGTACGAAGGATCAAGATTTGCAAGGATGGTAAACTCATCAAAATGAAACATCTTATCCTTAAGTTTAAGTCACCCAAACGCCATCTTCGAGGAAGCTTGCTTGGCATAACTGCCAAGTTTGACCATATGTGTCCAATCCTGCGAGATGTTTTAACTGCCAAATGCTCGGACACTCTAAAACATCATTTCGAGGCAAGCCTACCAGTACTTGTTGTTCTGGCTTTGGAAACAATGACACTTTCATCGAGTTGAGGTCCCCTTATATAGATCTCAAAGGTGATCAAATTGCATACTCAGGTGTTATCGTAAATGCTCACAGGAGAGGCAAATACAGCCTATCAAATTTATGCAAAGCCTGACATTTAGTGAAGCCTGGCGAATAGTAACTCTCTGTACACCCCGTCCGGGCTTGTCCTATTCTGCAGCTGCTAAGATTTCGCATAATTCAACGAGTACGCAACTAGATATTCTATCAGCATCTTCCTAATAACACACAAACCGAAAACTTTTACTCCATCTTCACTAAACAAAAAAAATTCATAATTTATTTTACTTGACAGTCAACACCTCGTAGACCTGTATCAATGTCTCCTCCACCTACAAAAACATCCCAAACAAATTTCTCAGAGAAGTTTCTACCTGCTCAAACTTAGCTCTCGAACTCAAACCTCCCTCTTAGTGAAAAACCTGTCCTTACTCGTATTACTCAAATTTAATCAGTACACCCATCAATCTGCTTCTGCTCTTTCATAGAAGAAGGGTGATATTTTAACGCTATATCCTTCGGAAGATGAATCCGATGGACGGTGCGTCTTCATCCTTTTCCACACCCAAAAAAAAATAAATAATGAAAATTCCCCTCATTCCTTAGAACTGTCGCAGTGCAAGAAACAGAATCTCTGATATCGGAGATATTGTTTTTAAATATCAACTCTCATGTGTAGCGCTTCAAGAGACGTATTTATCATCATCAGACAATTTTAAATTTCGCAACTATGTCGGCCATCAAAAGGATTGTGTTGTATCATTCAACCTAACGGTTGTGCTGTAGTTTTAATCTCTACATATTTTCTTTCATTTCGCCTTTTATTATCGACTTCATTACAGGCTTTTGCCGCTCAAATTTACGTTAACATCTTCATTATAATCTGCTCTATTTACTTACTTTTACATGCCTCTATTTCCCGATTCTTGTTAAATTCAATGTTTCAACCACGTCCTGCTTCTTTCCTACTATTCTCGAATTTTAATAGTCACTGAAAACTATGAGATAGTTCAAACTCTAATGCTCATGAACGCCAAGTAGGAAGACTCATAATTGACCATAACTTATGCTTGCTAAATCAAGATGAGGACACATATTTTCAAGCCCCCACACAGTCCTTCCATTGCATTGACTTAGCTTTATGTTCCCCTGAAATTTTACCATTCTCACAACTTTCGATCGATGACGATCTTCATTATAGCAATCACTTTCCTATAATTGTTTCACATTCAGCTACTGTTAATAATACTTCCAGATCCTCTGTTTTCATCTGTCACCGTGCTCATTGTAGTATCTTCAATCAGCTTTCTGACATCAGTGAAGATATGGTAACAGATAATAAATGGCGCTGTTCAGAATAAAACTTCGTTTATAATGCATGCTGCAGAAGTTAGCATACCAAGGACATCTACCTTTCTTCACCAACTCGGCAACCCTTGGTGGAATACTGAATGTTCTAAAGCTCACAAATAGAAGCACCGCTTGTAGAATATCTTCTGTCGCTATCCAACAAACGTTACCTTTGTGACCTTTAAACGAGCAAGAGCCTTTGCTCACAGACAAGAATCCATTGTGAAAGGGACTCTTGGAAGCGTTACTTTTCATCCTTCACATCTACGACATATCCCAGACAAGTCTGGACGAGAGTCAAAAGAGCTGATGGTATCTACCGTAAATTCTACATTCCAGTATTTGATAGAAACGGTACTACGTATTCTGACCCTGTAGATGTGAGTAAAATTTTGGGTGAAAGTTTCGCTGGTATCGTACAATTACAGTCCAGCCTTTCAAGCGCGCATGAGTTGCTGAAAATCGTAAAATAGATTTTGTAACGAGACAACATTTTCAATATAACCGAGCATTTACAGCGTCAGAACTACCACGAGCGCACGCTAAAGCCTCCATTACAGCCCTGCTCTCCTTGCTATTTCATATAGCACACTTCGCATATACAATACTACATCCTTGCACAACATTCTCGTGATTTTCAACAGAATTTAGGTGAATGATATCTATTCCACTAGCGCATGTGAGGCGATAGTTATACCCATCTTGAAGCCAGATGGAGATGCGACTGAACCAATGAATTATCGCCCATTAGCACTTTCTACTTGCCAATGCAAAATTCTCTAGCGAATAATAAACTCTCGTCTTGTTTATTACCACGAAAAGAAACATCTAATCCCCGATTTTCAAAACTGATTTTGCAAGGACAGATCGACTGTGGGTAACATTGTAGCTTTAGAATCACGATTTCATAATGCTTTTGTTCGACATAACCATCTTGTATCTATTTTCTTTGATATTGAAAATCCGTAAGATCGGACATGCAGCTACGGCTTTCTGAAGTCTTTGCTTGACATGGGTCTCCGTGGTCATATCCCTACATTTATGAAAACTTTTTGAGTCGGAGGGTATTTTCGAGTCAAAGTAGGTAATACATTCTCTGATGCGTACATTCAATCGAAAGGTGTTCCACATGGTAGCTTACTGAGTGTCAGACTTTTCCCACTTTACAGTTCATGCTCGTTAAGTCGGCCTACTAAATTGATCCGAGTGGAGGCCTTCTCTCTTCTGGGAGATGTTGCGTAGCCCCATAGTATATTTTGAATAATACAGAAAAGAACAGTCTAAAGAAGATCTATCTTCTGAGAAAAGAAATATACTTTATTACATTGCCCATAGCCATTCAAATGTAAAACACAAAAATGTGCGTTGGGTTGAGTATTGTGCATTATAAAACATTTCATAGAAAGAAAAATTTCTGTATTTTAATAAATAAAAAAAATATTCCTTCATAAAAATATCGCATATAATAATTAGTTTTCATGAAAGAAAAAAAGTCTTTCAAAGAAAATGTACGAGAGAGCGATAATTTCAAAACCAACTTGTACTCAAAATAAATACCTCGAGCATATATGTTCACTCAAATTTTTCTAAAAACTAAAAGCTATTTCTTGAAGAATATTTTAACCTAATTTAAACTTATCTTTCTTTTTTTCCTTTACGAATAAATTTAAGAAACGCCATTGCATGCTACACGACTCTTCAGCAAAGAAATTTGCATACAAATGCATTTTGAAAGATCACTTTATGCCGAAATTTCTGAATTCATAAGCTATGTCATTACGCATAATACCGCGAAAGCAGTCTCACAATAAAGCTCAGAATTCTATTTTGAAATAGGTTTAGAAATGTCAATCATATATATTGCTCTGCATATTTACCTTCAACTTTTTTTTTAAAATTGAGAAAATGGCTTTTAATAAGAATGTCATTCTTCAATCAAAAAATAAAAATTCAATAAATTTTTACTCTAGAGATTTAAAAGATTCCTTGTTCGATTGATAAAATTGTTTTGTGACGTCAAAAGCCAATTTCATATTTGACTGAAGCAAGATATATTTTTATTGGTATAATATTTTATTTTTATTCTTAAAATACATTCAACTGCTTCCCTCGGAACAAAAGTTGGAATAGATCTGTCAATTTAAAAACCTAAATCTTTAACTCAAATCTTTACACGTCACACTAAAATAGTATGAATATATATTTTAGTAAAAGAATATATCTTCCATAAAATGATATGAAACAAGCCGTTTGCGAATTGTTTGATTGAATTCATACTTATAGGGGTATATATTACTCTTCACTGAAGATATATTTATTAAAAAAGAAAAAAAAAATTCTTTGTTTAAAACTTACGTTCCTTATGCACGTAGAAATGAAAAATACGGTAAACTTAACGTATTGCGTGACAATGGAATTCCTAGTAAAAAAAAAATCCTGGTATTAAAACCAATATATACGGTATTTAAACAATTCATTTGGTAATTTTACCGTTCATATATGGCAATGACTTATCGGAAATTCTGGTTATCAAAATTATAGTTCTTATTACTACACATCTAAAGACACTACTAAATTGTAAAGTAAATTTTTAACTAAACTGTAAAATAATTTCTGTTAAGCCCCAAGGTGCCATGATAAAATTACCAAAGTTTACCATATTTAGGCAATTTTTTTGCATATTATAAAACGTTATTTTACGACTAATTTTGCCTGAATTATTATTTAAACGCTTCGGTATATTTAGCAGATCGTTTTGGTGTTCCCAAAGAGCCAGAAAATTGGTAACTTTTACCTTATTCTGTCAGTTTTGACCGCATATTTTTTCTTAGTCTATGAAACAATTATTATGTGTGTTATTGCTTGAAAATATTGATAAAAAATATACATTTTAAATTTATAAAATATTATTAAAAATTATTAAGGAATGATGCTGATTAAAAGTTTAATTTTTAATATCATTTCGTTCAGCTCAGCAAAAAGTATAAATATTTTTGAAAATAATTTTTTTATTTTTATTGAAAACGAATTATGTTCTTGATTTATATATAGTGCTCTCAAATGAATTTCTGTGTTTGATTTAGCCTAAATTATAGTCAGAAATAAAAATTCAATAATATGTTTTCCAAATCATAAAATTAAATTTTTTTGTTTCAAAAGCATAAAAAAATAATAAATAAACTATCGTGTTCAAAATAAATTTGTTATTGACTAAACAACGATAAGACTTACAAAATTTTGCAAATTTAACAAAATGAATTTATTGAATTAATAAAGTTTTAATCTGTATTTTATTTTTTAAAGGCAGTGCGTTTTTGAAAATTTTTGAGCAGGGTTTAATCAAATTTTAGGATAGGAATGAAGAGTTATTAAAATGGTTAGCAAAATGTCAGTTATTTATCTCAAAGATAAGTAAATAAATAAATGCTGGTAATTTATCCGTAAAATTACTAATCATTGACTGGATATAACACGTATGATTTTACATCAAATTTATATTTGTACATATCAGTATAACGGTCAGTATACAGCATTAACGATATTTATGTACTATAAATAATATGTTTATCAAATATTTGTGTTTAACTGACTCAGTAACCTAATTTTAATGGCCTATTGAGTAGTTTAATGGCATATGCTAACATTTGAAATACGAATGAAATTTGAAGTATGACTTTTTTTTAAATAATTTAGTGCTTGAGACATAATTGACGTTCCTTCTTAAAACTTTAGTAATCTTTAATTTTTGCTGATCCAGATATTTGTGTGTAACAAAATATATTAAAATTACATACTTTAATATTTAATATTTTTATATTTATTTACTCTTTAAATGGAGGAAATTTCTGCATTAAACTCTTAAGCTCTGCACTAAGCTCATAGCTATAAGAATTTAAAAAAATATAGTTTTGACTATATTATTTGCTTTATTTCAAGTGGCTTTTATATAATTATTGTATATTTAACTATAATTATATTTCAAGCATCATACTGGGTGGAAAATGTTGAGATTATATAGTAGCTTAAGTAATCAATCTTGATCCAAAGTGTATCTATATCTGTTGATTAAGAAATAATTTTGTATTTTAGGAAATAATTTTGTTTATCTAAATAAAAACAAAAACAAACCAGCAAAGTTTAATTCATAAGCAATATTTTATTACCTTTTATAAATCTATTTTGTTAGTGTTCAGACGAAAATAAATTAATTTAATTCCCAAAATTGTATAATGACCTATTTTTAGGCAAAGAAAGAAATCAATTGCAACAATTTATACGGTATTTTTTTGAATTTTCAGTAGCGCATAAAATAATAAAGAAATATAAGTAGAAGAAAATAAGATTGAATAATATTGAATAACGTAGAAAATAATGCAAAATGGAAATAATATAAAATATGAAAATATAATGGTATAGCAACTCTGAAAATAGAATAACATTCAATAACGTAGAAAATAATTTTAAAACAGAAATAATAGAATATAAGAAAATAGAATAGCGATCAATAACGTAAAAAGCAATGCAGGCAGCATTCTTTTTACTATAAATGAATATCTTATTGCTGCTGAGGCATAGTTGAATAAAATCTTTTTTTGTTCGTAAGTTTACAAAAACAGAATAATTATGATTATTTTTCATATTATTGAAATAAACTGTTAGCAATTAAGTTGAAATAAAATAATATAGTAGAACTGAATCGCATTAAATTTTTAGTATAGCTAAGACGTAAAGAATAAAAAGCTTCCTCTACTAAAAATGATTTGATTTGAATACTACTGCTAATAAGACTTTAAAAACATGTCAAGAGATAATGATGATGTTCTTGTAGTAATTTCATACAATATTTCTTACAAAAAATGAGGTTGATGCTTTTGTAACCTTAAAATCTTTATTTGATAACCCACACATGAATTTAAAATAATTTTAATAAAAACTTATCAATGTGAGTCATTTTTAAAGTTTATGTATAAAAAAACTATGCGTTTAATAAAAAACGATGAGTATTTCAAATTTAGGATGAATAAAAAACAGCCGTTTCAATCAAACTTCATCCATTTTCGCATACTGTTCATTAAACTTGAAAGCAGCTTTTCACAAACATTTTGATCAAAACTTTTCTAACTCGGATATTCAAAACTTGTATTAAAATCTTTCAATGTAGAGGAAGAAATATTGCTATTCCATATGCATACACGAAACAGACGTTTGGAATATAAAACTGAGCTTTATTTTCTGTTTCTTTTTCAAATGTTCAGATAAAAAGGGGCACAGGCGATCCCGAACTGGAAGAGAATGAATCAACTTTATCTTAAAACTTTGCATTCCTTCCATCACACTGAAGACAGCCAACCCCCTTGAATGCAATCTCAAAAACCGGAATTTCCGTAATGCAGAGAGGAAACGGCGTTTGAAATGGGATGTATAAAAGGGAAAAAAATATATATGTTGGCGATAAAAAAATGGTTCGAATGAAAAGCAGCCAACCCGATCCTGATCCTGAAATAAAGTCTCCTATAAAGGAGGAGATACTGGTCAATTGTAGGGGTATAGACAAGCAGTCAATGAAAGGAGCATTTCGTTCCCTGAATAGGGGAGCGTAATCGCCATTTCTTCCCTTTTTTCACACGTTTTGATATATTAGGGGTTTCCTATTGAGATAAGAGTAGAAAGAGGTACAAATTGGGAATTTTTTCCTTCTGAGATAAGAATTTGTCTGGCTTAAGAGATATATTCGTATTTTCTTTTCTTTACTTCTTTTTAAATACCGGTGCAATCTGGCATTAATATGCTTAATAAAGTTTTATAAACTTATTTAAAAAGAAACTTGCATTGAAGCAAATTTATTGCTTGGTACTGTATAAAATTTATTTCTGGCTTAGTTAACTATTTGTAATCCCCATTCTAAGAATAATCGTAAAACGTTTCATTATTTAAGCCTACCACCAACTACTTTTGTTCAACATTCTTTTGTCGCGTAACCGGTTAGATAATTAAAAAAAAAACTCTATAACGAATCGGAATATCTTGGTTTGCACACAAAATTACCTCATAAATCTCTCTTGGTTTATCTCGCTTATTTTTACATCTCTTGGATCATATTCCCCTATTCTTTATTATAAATCATCCTAAGAATGTGGAGCATTACTCTGTATTTTATAAAGATAAATGTGCATACATAATACACATTATATACATTAGCATTTCTTCTGTTTAAAGATGTTGTTTAGTGCATCTTTGGCATTTTTGAAAATGCCATTTAACGCTGCCATCAGTTCAATTGAAATAGGACTGATATCCAATTTTACTGGCACACTACTACTTATAAACATTTGGAACTAAAATTACGTAATTTGGTGGCGGTCGACCTTGAAGTCAGATAGGGTAAAATTATAATACATTAAATTAAAACGATAACTCCTTAATTATTTTTTTTAATTAATGGCAGGCAGCTTTTGCTTACTGAAATACATCATTTAATTTCAATTCCATATTTTACCCAATTTATTTTCACCGATCACATAAGATTTAACTTTTATCACTTTATCATAATTTTTTTTGCTGCTATCCCTAAAAGTTAACATTTGTTAATTATAAATAATATTCTAGAATAATTTAAGTGAGATAGTAATAGTAGGCTTAAAGCACATAGTGCAAAAAAAGTTTCACGCTTAATTTTCAAAACTAATATACAAATTTTAACTTATTCCAAATCATTAAGTACATTAAAAAAACTGAACCAAAGTAACCACAAAATATTGGCCAAAAATAAGATCTGAACTATTGACCTTACTAAAAAAGAGAAAAAATGATATTTAGGTTTGGCCATTTTTAAATTTTTTTTTAAAAGTTAATCATCTTTTGATTTTTTATTTAAAATCAGAATAAAATGCGAAAGTAATGATCTTCAAACCAAATATAAACATCATTTCCGAAGGGCAAAAATGGGATTTTCTAAAAATAATTTTTTTTTACTTCAAAATTAAAATTTTTTGTGACTTTTTAAATTCCTAGAACAAGAAATGCTGAAAACAAATTCGTCCCGTAGAACACCGAAGTCAAGCATCACGGAGTGCTGTCAGCAAGCGGGTGGGCGACCACTTTGATCAGCCTGCGTAGGGACCGAGGATATGCGGTTTCGAGCCTCGTTAAACTGCTCTACTAGTGCTAGACTTCGAGCGCAGGTCGTCCGCCTACCAAAGCAGGGGAGCCATTACCTCTGCAGAGAATCAACATTGCGATTGCATATCTTCGGATCATCCTCAGGGACGCTTCCCAGACCATCGCCAATAGCCCATTGTGCTGCTCTAATGCGACGTAAATAAATTACCTACCCACCTACCTACCTGAAAACAAATTCAGTTTCAAATATTTTTGTGTGGAATATAATTAAAACTTGCTTTTTTATTTATTTAAAAAAATACCGTATCAAATCTGAAATTTTTTTTACTGCTCATAAATTATAAAATAAAAAACGGGAAAGAAAAGAATATATAATGTTTAAAAATATCAAAATTGTGCAGAAAACCTCGATAATTATCTGTACCAGCCGTATATCCGTTTTATTCTCTTGAAAATACAAACAGTATGCGTGTAATTACATAACTCGAAATTAAGTATTTACATTGATTTATCCACACTATATTCTCAACAGTAGTTCATTATCGATATAAGCACGAGTTTAAGTGAATGGCGAATTTCCATAAGGACATATTAATAATCAAGGTTGAGTCCCCACAAGCGATCTATCCCTTTTAACCTTCGCACGAATCTCATTAAACTCATCGATTCATATCGATAGTGGTTAGGTTGAAAATTGCCAAACTTGACTTAATATCTCTATATCTGTTGTCTTATAGCTCCCTTCCCACCCTCATTTGACCCCTCTCGATGATAATATCTCGCCAAATCGAAGGAATGGGTCATGTCGGTGGACAGCATCGTGCCACCAGATTGCATATCTAACGTTTCCGTGATCGCTTTTCACCATGCACGTGGGAATATAACGTCACGGACGCAATAATGGATCTCGTCTGCAGACACAGGGGGAGAGAATATAGATTGAGATAGCGGTGTTTGGTCAGTCCTTACTCTAGCAGAACAAATCTTGATTTACTAAATGATGATTGCATGACGTGGGAGGACCGCTTGCTTGAGGAATAAGGAAATCGTTTTCGTCTTTGGCCAGTTGGGATTGTTTCGAGAGAATAAAAGCAGCTGCTTCGATTGTCGTATGAAACTAGGTAAAAAAAAAGGAATAAATCTTGGTATAGCAATTTTCTAGAGAAAATAAACGGTTTTTAATAATTTTGTATTGCGTGGGGTATAATGATGATGATAGCTGTTATCAAAACATGAAATATCACTTAAAATGACTGTTTAAGATAAATATAATATTTTAGAAAGTTGATTAAGATCGAAATTGTTTTGACTTTTATAATTGACTTTTGTTCGACTTCTAAAAAATATCTTGTTACATTATTTGGAAGAAAAAAAATTTACGAAGTTTATTTCATTTGAATAAAAAAAAAATTTTTAACTTAAAATTTATTAAAAAATAAATGGTAAAATTTATTTACATCAGTATATTAAATAAAGTATTGACTTAGTATTTCTTATGGAAGAAAAAATTTACTTTCGTCTAGAGTCTAGACGGAAAAAAAGAGCTTTAATTGAAATGTTTTCGCTACCAACAGATTTATTATTTTGTTCAAAAAGCAGATAAACGTCTATGATTTAAACATAGGTGTTCAGATGTCTTGGTAAATATTCTTTTAATCCTTCGAAAGATATCAATAAGCCATTTTAACATATTTATAAGCAACAATGTATTCTCTAATTTTATTAAATATTCACCACAATTTTTTTTCAACAAATTTAGTTTTAAAATTTACATCAAATTATACAGATGTTGAAAGCCCAAATGTTTGCTATGTAAACTTATTGTCACAGATAATTGAACATTAAATTGACTTGATTTCTGGTTTGGTGTAAGTTTTTTTTTAAACAGTAGTTCATAGTTTTATACAGTATAGTAGTTCTTAGTTGCATGTTCATATATATAGCAGTTCACAGTTGTATATTCATAGTTTTAAAACACGGTTGTTAAAAATAAAATAGTTGAATTTTTGTTAGAAATGAGAATGGGTGTCACTACAAAACAATGTTTTATAAATAACTGGAAATTGTAAAAGCCAGGTCTAAAAATGGAACGTGACACATTTAAAAAACTAATACTTAGTAATGAATACTTTTTATGGGAATACTATTTATATTTTTTATCATGTGCTACAGTTGTTTCTTAAAGTTTATCAAATATTTTAACCTCTTTTATGTAAGGAAATTTAATGAATTTTTCTAAGAGAATGCCATCAGGAAAATCTCTTCATGTTCTACACTGAGTTTGTTTTGCCATAAAAAATTATTTAATTGCGAAAAAATTTTTATGATAATCTTAATTTGACAAGGCAAGCAGTAAATTTAGACTTCAAATATCGCTCTTGGGTGACATGTTTCATTAATAAAAAGTCTTTTCGATAGCACAAAATTAAACAATTTTCTTCGATATTAACATTAAGTAAGTTGAGTGTAATTCCCAAATAAGTTCGCCACTGGCACAGTCGATTAAAGCATGGTTGACACTACTAATGGAAGGCGGGATATCTGGAGTTCGATTTGGCATGCATACACAAAACAACTGGAATATATATCTATGCATCTAGGTGCATGCTAAATCTGTTGTAGCTTAAAATTCTTCTGCTGATTGTCCACGTCACCTGACAAAGGTCAAAATTACCCAGAATTCCAATAATGCTTTTTAAAATATAAACCTCTGGACATCAGGATTAGTAACTGGCCAGTGGCTGAGGGGATGTAATGCGTTTCTTATAACTATTTTTTGTACGCATTCCTCTGTGATCTAGCCAGAGGCAAAACACTCTTTCTATACAATTGATTTTACACTCAGATAAAAGCAGTCCCCTTGTAAAACCAGACTCTTCTACAATCTTACCAGATGTACAGCAACATTTCTTTTTAGTATTTTTATTGGCCCCAAATATGTTTCCTTATAAAAACTGAAAACTCATAATTTATATAAAGTTTCATACTTTATAAAAACTGTAAACTAAGAAACACTATAAACTCAATAATCAACGTAATAAATGAGTGTATATATATAACAATCTTATATTGAAATATTGAAGTATGTGAAGAAATGAAATTGAAATATATGAAGAGATTCTATTCTTACTAAGTGATTGTACGTTAAAGTTTACTTCTACGAGCTATTATATCTATTTATTACATATTTTACAGTTTTATGTTCATACACTTAAGTTTATGTAAATATATCTCAAAATAACCACCTTTCTAAAACAATTTTTGAATTCAATCGTCCGTACAGTTTACTATTGCACATAATAGTACCATTAGGAATTGTATAATAAAAACTTACGTGATTTTCTTACAAATCGAGACAAATTAGACGTCAAGAAAAGACAGTGAAATATACCAAGAATGAGAAAGGAAAAGCAATCAACTTAGATGCCAAATGACTTGCATTTGGGGATAGAAGTAGCAAATATACCGTGGTCAAAGTAATAAAACAACGTGACTGGCATGAAAGTATATCTAATCACAGGATTATACCTGGATCGGAAAATGTTCGAGCCTCATTAGTAACGCCAGGTGTTAGAAACATGTACTTAATCAGAGCTGTACTTTTTGCTTTACTGAAAGGAATTCAGTACAAAAATATAAACTTATTTAGAAATAAGGAAAAAAATTGTAATATTCATACGAAACATGGCTGTA
Source organism: Parasteatoda tepidariorum (assembly GCF_043381705.1). Classification (NCBI taxonomy): domain Eukaryota; kingdom Metazoa; phylum Arthropoda; class Arachnida; order Araneae; family Theridiidae; genus Parasteatoda; species Parasteatoda tepidariorum. Next base: position 79,267,617 of record NC_092204.1, read on the forward strand.
CTAATGTTACTCGTGATTTATAAGTTTATTAAAAAATGTTATCGATAGTCGAAGGTCTTGCAACAATTGGATATTTTTTTTCTCAATTTTTATACTTTTACTGGTGATGATTTTTAAAATATAGGGTGCTCTGACATTTAGTTATTATTTTCAATTAAAATAACTGAGTTTTTACACAACTGTACACTTATCTGATAAATTTATATATGAATCTCGATATATTTCAGTAGTGATAGTTTCTGAAATTTTACTTACAAACTGATTAAATTGTTAGATAAACAATTGGTAGTTTAGGACACTCATGCATTTAAATTTGAAATATGGTACAGTANTTATAAAAGCAAATTTAATGGCATGTGATTACAATAAGTGTTCAAAACAGTGGCGAACAGCGGATATGCACGCAGTACAACGGTGAAGAAAAGATAGGAGACCATTCTGAAACGCACCAGGCATATCACGACCTTTCCCTGCAGCCGCCGAAAGCTTGGCGACAAGTAACTCAGTGCAGTAACTCGTAACAGGAATGGAGCTCTCACGTTTCCATCAAACAACTTTCCAAATGCGCCAGCACCTTTGCGTTTTGTTTTCGACCATGCATTCCTTGATAAAAATTGTTTGCTTGGGTGTGTACTATCACTTCCTGAAATTTTGCCCATTTTTTTAGAATCACCCTGCATATATATCTATGAATATGAAATTAGTCTTAAATTTAAGCTTAATTTAAAAACCTAAGTAATAAATATTCACAATTAATGTTTTGATAAATAATAGCACTGAGTAGACCTTAAGGAATCGTTATGTTCACATAGTTATTAGAAATCAAAAACTCAATAGAATAAAATAAAATAAAATTAAGATATACTTCATCGATGAAATATTTTAATAAAAAATGAAATCTTATGATTTCTCAAGAGTTTGAAAGAATCATTCCTGTATTCTTGCATTCCAGTAAATTTCTTAGAGTTTTAAATTGAAACTTATGTAAGAAGGCTCGGGGATTATGCTTGGTACAGTGAAAGCAATTGCTTTTGCAATTACAGAGAACCTCTTTATTTTCTGCAATGCACACTTTGATTTAAAAGAGTAAAATAAGCTTACATTATTAAGAAAAACTTTCATTTATATGCCTTTGGCGAAAAAAGATTCATGAATGTCATTCTTAGATAAAAATTTTCGTCGTCTTAGTCCAGTTAATCTTGTCTCCAAGAACAATCCACTTATAAAGAATAGAGGTAGACTTAGTGGAAAAAGTCATAAGAAACTTTTTTTATTTATGCTGCAGCTGTCGAAAAAAAAAGTTTTCTGTGAGTAAATCACATGTGACAAAAGAATGTGAACTTCTTGTAATGAATTTAAAAAAAAAAAAAACTTCAGCGGGATTAAATGTTCACTCAAGTAGTTTTTACAAAAATGAAATAAAATGAAAAAAAATAAACAAACAATTTTTAGAAATTTATCTATAATTCGATCTAAAACTTCCCTTGGTAATATTTTGTTTTTGAATTTTCTCCCTTGAAATGGTTTTTCTCTATGGTTTTAGTTTTGATTAAAGACTGGATTCAGTTACACAATAATTAAAAAAGAATATTCTTTAACTAGAGTAGATGACATTGTTATAAGAGTTTAGTTAGTATTGCTTTTTTTATTGTTAGTTAATTCTAACGAAAATGAGTAAGTTTAGTTTCCGTCTGAATTAGTAAGCTTATTATGAATTAGTAATACGCATGAATTAGTAATACGTCCGAAAGAGTAAGTTTAGTTCACGTCTTCAGTTAGTAGTTTTATGATTTTTTAAGATTATTTTAATGGTAGAAATGTAACCATGTAAGGCCACGGGTTACTATCACGTGACCTTATCAATAAACCATATGTGAACTTCTTTCAATAAATATGCGAAAGAAAAATTCTAAGAATTTAAGTAATTTATTGGTAAATTTATAATGTTTTACTGAAATATATTTATATATTTATCAACAAAACAGATGCTTTTTTTTCAATTTCATTTTTTAAATGAATTATGATGAAATGATTAGAAAATGTAATATTTCTCTCAAATTAAAGTATGAAAGATGCTAGAAAAATGTATGCAAAGTACAAGGAAATAAAAAAAATATTCAATACTTATTTCGAGAATTATTAACTGTTAAATTCGTCGGGAACGGTCTCTTTACTGGTTAAAAGAATGCGAATAAAGAGATTAAATTTGACTTGCTGAAAGGGTGATGTTTCTGTAAGAACTGTCAGAGGGTGCCGCCACACTGCCACAAATACCGTTCATAGGGTGGGCCACATTCATACATCAGAAGACAACACAGAGAGAGAGAGAGAAACATCCATATCCAGAGCGGGATTCGAACCCGCAGCCATTGGCTTCGCAGTCAGCACGCTAACTACTCGGCCACCTGGCCGGCTGTAAGAACTTAAAGCAAGATTTTCTTGAAATTCCAACTTGTTCAAAAATTATTGCAATTTTAAGTGTTTTTTAATATTTTTTCTCACTTTTTTGCTTCTTGCTTCACTTTTTTGTCTATAAAACTACAATTTGTCTGTAAAAATTGCATTTCTAATTACAATTGATAGAGTGAAAAAAAACATTATTATTTCGAGAATTATGATAGTGCTAAACTCCAAGTAAATTTTTACATGTTGGTCAATATAATGTGAACTGAAATGAAACTGCATAGCTTGAAATTAATATGCTAATTTGATATGCAATTATAAACATAACTTATTTTTTTGTTGAAAGTCTATTTGTTAGAAAGTTATTCCAATTTGAGATGGGTAATTTCTCAGTGATTTTTTTCTATTGCTGTCGAGATTTTCTTTTCCTTTCAAATCTTTTTTTTCTTAGTTCCCACCTGAATAAGTGTCAAAAGTAACAAAAATCTATAAAGAAAGTAAAATAAATAAGAAAAACAATCAAGTACGTGCAGATATAAATCATATCATTTATATAGAATTTTTTTTAAAAATATAAATGTATTAAGAAAGATTCAAACGTTTATAATTCTTATAATTCGGACTGTTATACGATGTAGGCATATTGTTATTGATAGTTGACAAGTAAGTTTGTTGACAAGTAAGTTTTATTATGAATGAAACAGATTTCAAGGGATAAAAATAAAGATGAATAAAATTCCAGCACAGACGTTGGCGATTGGAGCGAATAGGGGCAGAAACTGCTAGTTCATTAAAAAAATATATATAATCCTTAAAATAGGTTTAATTGTTCAAAATAAGTTAGTCTGTGTAAATTAGTGAATTTATTTTGTTTTTCGTAGATTGATTCTAACGTTGGTTCGTAAGTTTATTTCAAAATTAATTACTTATTTCACGTAAAGGATGCATGCATAATAACAATTAGATTACGTCAGTGAATTTAAAGTATGCAATTTGCAAAGGTTTCTAATTTGGGAAATTTTTTTATAAACAAGTCGATTTTTTGTTAGAATTGTAATAGATAAATTTTGTTTGCATTATTTGCTTACGAGAAAAAAAAGCGAAGTTCAAGAATTTTTAATTTGAAAAGAAATTGCTAAACTAAAATTAAAACCGATTTAATGATTATTAACTGCAAATTCCGATCGCACCTTTTGCTTCCTCGATTTACCATTTTTATATCAAGTTATTAAAGCGGTAAACCAATTAGCAAAAAGAATAAAAAATAAATAAAACAATAAATAAAAAAATGGCAAGATTTATATTTATATGTAAAGATTTATATAATATAGTGAAACAAGAAATAAGCCATAATTTCCCCCTGAAACATTATTTTCTGCATCATTTAGAAGCTAATGCATAATAAAATAGAACAAGCATTCCTTGTTTGAAAAGTATTGCAGGTTGATTGAGTTAAGGTAGGAGAAAAAATAAGCACCTGAAAAAAAAAGAAAAAGAAAAAAAAAAACACCAAGTAAAAACCCGGAAATGTTTCAAAAAAAGGTATCTCATCAATAATTAACAAGGTGCAATTAATTATAAATTTTTGTGTAATTTTAACAACCATTGATTCAGACCATTTAGGTCAGATTTAATGTAATTAAGCGATTAATCGATAATATAAAAAAATGTTTCGACTAACTATTTGTTTAAGTTTTTTTTTATAAAATTGAAATACTTTACAACTTTCCTTAATATTTTTTACTTATCAATAGGTTTATCAACTGAGAGATTAGATTTAATTGATTAATTATTTATGACAATGCTAATGTACACTATATAATTAAAAATATACGAAGTATTAAAAATTCTGTTCAGTCAACTTCAAACTAAACTTCGTATCTGAATTATTTTTTTGAAAAACACATTCAATTATGATTGAATAATTATTGAATTACCTTAAATTCATGATTAACTGCCTTAATTGAATCAAATGTTGCATTTATAAAATTGTTAATGAATAAAATTGTTTTTTAATCCAATTATTTTTTTCCTCTTTTTTCTGTGATTCGAGTTGAAAGTAAATAAATATAAATATGGAGATAATAAAAATCGTCTTTCATGCTGTAATGGCCAAAGAAAACATATATTGGATTGAATCTCAAGCTATGTTTCTTTTGAAGCATGAATAAAAATTGTACTTACTAAAAGAAAAACCTTTTGTATCAAGAAGGTGGCATTACTTGTCAGCGAAGAAAGTCATTACAGTTTAAGATAGATTTTTTCATAAATAGATTAGAATTTAAAACGAATTAGTAATTTCTAGCTACATCTCTCTCCCTTGTACCCTCAACCAAATTTTTTTAACAATCAATTATGGCTACTCGAGGCATCAGCGCTAATTTTAACCTTACATATACATTTTTTGACATTTAATCAATGACATTGAGTCAGTGACATTGAATCAGGACATTGAATCAGTGACATCCAATTGAAGATGAAACATATTAAAAGAGGTAAATAAGTTAGTTAAAGATATCAGTAACAAAATAAAAAGTAAAAAAATAAACAAAAATTATTAACCGAAACGTAATTTTCGTATCATTGAGAAGCTGGTACATTATCAAAAATGTCCTACAAAATGTCCAAAATGTAACAGAATGTCCTTGATTGGAAAATATTAAACTTATAAGCTTGTATTAAGTTAAAATTGAGCCGATCAAATAATTCCTAGCTGCATTTCTCCTTTATACCCAGGATCTTATTTTTTAAAAGGCAATTATAGTTACTCCTCGTATCTGCCCAGTTGCATTTTTACTCTTGCGTAAATTTTTAACCAACACATATTACTTTTTTATTTGTAATTTTCGCGGCAGTAATTGTATTTAAAGATCAACATATTTCCACAGAAAAATAAATTAGCAAAAGATAGCCAGAACATCATTACGAACAGTCCAACAATAAATAAACTGCAATTCTTTTACTGAAACGTTATTTTCCGTGTCATTTAGAGGCTGGTACATTATCAAAAATAACAAACGTTCCTTTGCTAGAAAAACTTGCAACTTGACAGAGATGAGTTGAGAGGAGGTCGAAATAAATAGAGAGAAAAAAAAATCGTTTGCTGTGCCGTTACGGCTAACGAGAAGGTATCATAATGGATTGGAGCTCAAACTCTGTTACCTTTCGAAGTGAGAAGAAAAATGGTACTCACAAAAAGAGAAGACATTTGTATCGAAAGGGTGGCATTATTTGCCTGCGAGGAAAGTTAGTGCAGTTTAAAAATCGAAAGTTTTTCGCTTAAATGGAATTTTATGCTTCTAGTTTGGGAAAAGCAATTTTTCTTCTTCATGCCTAAACTGTGCTAATCGAAAAGGTTCATTCTATGCCTTTAAGGGGCAAAATAAGATGATCGATTTCAGAAAACACATAAGTGTAAAATAATGACGATGACAGTTTAATAATTTTAAGAGAAGCGAAACTCGATATGTAATGGCATTTTCTTTGAGTCCATCACATTTTATAAAACGCTCATTTATTTTAAAGACACGGGAACTGTCTTCGTTATAAAAAGAATAAATTGATTCTAGTTAATAGGAGAATTTATTTATCTTTTTTAATCGAGTATCAGTTTCACATTTTTGCTATAATGTATTTTCTTATTTTTGAAATTAATAAATAAAGTGTCGTATGATGGTTTTCCTTAATAGGTGTTCTTTTAGAATGATGCACTGTTTTCAATTTTTTGGATAAAATGCTGTTCATATAAAATCACTCAATATTTAATAAAATTTCTGTATTTTCTAAAGTTACCTAAAGAAAAAACTTATTTTCTAAAAGAAAAAAAATCATGTATGCATTATATTGATTTTCTATTAAAAAAAATCAGACTATTACGAAAAAAAAGTTTTGGACCAATGTATATATATTCTTGAATTACAGTTCAGTTTTGTCTCTAACTATTCAAATAAATAAATTGTGTAATGCAGGAAAAAATTTCAAAACAAAGAATTTCAAATATATTTAATTATATCTATTTTTAGGTAAATTTGCCCTTAAATGCTAATTTTGCATCACATTGAAACTGTCTAGCAATGTTAAAAGTAACATTACTTTTTTTCTGCTGGTTTCAGAGTTTATTTGATCACGATATGTATGTTGCAAAGCCGCTTTATTCCATAAAGTATACTGCACATCTGAGGCTGGGCAGTCTCTTTTAGCAAAGAAGCATAAAACTTAGTGTGCAAAAGCAGAGCAAGAGAAGCGTCCTCGCTTTTGCTACTAATTCACTTCAAGTTTGGATCCAGAGAGCACACCCCTCTCTGAATAAAGAGTACTGAATGTCTTCACCCATATTACGTACTCTCCATGTATGGTCAATCCAAACTATTATGATTGGATAGATTCGACAATATGCTACGAATTATTTGGATTAAGACAAATAATATGAATTACGCAAATTACCGGTAACCATACACTGTAAAAAATACCGGATCAAATTACAGTGCCGTACAATAAATAATATCTCTAAATCGCAGCACTCCAGATGCCAGTACTTTTTACCGTAAAATCCATTTTTATCAGCACATGTTACGGAATGAAATTATCTGATATACCATAAGATCACTGAACACTGTAATTAAATAAATATTGCTATAAAAATTACTGTATAATATTTTACGGTGAAACCTGATTTTTCGGTAAAGTGCATTTTAAGGATGATGCATTCTACGTGCCGGTACTTTATACCATTGCTTGATCCGGAATTGTTTACTGTGTGCAGAATCATACCGTACCATATAACATGGGACGCAGTTCAGTCTTACCCATTTGATTCACTAGAACACGAACTGTAATAGCGTCAGTCTCTCATGTTGTAGTCACCGCTAGACAACCTAACAAACCCATAATTTCCATAATTCATTCTTTAGATGCATTTTTATGAGACCGTAAAAATTATTGTTAAATAATTAAATAGTTTTTATATATAACTTTCATTATTTTATTTCATAACATCATTAAATTGTTAAAAAAAAAGGTTGTAGTATATTCTAACAATATTATTATGTTAAAAACTTTTTTCAGAATAGTATTGTAAAAGATGTCATTTATACACAAAATTAACTGCTTTCAAACAGGAGATACAACTATACTGGAATTTCCTGTATGCGCTGATGTCTAATTGGTCAAATGGTCATTTTATGCTGGAAGTCCCCCGTTTTAAATGAAGCGAAGAAGAACAATTCATATTCCATCAATGCAAAGGTGCGTAGAAATTTTATTGCTTAATTTTTGGGGTAATTGTTTTTATTTTCAATGGACAAATGTTATTAAAATTATTCAAAAAATTATATAGAAACTTGTTTGCTCACTCAAAGTAATCCCAAAACTTGATAGTTTCGAGTTGTCATGTTGGCGCAAAGCACTGTTTACCTTTGTGTGTACAATTCGTTGCCTAATTGTACAAGTTTTATGTACTATATTTTTTTAAAGTTTGTTTTTTAATTAATTATCAATATTTCTGATTAGAGTTTCTTGTAATGAGTGATCCTTTTGAAGTTTTCTTTATTTTACAGTTTTTTAGAAAAAAATACGCTAAATCAATTTTTTTAATGCCATGTTTTTAAAAATTGAACATTGTATATTTAATACTGTTTATGCTTTGTCTAATTTTATGCTATGTCTAATTTAAAGTACTGTATGTTTATCAATAGCTCAATAAAATAAGCACTAAATAAAAAAATCACATATGTGAGTTAATTTGGATTTGCAAAATTGTTTTTGAAATATTACTCTCGATTTCAAGATAATATTTTCATCTAGAGTGATAAAGTGATTTTTTTAAAACAATAAATAAATTGTTATTGTACAAGGAAGATTTGTTTCGTCATCTACTACCAATGCCTTTTACTCTTAAATACAAATTTTTTCCCCTCCATATTAAGTGCATTTTGATAGCCAATTGAAGCCCAAAGAAGAATAAACAATTGAAGTCTTTAGAGGAAATAGTTTCTCCTTAAGCCTACTATTAGTGAAATATTTGAGAGCCTCTCAATATTTTTATTAAAAAAAACACTATATTTTGGGGGTTAGAAATCCGAATTCGTCGAAAAAAGACATGTTTATTCAGATAAAGTAAGTTTTTGTGTCTGATTTCGTAACTAAAGCTATTAGCTGCCTAATTAATTAGCATAGATGTGATCACTCGCCTAGAACCATTAAAATTATGTCCTAAAAAGTGAAGACCCGATAATTAGGTCAAAAGTTGTTTAAGATAATAAATTTTTTTGCGCAATGCAAACTTGAAATTTTAACGTGAAAGTTAAAGTGAATACCATATGGCACTCAAGTATGAAAATCTTTTAGTGCTGAGGATATTTAATAAATCTGATAGAAATGCTCTCTTAAAATGAAGGAGTGATTTCCCCTACTCAAAAAAGAGTTAAATTTTTTTTACTCAACTTGAGTGAAATACACTCTTATTTGAGCTAAATTCTTGCTTTGCGTTTACTCAAACTTGAGTGGTATTTATATAAGCTATATTTGAGTACTTTTAGCTCAAACTTGATTTAGTGAATAGTCTGAAAAGGATAAATTTAATTCAAATGTGAATTAAATGACATTCAAGTCAAAAAAATAAATAATGATTGTATGATTAAAATATATTTTCACTTAAATGAGGCTAAATATGGAAAAAAATGATTGAAATTCACACAAATTCAAGCTAAAAAGATCCAATCAAGTAGTACTTAAAATTACTTAAACACGAGAGAAAATCACTGAAGTTTGAGTGAAAATGATTCACTCAAGTAATACTGAAAATCACTCAAACTCGAGTGAAAATAACTCAAGTTTGAGTGAAATTGTTTTTGACTCAAACTTGAGTGATTTCCATTTAACTCTTTCTCTTGAGTGATTTTAACTCAAGAAGAGAAGGCCGCTTTTTTCTAGAAGAAAGAGTTAAATAGTTCTCAAGTTGAGTTATTTTCACTCGTTAATTTTAATTGAGTACTTATTTGCTAATAACAATGCTCTACATTCACTCCAACAAAGCTTATTCGGGCCTATAACTTACTTATTGATAATACCCAATACTTCGTTACTCAACTGTTACCGGTTTGTACGTAAAATAATAGAGTGTTGATGTAGGTATAATGTTGTTATTGTCATGTTTCAGATAAATTAATGATAAGTACATGCACGTGATATGCTATAACATATAAAAAGATCGGTTTGACGCTGATAGATATAGATATCTTCATTAATGATATTTTTTAAAATTTGTTTCAACTTAAATAAACAGTTAAATAGAACCATCCTTTCGTTCAAAATAAATCATAACACTATGACCGTAAATTTAAGTTTAAGAAAAATGAGAACTTGATTCAATCTCTTACATGATAATTTCTGTTTACGATAAATGTCAATTGATGCATTTTCTTCGAAAAACTTTTTTATATATTTTATTTTATATTTGCATTTATTATATTTGTATATTGCGGATTTATTATATATTTGCAAAATTACCATTAGGCTGAAAGAACAATATTTTACAGAAATATTTCAGATTAAATTAATATTTCTAAAAGCAATGATAAAACATTAGTAATATTTGAGTCAATATTTCAAACCATAAACAGATATAATATCAATAATGAGAATAAATATTCAAATAGAAAAAACCTCAATCATATTTAAAAAAATTATTGCGGATTAAAACAGTAAAAATTTTTGTAAATATAATTTTTAAATGCCAATATATAACAGACTTTTTGTTCTGAATGGTCTGTAAAATTAGGAAAAAAATAACTGAATACTTTTTCTCGTTAGAAATTTATTTTTATAACATGTTCTACAAAATAAATTCCTAGTGTTAGTTATGAATCATTATTTTTTTCTATTATCTAATCGATATCCATCTTAACAATAATAGTAATGTTCTTCATAACATCAATGTCTGTTAGATAATTGACATTCTTCTATTTGTGTGATAATTGTGGTGGTATACTTTCTGTTTCACTTAAGCTTATTTGGTAGAGGTTCGATCTAATCCGCTTACTACCATCTTCTAATCACCTAAGGAAGAACAACAACGTAAAGAAAAAGAATAACACAAGATCGGTTTTACTTCAGCTATACTATTACTAAGTTAAATCGTAAACAGACTCATAAAAAGATTATTACGTTGGGTAATAGAATTTAAATGTGCTATATCATTACAGTGAGTATAATGTTGTTGTAGATCGGAAAAAGCTTATATTCCTGTGCATGACTTATCGTTGTTCTTTATTATGGTTTCGTTTATTTCGCTTAATACAATAAAGTGAAATGTATTTTTATGAAATATTTATTTTATAGATATTTGAAATAATATTGCATGTTCTTTTTTGTAGATTTAAGATTAAAGATTTGATTTCAAAGTTTTATTTCAGTGTCGTGGTTTCTTTTTTTAAATACTAGAATATTAAAATAAAAGTTCTTTAAAATGTTTTTATGTTGGATTTTTATATGTATGATATGGTTTTGATAAAGTCATCTAAAGACAATTAAAAAAGGTGTATCAATTGGATTTGGTGCGATATTTATTGTTTTGATATAAGGTATTATTTCCACCTAGGATGTGATGCTACAATGTTTTTGTAAAAAAAATTCCGAACTTAGAAGACAAATTTTTTGGTTCCTTATTTTTGACTTTGTGCTTCTAAACGCGAATAATTCTTTACCAACTTACTAACTAGACACTATATTCAACCAACCTTCTTAAAAGACTAGGAAAAAAACATTATGTATTACGGCAAGACTATTGGTGGAGATCTTTTTGCATTATTTACTGGTACTTTCACTGGGAAAAGAAGGTAATCACATAAAGCACTCAACCAGACGTTTATACAAAATTTCTTGAAAGTATTATTTAATTCACAGAGTTTTACTGTGACCTAAATAAATTGCATTAAGCTTTAATGTTTACGACTATGTCATCATCTAACTAGATATTTAAAAAAATCATAGTAGCAGAAATAATCAAGGCATAGGCAGAATTCTTTTTGCATTTCTAAATGTAATAATCATTTGTACAACAGATTTATTAAGAAATCATCAGTATATCTATAAGTTAGTTAAATGAAATTTTTCTTCACTTTTTTTTAAACAATAATATAATAAAATCGTATTTTTCACTTAAAGGAAAAAATATCTTGAAAATATTATCATTATAAGAACAGTGACTAGCTTTTCTTGTTCTTGTGCCATCAAACTGAAAACAATCAATCATATAAAACTGGACTAGCTGACCATAGTTTAATGTTACGGGAATCTTGAAGACAGATTTAATTTTACCTGTCTTCCATGTTACACAATGAAAATTTTTCTGAAAACTAAGTCCCTATTTATTTAGTCACAATTTAATATTTTGGAGCATTTTTATTCAATTTCATTTTTTAAAGCGGAACTTTGGAAATTTAGTTTAAAAAAGCTATAAATTTTAAGATCTTAAATGTTTTTTAAGTTCATATACAAGTCCTACAGAAATTAGTGATATTTAAGAGAGTTTAAAAAATTCTTATAAATTGAAGATTTTAAAATTGGCTAATAAACTACAATAAAAATAGTTAAATGAATAAAATTGAGCAGTAACTATTGCAAAATACTAGTCAGTAACTAAATACATAAATAAAAACTCATGGAAATCTCCATAGGTTAACAAGTAAAACAGGAGAAGTAAAATCTTAATTCACTCTTTTCAGAGCTCATTCAGGCAACTGATTGTTTTAAATATCTATTTAATAAAACATATTTCAAATCATATAAAAAATCCATGGATGTTTTGATTATTAAAACGATAAATAAAGAAATTTTTATTAAAGAAATTATTATTAAAAAAAATAATATAATATTGAATATTTTTTAAAAAATATATTAAATTGATGCTTTTTGCTTCAATTAAGTACTTTTCATTAAAATATTACTTTTCAAACTAACAATTTATTAATTACATAAATATCATCAACATTTTAAACAGAATAAATCATAATTTTTTTTACAAACATGTAGTAATGAAAAATTTTAATGTTAATCATTTTTAACTTAGTTATTTTTTGAAAAGGGCGTGTATGCATGCTATAAAGAAATACTATAATATTTCTTTAGAATGAGAAATATCGTTAGCATATATTTAACTAAAAAATTATATTTCTTTTTAAGAAAATATGTACAGGATAAACAAGTAAAGATTTAATTTTAACCTTTTTCAACTCACTTATATAAATTCTATTGAAATGCTTAAGGCCATAGAAATGCATAAAAAAACTTTTTTTTTTTAAAAAAAATCCTTTTCCTTATAAATGGGAAAAAATGCTTTTGTTTTTCTAGAAATATAAACTAGTTAAAAATGTTAAGTTTTAATTTTAACCTTTTTCTCTATTTTAGTTATATTTTGAAGAAAAACTGATGCTGTAAAAATATAAAAATATATCTTTTCGAATATTTTATTCACTTTACTATTCTATCATCTTGTGCCTTTCATTTTCACATGTTTTCCCATTTTTTCTCCTCTACCGTCGTCAAACAAAAAACTACTTTGCAAGCATTGCACAAGTGCTCCCAATTTTTTCTTCTTCACTTTGGGAAATGTCTTTTTTTTTTTTCGCTTCTTAAGACTTATCCCCTTTTACAGCTGAACATTGTCCATGACAATGAAAAGAGATAGGAAAAAAATATCCAGACGTTTTCCACAAGGGTATAATGAAAATAATTCTTTCTTGGTTAGTTTTTTACCATCCATTCTTTCTGGTGACACCATTAGAATATAAGTGCCTTTCTAGTTTCCTTACCTTTTTTCAAATATTCAACTAAAGAAAAGAAATTCTAATGATGAATAGCTTGAAGGTGAAAACCCAATTAGCCGACCCTGAAAGAGACCGAAATTGAGAGAAGTTCCTTTATTTGACAAGTATATGGTTAAATCAAAAATTTAGATTTTAACTTGGAGACATGCAGCTCAAAATGACTTGAATAATGCATCTAGACTCCTTAAATTCAGCATTTGGAGCTTAATTATTCTTTGATATTTAATTTTTAATAAAATAAAATCTTACTCTAGATTATATGTTATATACTTAATGCAATTTCACCTGATATATCTGGTTTAACTATTACACCAAGAAAAAAAAAGTCAAAACTACTAGAATATCGTAAAATTTACCATGTTCTAAATCCTACAAGAGCACTGAGAAGCTCAATATTTTTTTCTGAAAAGCATTGGTAGAATTAACAATAAATAATAGGTGATAAAATTTAGTAAATACTACGAAGTTTGGTAATTTTACTATGATTCTTTAGATCAGGGGTTTCCAACTTACATGAGGACGGGGGCCACAATTAACATCACAAATCAAAAGGCGGGCCGCAATTTTAACAAAATTTTATGTAGGACTCTTTTATGTTTGAAGGAACCTTAAATATTACTGTCAGATTTTTATATCAAGTTGTACAAAATAAAAGTATTGAATTACAAATTAAAATAAGAAGTAGATTTTTAAAAATATTTGATTGCATATTGAAAAATTCGGGCTACAATAACTTTAATGTGCACCTATGTATTAAACAATTAATGTGCAACAGATATCTATTTGTTAAGATTTAAAACTTGGTGTAAAGGTTGGTATTAAAACTTACATAGTAGCCACCAAATTGTAAAGTGAGAAAATTGAGATTTGCTTGCTGCAACCACCAGAGAATAGATACTTACATTTTAAATTTAAAATTGACAAATGTGTCTAAATATTTTCGTCCAAAATGAGTGGTTTCAGAAAGTTAAACCGGAGAATTTCTTCGAGAAAATTTATGATACACACATGCTGAATTATATTCACAAAATACAAAAAAATGAAATAAAAAAAGAGCAGTAAATACACGATTATTTTTGTATTTGAATAAATATTTTCCTGGATGCAAAACGTGAGAAATAAATTTTTTTGCATCGTTGATATGTTAAATTTCACAGAAACGAAGAAACTAGGTTTTGATTAACGAGAAAAGTATTTTGAACCCATACAGATTTTTTTACAAAAATTGTCCGCAAAAAATGACAACTAATATATTTTAGTTCGCGGGCCACAAAAAAAAGCTTTGCGGGCCGGATGCGGCCCTCGGTCCGCCAGTTGGAAACCACTGCTTTAGATCATGGTATAAAATCATTTATTCAGTTAAATTTATTTTCATTTCTGTATTTCTCCCTAAATGCGTGACAATAAGAACTACAATTTTGAAAACCAGAATTCCCTATAAATTATTACTAAAACTGTAGCGGAAAAATTATCAAATTAATGGTTTTGAGTTTTATTACCACAATTATGATTTTTTTTACCTTAAATGTCATTACTATACAGTATGGTAATTTCACCAAGATTTTTTATAAGATACAACCGTTTTCTGCCGTGATATCATGTAAAGTGTCACATTAAAATATATTTTCCATAGCTTTGAAACGCTGATATTAAATATATTAGTGTATTGCCATTCAAATATACCAGTACAGTGTATTTAAAGAAATCGTACATTAAAAATCTGAATTATCGGGAACTACTATCCAATTTTGCTCAAATTTTGAATTCTGCACAATTACATACAATGTACAAAGAATTTGTAAAATTACATAATGCACATCAAAATTATATTATTTTAAATGATGCAGAAATTGTATATCTTACATTTTAAAATTGCTTCGATCATTATTAAAGAAAACAAAAAGTAATATACGTTACTAATAGTTTATCTTTTGATAAACGAATTTTATTATTGTGAGTAAAAATGTTTCAATTCGCTTAAAAAGTTATCGAAATATGGGGAAATACGCAAAAAGTAAAATTGACATTAGAGTTAAGAACTTTGGACCACTCTCCTGGCCAATTTATTGGAATCATATTTTCCAGATTTCAATTACCCTCTCATCTACCCCCTACACACTAAGGTAAATATAATCCTTAATAAAATAAAATCTACAAAGGAAATATAGAAATCAACATCACAAACATAAATAAAAAGTAATCATTTGGAAATATTCACCTCTTAAAATATTCATTTCAACTACATTATGAACGTATCTAAATTTTTACATAATAACAGAAAATTCTTTGAAATACCAATTACGACTAGTATGCCTGTTATTAGATGAAATAAATTATTTATCCTTAAGGTAACATGTATCGATCATTTTCTCGATGCTTTCAGGGAGCATTCGGTTTTTATTTTCAAAATATGCGGCTTTCTTTCTTTAAGCGAAATTTCGAAATGAATAAGCAAAATTATTCATAAACAAGTTTTATTCCTGTATATTTATACTGCAACAAAATTGAACAATGAAGCATTATTGGTTTGTTTTGCTTGAAATTTAGAGGAAGGTTGAATAATTAACTTTACATTTCAATTTCGAAGTAAAGTAAGCTGTGTTAAGGTATCCTGATATGCCTGACAAGTTTCTGAATTGAAATATTAGACATGAATTTTTATTTCTTCAAAATTTTGCACTAAGTACAATAAAAAACTAGATTTTAGTTACTACTAGATGGAGAAAGAAATTCTGATGAAATTATTAATAGGCATCTTAATGACATTTCTAGTAAAAGAACGATGCTTCTGCTAAATAAAATCAAAATATACGGTATTTAAACCAATTTATATTATTGGCAGTTTTCCAGTTCATGTGGTAGCGGTTTACCGGAAATACTGAATTTCAAAATTAGAATTCTTATTACCAAATATTTAGTAAAAAATTCAAAACTGAAAAATAAAATTAACTGAATAAATGTTAGGCCATGCTCTAAGGTATCGTGATAAAATTACTAAATTCTCCCACATTTATTAAATTTTATCACCCATTGAAGAACCATTTATGTTATTGTTAATTTTACTGAAGTAATTATTAAAGCGCATCTGTGAAAGTTACCTAGTTTTATGATGTAGCCATAGCTCTAGAAACTTACTATATGTTGGTTGGTTTTACCTTTTTTTCTCAGTGAATAATTGGTTGCTGATGGTGATGATAATCAATTCACATCCTATGTTAATAGTATGTGATACGTAAAAACGTACAGGCGTCTGATTTCGTGGCACGTGTGTTCATACGTAAAGTAATTAGTCTTAAGAGAAACTATTCTTAGAACTTTTATGCCTAGAACGTTTTGTACCATGACTTGAACCCTATCTCCGAACCCTCAGTGCGAAATCTTTTCCTGGAATATGTATTCGCACCAATGATAAATGTATTCTTAGGGTTACATACCCTCATTGCACTACGTCAGGGGTGGCGAACCTTTATACACCAACGTGCCATTTTTTCTAAACAAATGTTTAATGAGGTCATAGACGTGCCGTCAAATAATTTTGACCTCGTGATTATTGGGAAAATAATAATACTAAATACTATCAACTCAAAAAACTCTTTATTTACACTGAAAAAAAAACATTTTGCCATGTCTTAAAACAGCTTAAAGTAACATCAGTGTGACTTCTGTTGCTGCAGATTCGATGACAAATAACTTGTATTAGGTTGTAAGATGTTAGTTTAAGCAGGACTGTTAATTTGTATTGCTAGTTATTTATTGTTAGCTTGCTTTTTATGGTTATTAATTGTTTTTTTAGCATTAATTGTTAATTTTTTTATTAATAATTGTTTAGTATTTTTTTTTTGTGAATTTAGTATTTGTTTTATTTTAATTTTTACACATGCTTTATAGTATAATAACATGTGTGTAATAACAATTCATAGTGTAATTACTATTGTAATCGGTGGCGTGCCCAATATATTGTGTCTCGTGCCATAAATGGCACGCGTGCCATTGGTTCGCCATCCCTGCACTACGTGAATCCGCATACGTAAAGACTGTGCTCGCTGCATTAATTTAATTTATCCACGTGGATATATTGAAATAGAAATGGCACGTAGCACGTAAGAGTGTATGAATGCGCATTTGAAAACTGGATACAATGGGAACGTAACACAGACAGTATTTAAGGTGAATTGTTTGACGGAACTAAAACATTAATATATACTTGTTAATAGGAAAAAAAACTACATTTTCTTCAAGAGTACTTAAGGTGGAAATAAATCGACCTGTTTCGAGAGCTCCAAACAGTGAGCTCAAATTTAAGATCAAATAGCCATTCACGTTTGAACTTGTCCACTCTTTCCACTTGAAGTTCGAACATCGTTTTATGTAGCTCAGTAATTACGCTTGACGATTCCTTCACATCCATGCTCGTTAGCATTAATTGGCAAACTAGTTTACACATGTAGACCCTTAAAAAGTTTAGTTTCGCACAAATGTTCAATAAGTCTTTTCATTTTTTTTTTATTTTCCAACTTATTCGAGCATTTAAACCATCTACAAAATCCTACACAATATAAATATTGTTTTCCGAAAATATATTTTAAAGTAATTCTATGCTTTTCATTCATAATAATATTATAATATAAAAAGTAATAACAGTATAATTAATTAACAGTATAATGTAATTGAGGAATTTTATCAGTCACTAGTACTTCACAAGCGCAATATTAAATTATATTTTAAAACGTGTATGCAAAAGCTTATTTTCAAATTAATTTTCTAACAATAACTTTTTTTTTAATGCTGTGGTTTAAATATTTATGCACTTTCTTATATACTTAAAACCATATTATGCTTTTATAAAATTAGCTTTTTCTAACAATATCCAGTGAATAATTCAAAAAGTTGTTTTAAATACGCTTAATATTCTATTAACAGGTGCTTCCGAGAACTTCAGAATAAAATTTTGGTTACAAAATGTGTTGTGTATTATCCCAAGCGGATCATATCTTCGAAAAGATAGAGAGAAAAAAATTACGAAACTCGAAAGTAAATCCCAGAGGCTGGAATTTAAATATCTAAGGCTGAAGTAATGCTTGCATTTATTTACTTAAATATTTAGTGGAAGTAAAGTAATCTTTACATTAAAATACAAGTCTGAAATTTTATACATGAATAAATTATTTAACATAGTCTTGATTCATAAAGTTACGGTTGAATCAACCCTTATAAATTTGGTTACTACCTCAAAATTAATTAAAGTTAGGAAACTGCTCCATATAACATTTTAACACTCTAAATATTTTAACTGAAAAAGCAAAACTTTCTAAATACCTTACTTTATTTCGCTGGAATTCACATCATAAAATGCAAAAACGTAGTCTATATTTAAAGAAGCAGCATAAATATTTAATAAAATTTGAAGGTTTAATGTAGCATATTTTTAACTTGAGAAATATGTTAAGTGTAAAAAAAATATTTTAATGGCAGGTATTAAATTATTTAATTTATGCTTCATTAGATTTAAATTTTTCATTGTTTTGTATTTTTTAAGAAAGATAACTTTCCTAAATAACAAAAAAAAATTGTTTTTTAATTTTTTTTTAAAATTTATCTTTTTAAACATTAAGATGAAAAAATGCCCATAAGAGTTGAATTTTTTGAGATTTTTTATTCTATTACTATTATTACGACAGTTATTTCTAACTATTATTATTTTGCTAGAGATTTAATACTTTGCTATGAAGCTCTATCATCCGCTCAGTAACGCTTGCCAAATTCCGTAATTTCTGTCGCAGTTCCCTTTAAATTGCCTCTCAATCTGAACTTACTCCAGTCACTCATTGAGTACGTCATTTCCGTCTAATTTTGTTATTGTTTTGCATAATTTGTTGAAGTTTTAAGTTTAGATTAAACAGTTCATAAAGCTTTTCGACAACAAAAAATTCCAAGCATATATTTGGTTTCTCTGTAGAAAATTCTAAATCTATACATTTCAATAATAATTGGAAATGGCAAACAGTTTAATGACGTTTTTTTTTGAGAGCACGATTCGAAATTTCAATGTTAATAAACACAACAGCTATAAGTTCTCTATTTTATCGCAAAGTTCTAAAATTCTAACAAAATTAAATTTATAGAAAGTTTATTCGTTTCTATAGTATTCAAACATTCTTTTAATATATCAATATTGCCTAACTAGTAATTCGGCTTGTTTCAGACTTCCATTGCCCTTGAAAGAAATATCTAAATAGAAATAAGTTATTCGAAAATTTGAATTTGCTTATGTCTGCTTCCTTGCTTGATATTGCAATTCATTGTTGCAACGCGAAAAAAAGAGACTTCATTGAATTTTTAATATTATGCATCGAATTTCAGCAATAGTGTTTTATAGAATAAGGCGATTATAGAACATATTTATTTTAATTATACAGTTTAGTTGACTGAAATTTAACTTTTATAATATTCTCGTCCATTATAAATGCTTGATTTGATTCAGTGGTCAAGTTAATGTGATATTCCAATGCGCAAGTGTTTTTAACTTCCAGGTTTTTGCAAGACCTCTTATTTTCATTCCCGTAGGATTGATTATTTTTCACGCATTTCTTTATAATTTATAGTTAGTTCTTTCTGTTCCACGTCTGAGACATAATGAAACTTGAAGATCAAAAGCAGCATTTCCTGTATATAATAGACAGCATACTTTGCTATTAAATAAAAACGTAACAGTTGTAGGTTACTATTAAGCATCCCCATTTATAGTGATTTAAGAATCAGCATCATATTGCTTTAAAATTCGTTGAAATTTTGAACGAACCTACAGTCTCGCACCACTCACTGTTTTCCTCTTTCTGCCCGATTGATCTCTTTCTCCTTCTGTCAAGCAGGGTTTTGTAGCACAGGATTTGAAGACGTTGCTTATTTATGTATTGCAAATTTTAAAAAACATTTGATTTTCAGTTAAGTTGCATTACGGACAAAATATTTCCAACAGAATTGACGCATGCGCAATGGCTTTACATCTTACCTACGGGAGGGTACTGAATGTAACGCTAAAGCGTATAATCTTCCTAATATAGATTTTTACTTTGTTTTGTAATTACTATGTGTTTAATTGACCTAGCTTTTGAACGTTAATTTATATATTTTTTATTTTTAGTTTTAAAACATATCCACTGTAAAAAATACTTCATAATTGAAAAATACATACATTTGGGCTCAAAACAATTTCAGCGAATGCAGCCTTTTTAAAGTCAATTCCATTCCAATTACTAGATCCATATACCTTACACTATTTTAAAAAGTGCTTAAAATGCCTGTTGCATTTTAATTAAAATTTAATATTTTATCTCTTTTCTTTTCCTTTGAAATTATTAATAAGAAAGGAAAAGTAATGGATTGAAAAGAAAGAGATAAAATAAAGATTCATTCCAACTTAAAGTTTCTTCTTGGCGACTAAATTCAGATAAAGAGCCACACGTGTCTTTGTATCCAATAACTTTATTCCCCCTTTTGATGCACAAAATAAATGTTTTGCATTCCTAAACATATTGAAGAGTCTTATTTGAAAGATAAGATTCCCCCAACGCTTTCTAATTTATTGACGATCAGTGAATGCTGGATCAGAACCGTAAATCATTTAGGAAATGACAAAAGAAAACAAGAAAATAGGAATTCCCTTTTTCACTTCCAATTTTATGACTTTGAAAGAGAAATAGTCATTTCTTACAAAAATGGAAACATTTACTGAATTTTCTTATGTTTTAAAACTCGGTTGTTATGATACAGTATTTATGGATTGGATCCTTTCCAAATGTATTTTACCGAAATGAGGTAGTTTAGTGGCATCAAATTAAAATGAATATAAAATTGTGGAAACCAATGTCGTGATTGTTCCGAATTTGAAAATGGATTTTTTATGCATATTGTGTTTAAAAAGAAAACCTTTGTTCACTTTTAGTTATTCCTTGAATGTTTACATTGAATCGATACAAAGTTTCAAGTTTTATTGAATTATTTGTCTGCATGGATCAAGTTATAAAAAAGTAATCATGAAGTTTCCTATCATGTTATATTAAAATATACTTTTGAAAACGTTTAAGATGATAAATAGATTGAGATATGATTAAGAAATTGGATTAAATCGTAATTAGTTAACTTGAAAAAACTTAAATTATTTTATTAATTGGGGTAAGATGCGAATGAATCTTATGTCGATAATAAATAACTGATGCAATTGAAAATTAGTGCAATATATTATATATGCTCATTGCATGCATTAAGGTAAACAGTAAAAAAAACCCTGCTTAAACTACCGTACCGTATGGTAATGACATTTCTGGAAACATTTATTGAATTTTCTTATGTTTTAAAACTCCGTAGTTTTGATACCATATTTATAAATGGGACCCTTCCCAAATGTATTTTATAGACATGAGGTGGCTTAGTGGTATCAAATTAAAATGAATATAGAATTGTAAAAACCAATGTTGTGATTGCTTCGAATTTAGAAATGGAATTTTTATGTATATTGTGTTTGGTAAAGATACATTTGTTTACTTTTATTATACCTTAATTGTTTACATTGAATTGGTATAAAGGTTCAAATTTTATTGAATTATTTATCTGCATGGATTGAGTTTTAACAATTTCATTATGAAGTTTCATATCATGTTTATGATATGTGGATATGCTATATATGAGGTTTTATGTTTGAAAATGTTTAAATAATAAATAGATTGAAACTGAATTAAATTATACTTATTTTAGAAAAAATCCAATTATTTTATAAGTTGAGGTAAGATGTGAATGAATTATATCATGATAATAAATAACTGGTACAATTTAAAATTATTGCAATATATATTACATCCGGTCATTTTACGCTTTGAGGCTTAATTTGCTACACAATAGAAATAATAAAAATTTAAAAGTCTATAACTCCCTATATTTTTTTGAGAAATTTGATTGCAATTGATTAACCATACTTTTTTTCTTAGTGTAGAAAGAAAGTGTTCTTAGTGTTCATTCAAAAGTATGGACTACCAGAATATGGTAAGTTTTAACGCGTTTCCGGCTCTATCAAAACACCGAATAGCTTGGTAATTTTTAATGAAGTGCATTGATAATGATCATGGTAAAAATAACATTAAGACTATAGTGTTTTAATGCGTAATAAAATTTAGTAAATGTCACAAAGTTTGGTAATTTTTTCAAGATACCATAGAGTGTGCATGAAAAATTGTCTTTTATGATTTAATTTACTTTTTAGTTTGGTATTTGTTGCTAAATGTGTGGTAATAAGATATTTTGAAATCCAGATTTTTCGGTAAGCCCGTATCATATGAGCGGGAAAAAATATAGAATGAAATACCAATATTTGGTTTTATTACCAGGTTCTTTTTAACAGTACGGTAATTTTACTTGAGCTTTTATCACCGTGTATAAATTACTTTAAGTCAAAATTTACATTCAATGATTAGATGAAAATAACTTTTTTATTTTATTTTATAACCGTCTTTGAACAGCAGACCCAAGTCGTTGAACAGCAGACCCAATTTTTAGGTTTACGATTACTAATGTTCAACTTCCTAGCCTTATAAGACAAGGGAACTCCCCAATTAAGTATTGAGAGAAATTCACCTTCGTGAAACACACTTTGATGGAATTAACTCGCATTCGCGCTACATGTAGAAGAATACCACGTGAACATCCCATGGTTTGCCAGACGGCAAAGGGACTCTAACCCATGATCAGTCTACCACTGTGGATATTTCACTTCAGCACTGAGGTCAGTGCAAGCCAGATGCGAACTCGCATCGACCAGCCTTCGCTGGAATTCGAACCCACTTCACCTCATTGGAAGGCGAACGCTCTATTCCCTGAGCCATCGTTGCTCAGAGATGAAAATAATTGATAAATATCTTGAATGAATGCTTATTCGTATATAATGCATACAATAGCGATTTGAAGTATTTTGTTATTTTATCATTATGTACCTTAACAATGAAAAAGGTCTTATGCAATAGTTTATTTTACAAGCCAGACGGAATTGTCTGGAAAGTAACCTAAGGCATAAACTATCAAGTATCAAAAGAATTATTGTCTAGACTGGTAATATAATGTAAGGAAAATATATTATTTTCATTACGCTTTATACAGGCTGTTCAGAACTGAAGGGAAAAGACAAAAATCTATCTTATGAACTATTTGATTGAGTTTACTATTATATCAAAAGTATGCACTGAATAAACAAGATGAGCAGTAAATCTTTTTTGCATGGGTATTAATCCAAACGTGTGCATGATAGTTCAACAGAGATAAGTTAATTTTTAGTATATGTTTAGTGATTCAGTTTGTAATAATATAAAGAAGAAAAAAATCTTTTATTGGAGTGATTTTATGGCATGAAGCACATTGTTAAAAATGACAGAAGTATACCTTGGTTAAATAAGGTTATGATTAATAACTTATATTTATATGGATATTAAACTCGTTCTTTACATATCGGTCCAGCAAATATGAGATAACTTTTTTTGTGCACTAAGAAATTAACTTATAGTCTTCATATATGATCATAAAAACGTCGTATATTTGAAATTCAATTTCTCAGGAAGTATTTGACTGATTTCACCCGAATTTTGTATTTTGTCATGTAAAGTTACATTCTTTGAAATGATGTAAAAAAGTGTATACCTTGCAATTCAAAATCTTTCAGACAATAAAAAAATAAAATAATAAAAAATTGTAAATGTTTACTAAAAGTTTATCTTTGGATAAACGAATTTTATAATTGTGTGCGAAATTTTCTCAATTCATTTGGAAAATTTTCAAGATAATGCGAAATACCCAAAGTTAAATTATTAAGGAATCCAAATTTTGCAATGCTTTTTGGTCGAACCAGTTATTCTTAACCAGTTGACCATTTGAACCAGTTATTCTTAAACATTTTAAGCAAATTAAATTAAACCTTTCTTGTAATAAATTATTGTGATATTAATTTCTTCCTCAGTATTGAATTTTAAATTAATTGATTATTTTTAAGGTCGTCAGTAGAGGGTTTAAAATGAAGATAAAAAAATGTATGTCAAATTATTCTCGATTTAATTAAATGCTTGACGAAATTCAAATGTTTTCACTTAATTTTCCACTTCTTTTATTTAATTCTTTGATTGCTTGTGTATTTACTCATTAATATCAGCTATTGATTTTGCACAATTCTTAAGTAATGCGGCGTGTATTATTTTATAAGTATTTTAAACCAGGACTGATGCGTCATGGCATTATCTATGTTAAACAAATTATTTGGGAATTTTTTCATTTTTAGGAGGATAAAATTTTTGTATTAGAATGAAATTGCAGACTAATTTTTTAAAAACTAGTTTGCAGCAGTGATTTTAAATCGCTAAAAACTGTAACTATGAATATATAAGGACCGAAAATGTAAATTTTTTATATAACTGATGTAATTGAAGTATATTTCTTAATATTGGTTAATATAAAAAGGAATGCACAATCACATTTATTTTATCAGATAAAAATTTTACGCTATTGCTTCTAAAATTGAAAATTTATATTTATATTTTTTATACAATAATTACTAATTTAAATTTGAAAGTTTTTGTTTTCATTTGCTTAATAACCAACGATGTGCTTACAAATAAAGCATAATTATGTAGAAAAAAGTTTGCTGTTATGCATAATTATGTAGAAAATATTAGATAATTTAGTGAGGACAAAATGAACTTTCTCTAATTGAAAATATATTTCGAGTTAAATTAGTAGAAACTAATTCTAAGTATTTTAATTGAGTAAAAAATTTAGTTTTAAAAGCAATTAAAAGAGAATTAATGGATTTAATTTTATGGAATAAAAGAAACTCAAATATTTAACAATTTTTTGAGCTGGCTTACTTTAAAATGGTAAATCATTTAGTTTTCTTCACAATTTCTCTCAAATAAGGGAGACAATTATATTATTGAGCTTTAACGGCGACACAAATTTTCTTAATAGTGTCTTGTTTTTCTAAGTAAACAAATTAATCAGTCATAGCAAGCATTCTTGTTCGTATTCCTGTTCTAAAATTAATTAGAATTTAAAATACTCTGAGAATTGCAGAAAATAAACTCACAATGAGACTTTATCTTAGGGCGGATTTTAAAGCTATAAAGCCCAAATCCAGGCTGTGGTGCCAGTGATGAAGATGAGGATGAATTTATCATGTTTCTCCTCATACAGTGTTCATTTCATCATTTTACAAGTAATTTTGTATGTTTTTATTTATGTTATGGTTTACTAATAATTACCATTATATCTGACTTTATTTGTTAATTTCATGATCATAAATTGGACGCATGTACTTTGAATATTGAACTGTTTTTAAACCGTGTGGTTGGCTCAGCGTGTCCCATTTTGCACCATGTGCCCTTAAACTATATTTTCAATTATATCCTTCCCACCCATAACCAGAGAAAGAGTAAACTCATAAATTTTTTAATAATTGTAATCTAAAAAATCATTCGGCCGAGATAGCCTGGTTGGAGATGGACTCGCGTTTGTAAAACGGATGTTCGAATCCAGCCAGCCGAAAACTCCTCGTGTATTAAATGGTGACTGATGCACGTTAAATCTGACGGGTCACAAACTCCTCCATGTTCGCATAACAAATCAATACCGCTGGGGGTACTGAATTGGAATTTGATCATTCTTTGGTTCAGGGCAAAATCGAGATCTGTGAATGAATGAATGGATGCATGAATTAGTCCTCCTCATAAACCGGTGTGACGTATGGGTGTAGCAGAAGTCGAATTTTTGGTCATAGATGGCACAGCTGGAAAATAAGAACAATCGCACCCTGTGACTGACGACAACAACAAGAACAACAAAAGATCATTCTGTGATACCTATATATCCTAGTAAAAGTGAATACTCAAATTTAGCTAAACTGTTTGCTTTTTTGGCGAAACCTTTTCCCAGTGCGAACTTCGAATTACATTTTGGATTACATTAATTGCATTTTGTCAAAGTAATGAAATGACTATCATATCTAACTAGGAACCATATTTCGTCAAAAGTAAAGATATATTTTGTCATTTTAGTTCCGATCGTTTAATCTTGATTCTTATTTCGTCATTCAAGTTTTCACTTTCCCATATTGCACTGCAATGAAGTTCCGAATTGAGGAAAGATTTTCATCAGTTATTTGAGAGTTCACGTTCCGTCATATGATTTTGTAACGAAAATATTCCCAAAATTAACGAAATACAGCTCAAGGAATGCTGAATCATCAAGTGAGAGTTTCATTTTTGAGAATGCTCTATCATCGAATCCATTTCTGACAATTTTAATTTTTTAAAAACAAATTAGCTTATTTTAAATGACTTAATCATAATTATTTTTGCTCATCAATCGAAAATAAAATACAGAAACTATTAAAAATACATCTTTCCATTTATTTGCGTGCTTAAAAAAAGACTTTATTGCCTACTTAAAGATTAAAAGCAAATGCAGACAATATATAGTAAAAGAAAGCAATTTAATGTATCTACGTACTTAAAAAAGGATTTATTCATAAAGCAATAAAGTTTATTTACTAAAACAATCATTTCATTTCAAACCTATCATTGCACGATATATTTGTCATTTAAAAATATAATCAATGGAACCGCTCTTGTTTATCCACCCATATGTCCACAACCCCCAAATTCATCATTTAACATTTTTAATCGTTTTCTTAATTGACTTATTTAAAATTATGATGGTTTTTCTCGACTCCAATTGAGACTAAAATCTAAATTCGTCGGAACGAAAGTATTTTTAAAATTAAAGTACAGTTTTTTAATTTATTTATGTTCTAAAAAAAATATTCCATTTCATGCAAGATAATTAAAAGTAAATGTAGACAGTAAAGCATGAAAATCAATTACAATGTCTCTCTTTCGAAAGAAATAATTCAACTTGTCATCTCTCATGTCGTGCCTTTTAGCAAAACTATCTCTACATTAAGCAATAATAAGCAAATCTTATTACCCTTTAATATTTCAACATCTTTCGCAAACACGCATCTTTGAAAATCTACCGACCAAAAATGTAAGAGACATTTTCTTCTGATATGAGATAATTATCTTGGCATTTTCCCATGGCAGAAAGAATTGGGTAATTTGTCGCCAAATCTCCGATGCACGTCATGTCTTTCTCATTCAGTTGGGGGATTTAGAGGGCCCCCAAGCAAATTTTCAAGTCTTCTCCTAACATCGATTCTGGAAAGCATACGTAATTCTCTAAGACAAGTATGTTCGGGTAGGTTTCTAAAGGGACCAAAAAGTATAAAGTAATTAACTATCGCACATAGTGAAGTATTTTAACTTAGTTGAAAATGCACAACTTTATCTTTGCACAATGAAAACTCAGCATTAATGTTTGTTAAAAAGTAATTGACAACTGGATACTATATTTTTGAAATATTTAGATTCATATGTGACAGTTTATTTTATTTACATTTGGCTAAAGTGTAATAAATATGCATTTTGTCTTCAGATATTTGCATTTTGCATTAAATTATTTGTAATTTTTTGTTTTAGAATGATTACTAATGTAAATAATTTTTCTGGCTATTGTAGAATGAATCTGAATTTTATTTACATGAAAACAATATATTACAGCTGTACGTCACTTAAAACTTTATTAAAAATTGTAAACACAAAAAAACTGTGGCATATCTTAAAGAGTGTAACTTATTAAAAATTTTAGAAATTTTTAAATTTTTAATTAAAAATTAAAAAAATTAATATAAGTTTTGCTTTTTATTTATTTTGTAAGTTTATACATTTTTTAATATATTTTTTTTTCTTTTCAAGTTTATGACAAATCAAATGTAAATGAAATTTATTTGCTCAAAAACAATAGAAAAACTGAAAATTGTTTAATACTTCGAAAATCGGAATAAACCAGTTTTGTATATTCGGCACTGAGAAAAAAGTATGGCCAAAACTACCTGAATATTGTAATACGTAACATGTTTCTGGCTCTCTGGGAACACCAAACAGCTCGGTGCTCTTTGTCAAAGCACTGCGTTAATGATTTTGATAAAATAAACGATAAAATGTGGCTTTATAACACGTAATAAAATTTTTGAAAAGTTTTAAAATTTTGTAATTTTATCATGTTATTTAAGAGCGGGCATAAAAGGCATTTATTCGTTTAGATTTACTTTTCAGTTTTGTCTTTTGGTTTTTATTACAAGATTTGTTTTTCATAAATGTTCTGATTATGGAGAACGGTAACTTTACCAGAATTTCTTTTATCCGTAAGGTTATTTTAAGCGTAAATCTAATAAACAAAATTCTAAAATCTATTTAAAAAAGGAAGTTACGTACTGAGTCGATTACCAGGAATCCATGGTTTTTTTCAACTTGAATAACGAACATGTCTGGTCAAAAGAAGCATTATGGCTTTTTCAATTTTACTTATATTTTAGTTTTTCAGATAATCGAGTTTCTAATCTATGTTAATCATAATAGTTATATACTAAGAAAATTAAATGAACTTAAAAACTCTATTTCAAGGAATGGGAAAATGGGAAATTAGGATACTAAACAGATTTATTTTATGTTTTTTTTATCAGTTTTCACATCAATCAATGTATCGCTCTTCAATTTTACTGCAATGTATGCATTAGTACCATGTAT
Organism: Parasteatoda tepidariorum; assembly: GCF_043381705.1. Taxonomy (NCBI): domain Eukaryota; kingdom Metazoa; phylum Arthropoda; class Arachnida; order Araneae; family Theridiidae; genus Parasteatoda; species Parasteatoda tepidariorum. The sequence goes on from NC_092204.1 coordinate 79,296,511, forward strand.
GTGATTTCCTTTTAGATAAAGTTTATTTACTTTTTTTAAAACAGTTGCCCTACTATTTAACACAGCGCTCCACAAGTTTCATTGTTACAGCTGCATATTTTGATGACTAGGTTAGAACGTGGAGCTTTCTGCAAGGTATTATTTCTGCAAATAAATCACGTTTGTCCGATCAGCTCTTTGTATAAAATTAACACTATGCAGCAGATATATATGAAATTAAAATTTAGTATTATAAAGACGTGTTACAGTGGTTACGAAAAACGATGACTTCTCCGGAATATTGCCAAATACCTTAGGGCCTCTTTCAGCCTACCATTTTCTAGGTATAAGGATCAATATTTAAATTCACATAAGATGAAGACTTGCATGTTTAAACAGACATCTAAATAGAATTGTTTTAATGTATGTAAAGTTGCATTGATTTAAATTTATTATTTCTGAAATTATGCACAAAAAGGAAAAAAGCTGTAACGTAAACACTCGGCTCCAAATTTCTAGTGGTTGTGATTTATAATGCAAGAAATTCAGAATTTTTCCGAATATTGCAGTGCAAGTATTGAAAAGTTTCTGTAAAGTTGGTGTGTTTAAAAAATATGACAAGACAGGAACACTCATATTACGTAGCGAAAAGTTTGTCAGAACTGTGGCAGAAAAGCATGTTTTAAGTGACATTCTGGGAGGAATAAAAATGTGATATCTAGAGCAAATAACAGCAGAGTGACGTTCTCTAAGTACATTTTCCTTCTAAAACAGATTTTTTTAACGAAATAATAGAAATAAATTTACTTCACGCTGACAGTAGATCATAGCATCATTTTAAACTCATAATTAGGAGAGTTCCATTAACTTTTTTATAGTTACTTTCACTAAATTCTTCAAGTGGCAAATTTTCGATGTTTCTTGATTTAAGCAAAGCGAAAATTCTTCCAGCAGTTGTAAGAGAGTTACAGGATCGGCATTGCCGAAATGAAAAATAACGTAGCAGCGTGGCTTTTTTTTTCTGTATCCAATGATTAAATATTTTGTATAGGAATTTGATTATTAACTGGAGAGTCTTATTATCCACTGACGTTATTCTAATTGAAGACTTTTAGAGACGTTTATTTTAACTATCACTAGAGCACACTCGACGCTTTCTGCGCCCTTAACTTTTTTTTGGCATATTTTTATTTATGGGTGCAATTTAAGAGGTTCTTATGTTCCACACAGGAGAGAAATCTCAAAAATCAGGTGGAAAATGTGAACTAGGTGAACTTGCTGAGTAAGAATATCCATAATTAGCGCAGCAGAAGCTACTTATAAAACTTGAGCCGACTCCATCCACAGGATAAGTCACGGAATGGTATTCATACAGTGCTACACTCTAAAAACAGCACAATTTAAATTAAAGTCACACGCACTATGTGACATTTATTTTCTTCATACAACAGTAACATAATTATTGTTTCTCGTGGATATAAAAGGCACCATGAAAACCAAGGTACAACAAGTTCTTTGTTCATTGAAAGGCACTAAAGTAATTTGCTGCGCTTTTGCAATGCTGCGCCTTTCCAGCATTATACCAGATATAAATACAAACATAATTTTCGGTAAATGCGCATCGTTTTCACGCACTTCGTTTCCGCCATCCGATTCCAACTGCCCTTGCCACAACAGTGCATTTTGTTGCAATATTGTCGTAGACTTAGAGCACAAATTTACAAAAAACATATTGTGACGGCTAACGGTTAATATGGAAGCAAAAAATTAGAAGGGAAGTTGGAATTGTGAAATCATCCAATGTGGTTTTCGTCAATATTTCACTTTAACCTTAAAGTGAAATATTGTTACTTATATTTCATAATTATTAGAAATAATATATTTTATTCAACAACACATCTTTTTTGAGAATAACATCCTACTTTATAACTGTTGTGAGTTTTATAACTGCTATGCAAAGTTTTGTAGCCAGTGCACTGTATTGATTTTGAAAATGGTGCATATTATCAATATAAAATGCCGCAGAAACATTAATACGTGTCATCACTTAAATGTATGAATCATTGAAAGAAAAACATATGAAAATAAGAGAGGCATATATATTGTATCTTTAAAATACCTGCTTCAATGAGTGGTACATGAGCGTAGAATGTGATTCACTTTGTGATTGCAAATTTTAGAGGTACAATTTACATTTTAAATTCAGAGGCCAAAATGCTTCATTTCTGCCTTTAGAGGTATTGTTCTTAGATTGTACACACAATATTAGGTGATGGTCGTTATCATATAACAAACAATATTAATGTAGCGAATCCTAGCTTTTGAGTTTTCCGCTTGAAATTTCCCTTATTCGAAAAGCTGAAACTTTAGCATTCGGTTTCACAAAAGTCAAATTTTACTAAAGTTTTTCCAACCACTAAGGTTCGTTCTTATTTACACAGGACACACTTTAATCAATACTATCTTATTATGTGAATTTTTTTGTCAGTGCTTTATTCATAAACGCAAAGAACAACATGGCGACTGAATAGTTTCTAACATTCTTCAATCTGAGCAGAAATTCCCCCCCCCTCAGGATTCTGGTATAAAGTATAACTGAAAGGCATAGTTTCACAGGTTAAGGGAAAGAGAAGACAAAGATTACTTGGCCCTTACCGTCGAACTAATTTGGATTAAATCAATGCTAACAACTTACACATCAAATATAACTATTTAAACTTTAAGGTCAACGTGTGAAAGCTAATACTCATTCAAGATTTGCAAACGGACTAATCTACTCTCTGCTAATCTGTTGTACGGCAACTAAATAAACCTAACAAAACCGAGTTAAACCACAAAATATCTTATTTTACTACAAATCAACGTTTTTTAGTTCTGTAAACGACGAGACGTTACATTGTTCATTTTATCTGCATCATTACTTTTTTTGGCAAATATATCATTGTATCGAATATAAAAACTGTCTGTAGCATTTTATTGTTCGATATTTGTTACGTTTCTCATAGAGTGATTTTGTTATGCAGTTAATCATCATTGCCCTCATATCCAAGTATTTGCAATCTTAATAACTGCGTATCTGTGAAAACTGCAAAGACAATTGGAATGTGTTTTAATTTCATGATAATCACTGTCCTTATATTTTGATTCTTGTATGTATACATAGAAATAAAATGCAGTTTTAAACGCCGCTGTTGAGGAGTCGCCTAATTTTTTTTTTATCTCTGAGAGTTTTTCAATGAATACCCTGCAATAAACTGTTAAGCCAAAAAGTAATACAGCTATTATTAACTGGATATTGTTAATTTATTGTTTAATGCAGTATACGCGGCCCATTAACTCTTCATAGATTACACTCGGTAAAAAAAAAATTGTCTGTTGCATGAAATTTTTTCACGGATTTTGAATATTTTCTAGTCACTAATTTCAAGTCTGCAATAGAGGTTTTTTTCTATCTAAGTGATATTTATTTAAATGACTTTTTAGGCTATTTTTTGTCGAAATGAACAAGTTTGGAAAATTATGTGCGACAGTGGATCACATAAATGTTGCCACAAACTTCTGGGGTAGGTAGGACAGATCATCAGGATAAAAATTACAAAGAAACTCATTCCAGGAAGTGTGGTCATATGCCTCTAGGGGCGATTTCCTATAATAACTTTTTGTGTGTGTGTGTGTGATTCTAAACAGGTCATAATAGAGAAGAGCTTCTAATCGCGTACAGTGACATTTCCAGTCATGGTCTTTTACGCAGTTTTAATACATAACGTTTTTAAATCTTGTACATTTAAATAAAAAAAATAGACTAAAAAGGACATTTAAAAAAATCTGTAGCCTTAGGAGCAAAATTAATTTCAGATTTGGAATCCCCACATTCCAAATTATGCAAGTTTAAGTATGCACCAAAAATATTGTTTCTTAGTATCATCGACATAAATTTAAATATAAATCTAAGTAACTATCAATATCATGCATATAATAATATAATAAGGGGTGTTAAAAAACTTTTGAGCAGTTATCATGAAACAGTGGGAGTAATGATTTTTCTAGAAAAAATTAAACAGATTAGCACAACAGAAATAAATTAATTGTAATCTTAAATTTATTGTTCATATTCGCATTATTTTTTTCTCAATAAAGCCATTTGTTTACCGCTTATAAATCTGCATTAGTTAGAGACGTATATTTAAGTATAAATACGCATAGCTATTTCTATTACATAGATAATAATGTATGATTAAAAAAAAATATATTTTTTTTTTTCAGAAGGAAGTGCGTGATGATGAACCGTAAGTCTAATACTTATTCAAGAAGAATGTTTAAAATTGAAATGAAAGTAGTTTTTGTAAAAAAAGGAATAAACGCTTTAAGTGAGTTCGTGAGTTTTCACCTCAAACCTATTTTTCGCAGTAAAAAATGTTGATGACAGCAATGTTAACACCTCATATCGTGATATTATTTTATGTATATGAGTGATTTATAATTTTATTTTGTTTACACAAATTAATTTACAAATTATGTATGTGGCATATATGTTTTTCATTCTTACATATTTATATATTTTAATTTTCTTTAAAAGCATATTTTTCTCATGTTGCAAAACTAAAAATGCAAATTCATTCCTTGTAAAATCTTTTATTTTATAATTTTTTTTCAGAATTTTTTTTAAAAATAATTTAAGCAATTTAAATATTTAAGTAATTACCATCGCAATATTTTCAAAGCGCATGTTATGATATGATCTATTTATTGATTTAAGGAATATTCTAGTAACCAGAAATTTATTTTCTATTCATTTATACGCTTATAATTTTCTTTATAATATCATTGATTTAAATAAATCGCTTTGCGTAAAATATTCTTATAATTGCCAAAATTACTTGTTTTTATTTCTCTATTTATTTTTTTCAAAAAACGACTGATCTTTTTAAATTTGATCTGCTTTCTGATATATATATACACACTCGCATTGAACTAAACAAAAAATGAACAAAACAACTGGTAGCATCGGTAGCATAATTTTTGAAAATAAGACTAACATTTGTTCGTGGTGAATTAGTTTCCAATAAGTTTCGCAGAACAAAGAAGAAGGAAAAAAAATGCAAGTTATCCACAATGTGACATCAAATAACCTGACTTAATTAACTAAGTTAAACTAAACAAGAAATTATTAATACTATTAAGAAAAACGGTTATACATAATCCTGCTTTATTTTATGAACTTATTTTGACAAATTTCGCAAGGTAATCCATGAAGCAACAGTAATTAGTTCGAAGCAATAATAAATTAACCAATCTTATAATTTGGGAGAAACAAACTAAAGTATATAATAAGCTTCTTCATATTGAGGCAAGAGTATCGATGAAATTTCACTGTTTTTTTTCTAATTTTTTTAAACACTTTCAAAATTAATCTACTTATTATTCATGATTCAAAATATTTAAAATGATTTTTCCCCAAACATAGCAACACGGCATTTAATGTAATCTAATGTATTTTTTATCTCTTTTCAATCTGGCATAGAGATGTATTTGCAAACTAAACTCACGCACCTTTCTAACTTACTTTGTAAATCAAATATGTCTCTTATCTTTGAATCTATTTTTAAAATAACGGTAAGCAGAAAAATACTCTAATTTGCATAAAAAATAAATAAATGCTTTTTTTAAATTTTTATTTACATGAGAACATTACTTTTCCAAACAAATATTTATTAGAAATATATCGTTTTGTTGAAAGCACGAAATCTTCTAAAGATTCGGTAGTTTTAATTGTATATTAGATAATTAAATGACTAGGCATACAATAACGTTTTAATCAAAGCTAGTATTTGTACATATATTTTTAACAGTAAATGTTATTAGATATTTAAAATACGTGCTAAAATAATATTTTTTTAAAAACCTTTTAATATTTGTAGTGTATTATTTGTTCCTTTTATTCCAGCTATATCCTTCGCATTGCTAATGCTCGAAAGCTTTTACCTGGGTAACTATAGGTAATACCTTTTTCATTAATTAAATGTCAAAAATATATTTCTCTTATTCCATCAACTAATATGTTTATTGTTTTATGGTAGAATTTTGATCAAATGAGATATCGAAAAAAAATTTATCCTACTTTTGTTCACTACCTTGCATTAAATTAATTAAAATAATTAGTGGAATGACTGATCCTACATATTTTATAAGTAACATAATTTATCTAATAAGAACTTCTCGCTGAAGAGTTAAAAGAAAAACGAAAAACTACTGTACGTTTATTTATAAACAATACTTCATAAACAGTAATTTCATTATATTACCAATATGGTGGTACACAGTCCGTTTCATAAAGGTAAAAATTCACCTTTCAAATTTCAAAGTCATTGGTTGATTTCAAACTCAATGGATATTTCACTGTTCCATGTATACTATTTACAAATGAAAAAAGATATACTGAGTGGTCCTAAAATATGTGTCAAAAATGTAAAGGTAGGTAGAGGGGACACAAATAAGCATATTTCGGATAGGAATGTGTGTGCGGTAATGGCACATTAAAGCACTAGCTTGTAAAGCAGTATGAATCATAGGAAACTGAAAAGACAAGTAAAGACTAAAGAAAATTCGATTCCCTACCGGCTCAAGACCGTACACACAATCTTATGCGAAATATGCTTAGGTCCCCTCTACCTAAATTTGCATTTTTGACATATATTTTAGGACCACCCTGTATATTTAGCCTGATGATGAGTTCACATTGGCTTAGATGAAAAATTAGAGAATATCAAAATGGTAAAAAAATTGACATGGTGAGGTTTCTAACTCGTCCATTGTGAGACATGAAGAGCAAATAAAATATTTCAACATAAAAATAAATATTGGTTTCAAAATCTCTCATGATATCAAAGAAAACCATCAATATTCTCTCTACATTTGTGAACTCATTAAAAACTAAATATTTATCTAAAATTTTAATCAAATTAAATACAATGCAAAATATTTTACAACAATGTGAAAAATTAAGCCTTAATAGCTACCTAGCCAATTATAAACTTCTTTGTAATGTTTTCTCGGGTAATTTTGATCAGTAGATAGCTGTTAAGGTTTCATGAAATCAAATTAAAATATTTAAAACAAATTCAATTACAAAACAATTTCATTCACCTATTTTTTTCAAAATTATTTATTATCATAAACTGATCCATGCATAAGATGATATAATAAAGATAATTAAATGAGATTATTCAAAATTTTGATGGAAAAAAAAGATGGTTTTATGAAATTCTTTTTCTAACTCCATAAAAATAAATTAAAAGTAGTCTATTAAAGGAATAACTTGTCACATCTAATGATTTCTGATTTTTTTCTAAATAAAATATAACGTATATAGTATTATATATAGAATTTAAAATAAAATTCGCAATATATAAACTTCTACTTCTTTCTTATTTATAGTGTTTTATTTTAAAATACAGTGAAAAGTCTAGAGAAAAAGACATATGCATGGCACGTTTCGAAATGCTAACATAAAATATTCTTAATTTAAATTTTCTTCCTCGGCTTCTGATAGAGCTTGCAGGATAAAAAACAAATTTCCAACAGTTGATTTCTTCCGTGAAAATCCATTTATTACAAATCCTGCCCAAAATCATGATAAGATGTTTTTCACACCCGTCCGAATAAAGTAACCCCTCACCCCTCTTAAAATGAGAGACATGGACTCGTTCAGCCAGCGATTCGGTCGAAGAGGAGTTTCAACCAGAGATCCTAGAGTTCTTCTCCCGAAAACACCTCTCTTCCGAATTCTAACGTCGGAATTCTCTCATCTCTCTCTGAAGAAGGAAATTTTTTCCTGAAAACAGGAGAGAGAGAAAAGTTTTCTTCAGAAAATTTAATTCCCGGAGCTTCGTGCAAAAGGAGTTCGTGGAATTTTTATCGTGCTCTTACTCTCCTATTGTTTAAACTGTCTTCAGAAGTCATTGCTTGGAAAATTGGAATTTAGTTAGTGCGGTAGTTCTTGAACAGGAAAATTATAAAAGGGAAATAAAAAGAACCTTCTTCGTTATGTTCTTATTTTGCAGGAAAAGAAATTTTCTTTTAGTGTTGATGTGAGGTATTATTTTTGGGAGTTTTCAAACAAAAGGCATCATGATACTTTCAGTGGTTTTGAAAGGATTATTTATTGTTTCTTTTCTTTGTTTAACCTCATTTGCAATGGATTCAATTAGTGGTGAGTAAACTTTTTTGTTTAAATAATTGATTATGCTTTATATTTAAGATTAAAATGTGATAAAAACTGCATATTTTTTACAGAATATCGTATACGGATTTTTCTTAGATTTTAAAAGATCTCTAGACTCTTTCTAAGATTTTATTAAATTTGAAAATGTTTAAATTTCTGTTTCAAAAACTATACAGTATCTCATGCGATTATTGGTTTAAGAAAATAGAAGCGTGTATTTAAAATAAATTACTACTTTTTTTCTTAATTAGTTCAGACAGTTTAATTTTTTCAAATATAATAAAACAGGATAAACACGATAATTTATTCATAAATTTTATGTATTCTGTTAATTTTTTTCAGTGCAGGTATCTTTAGTAATAATAATAAATTAGTGAATATAAAATGGTTATATGTTTTTCAAGACGTTTTTCCCATTGATTCGCTGTTAACTGTCAATTCATATAGTTTTTCTTTAGCAATATTATCAAGCATGTCGATTATATTTGGGAAGGGAGGAATGGAAAATAATTTACACTAAATAGTTTATCTGTAGCAGAAATTTATAAATATTATGAAATAATTAAATAATATGTATATTACTTTATGAACATCATTTAAAAAGAAATTAAAAGTCTAATCGTTCTTCTGCATTTATTTTACACATAATTATAATTAAGTAATTTAATTATAATTAGATTATATATTTAATCATAATTATAATTAGTAATATTACAGAATTATTTAAAAAAATTATTGCATGTAAATATTAAATATAATTTATTTATTTTTGATCGTGTAAGTGCCAACATGTGTCTTTTAATTAATTTTATCCCTTTTTCTCAATTAATTTTATTCTTGTATATAAAACGTAAGAGTTTAATATTCAAATTAAAAACGAAAAATATACGTGATACAAAATTTAGATGGCGATTTTTATAACTAAGTAATCTTTTTCATGCGATAAAATTCCTTAATTCGCATTTATAATCACCATATTAAACATGATAAAAAGTTAAGAAATTGAATGTGAATTATTTAACTTTTAAAATGTTATTTTTTTAAACTATTTTCCCTCCCGAAAGGTCAGATAAATATGTTTATTAACAGTTTCCATTAATTCAGAAATATAATTCTTTTGTTTTGTAAATGCAATATTTTTTTATAAAACAATATTTAATTTTAAGTCACCTTAGTAACCATGTACACTATTTAATTAGATATGTATGCAAGCGTTCACATTTATATTTTGTTTTCCACAGGTTTTTCAAGTATGTAGATGTAGATGATAAATTGTTTTTTTTTTGTAGTTATAGCCCACAACTATATTGGAGATTAATAACATTGAGAGAAATAACCAACAATGTAACCACAATTTTATACAAAGCAAAAAAAAAAGATATTTGGGTCAATTGGAATTATTATAATACGAGTGTGAATCATATCTTTTGGTAGAGTCTTTCTAATAATAAATATTTTTGGCTTTATTTTATAAGCATTTAATTTGCTGTGCGAAGTCACTACTAAATAAGTCACTACGAAGTGATTTGTTTTATTGTGGGATAAAACATAGACTAGAAAAAATAGTTTATCCGAGTCCAATTAATTGAGATTTTATGCTCACTTTTCATCGTTTAGTATATATTTGCTTTTCACTTAAAAAGTTGCTTTAAATGCTTCTTTATTACGCTTCGAAATTCAACTTGACTATAATGAAAGTCGTCAACAAAAAAAGATTTCAAGAGTGGAATAAATTTGCATGAATTACTTATGAAAATGATAATGCACAGATGATTTCGTTTAAAATTATGCAATTTTAAATATAGTCTTTATAAAGCAATGGCCCAAAGGACTTTTACTAATGAAGATTGCCTTTCATTTCAAATATCCTATATTCCTTGCTTCAAACACGCAAGAATAAATAAAGATTACCGTTTGAAAAATGTTTTGCAATTTCAGAAGAATGTAAGTAAGGAAATATTTGTGTGAAAGATGCAATGGATTTATCTTCTTCTGTAAGACACTCGTGAATAGTAGAAGCTTCAAGACTGCAGAGATAATTTGTCATCTTTCGTTAAGACTCTGAAGAATTTTAGGTTAATTTCAAAGAATATGATTCGACCAGAAATTTCATAATAGTTTGATCAGAACATATATATATATATATATGTATATATATATGTCCATTTATTCTTTTCTTGTATACAATAATCTTTTATATTTATTCTCAAAGCTACTTATTGAATTGGATTTTATTTTTGCTAACATAAATTGTTTTCTTACTTGGTTCGAACGAAAAACAATGTTCGGCAGAGAAACGTTTAGTTAGTTAATCGTTTAATCCTGGCAAAACAATAGTTTCGGGAAGATAACTCAGCTCTTAATAGGAAGCATGTAATAGGGACATATTTTCTAGATGTACCGAAATAATTTATCAGATCTGTTTATATTTCCATTTCTATACGTAGCTTTATTTTATATTGATAATTCCTAATAATTTATTTTCAATTCGTTTCAAATTCAATTTTTAAAGTTTACCCTTACTCAGACCAAAAAAAAAATGCTTATTTAAGATACAAATGTTTGACTTTTTAAAGTTAAAATTATCACCTGACAACGACTTTCAAATTGATAGCTCAATTGAATTGAATCCATTCAATTGAAATAAATGATAGCTCAGATTACGCTTCTACTCAAAAACTCTATAGGCCATATAAAGTACATAGTATTTTTTTATAAATACTTAAGAACAATCATCCAGTTTTGTTATAGAATATTTGAAGTGTTATTTTTCTGGAATTTTTACTCCTATTAAACCAATATTTAAATAAATGAAAAATAATATGACAGTAAATTATTATTTTTACCACCATTAACACAAATTATACATTTACTAACTGTTGTTTAGACATAAAATGTTTTGATTGATTTGATGATCTGGTTAGAGATTTTGTTAACCATAGCAAAACACAAAGCAAACTCAAAGAATATTTAATAAAAATCAAATGCTTTAGGAATGGTATCACCTGCAACTAAATAAACGATTCCACTATAATATGATGTTGCATTTTAATTTTTGAGAATAATTATTATTATGATTAAATTATTACTAAGTTTTCAGGAAGTTTTTAAATTACAAATAAGTTTTTAAATTTATTCTTTTGCTTTTTGCGCAAGTTTATAATTCACAAAATATGAAACGTAGTTTTATTTTCTATTAAACATTATTTAACTAAGTAAAGCAAATTTATATACATGCAGATCACCTTTGCATTATATATTTAAACATACAGATCACCATTGCTTATCTTGTCAAGTTATCTGAAATATAACTTGCAAAAGAATACCATCATTTATTGTTGAGGTTTCTTTTAAAAAATTTATTTTAAAATCTCTCATACATAGGGAAATATTAAAAACAACAGTATTTCTCTTAATTAATTCATTATCAGATTCATTATCAGTTTTAGATGTACAAAGAAAAATCTTGGAATTAAATTTTATTTTAAAGGATTTCTGATGCGATTTAAAACCCAATACTGTCCATAATAACTCATGACACCATCACTGCAGGAAAATCAGAGTGACAAGCAACATGATTAAAATAAAATATCTAGGTTTCTACATTTGTTTATTTATTCAACTCACATACATAATTTCCAGAAAATATCCACTAATTTGTTCTTACGTGCTGGTTTTACCAAACTAAATATTCTACAAAACTAAAATAATGAGTTTTTTTTTTAATCATGCATAGTATTAAAAAATTTATCATTTTTCACTGAAAACTTTTTTACACTGTTTTGTAACTTTCTACTCCTACTATTAAAATAATAATTAATAAAATATTGTTTTGAATACGTAATTTTAAAAGATGTAAATTGTGCAAAAGAAAATGAAATAATTCGCTGTTATTTTCTTAATTTTTTATTAGTTAATAGTAACTCGGAATAAATTTTTTAACTTTATAAAGGTGTACTTTACTTTTATTCTGTGTCGTCTCTGGTAAAACAAGAATGGATCATGAGAAATTGTTGTTCGTTAAAAAATACCCAATACTTTGTAAGGAATATTTCAGAAATTTTTTTTACATATATTTAATGCATTTTAATGCGTTTGTCTTAGAGAAAGTAGTTTCATATTTTACCTACAGTCACAATGAATATTAGAATTTAGAGGTCAAGAATAATGGTAATAACTATTTTTACCTCAATTTATACTAAGGTTTATGAACCTCACCCGATTAAGCGTTGGACTCGCTTTTAGTAAATTGGATAAGAGTGAATCAAACTACCTGACATCTTCCCAGATTAGACCCGTTTGTTTTAGCTTTGCTTTACAGATAGAAATCACGGTGTATTTCTATTTCAATTTTTTTCTGGGTTTTGTGAAAGGGACGTAATTTAAAAAGAGAATTCTAACTAACAAATTTATTCACCCTTTTTCTTATTCTATCATTCAATCTATATCCACTGAAAAGCTTGGAAGATTGACGTAGACGTGTGTATGTAAATAGAATAGATATGCTTCCAATCAGAGTATCACTGAGGCAGTTATCAGAGCCTTCAGAAGAAAGTTTCCACACAAAAAAAATTAGATCGGTTCTTGCAGCCACAGTGACAGGTAATCAAAGTTTAAGAAAGTTTAACAGAGTGACAGTCGGTGCATGACAGATAGAATTTTGCACATTCGAGGTAGGGATAAAATTTGAATCTTCGTGCTCGAGCATTTTACAAGTGTACCGGAAATATCGTTAATATTGTAAAACATTTTATCTTCGAAATCACCACCGGTGGAAAGAGATCGCGAGAGAAGAGCGAGACCGAGGATTGCTCACGAGAATCATTATATGTGAAAGAAGTGCAAACCTTCTTCAAATTGCCAACCGGGTTTTAATACTGGGTATTAGAAAGTAAGTGCCTGCGTGCTAATGAACTGTTCAACAGACTATCACTGATATTGACATTCGGAGTTCAGACACTATTCACATACCACCAATGACTAGACGACTGAAAACTTTAAGGCTCAGCTGGGTCCACCAACACCACTGTTGTTAACTGCAAATATGCTTTACTTGAGAAGTTTTATTTGCAATTTAATCTGATGGACGGACAGGTATGGATATGCAGACAAACTCTAGAAACCGTAGAACATATCAACAGATGATTACTTATGGTGCTGGATGCTCCGTCATAGTATAAGAGGTAAGTAGGGAAATGCGACACCTAACTCGGCAAGAGAAGCTAAAAACCCTTAAATAAAGGTGTAAAAAATACACCTAAGTCAGAAAATGAGATTATGTTTTGCACCAAAAACAGCCTCATTAATAAACCTCAATTTCAACCACATTTACATCTCACAAAATCAATCTCATGTATAATTCATAAGAAAAAAAATTACTTGAGTTCTGGTGAAATTATTCATACCTCAAATATACGTAATTGCTTAAAGTGTAGCAAAAATTATCTGTACACCTCAAAACCAACCTCCTTAACTCGTTGCTCTAACGTAGATTTCCATCAACATCAAAACAATATCAAGTGTGAATAGAACAACTTTATACACCTTGATTATATACCTAGGGAGGTAGATATTTTAAGGTTGTCTTTCAACTTCGATTAAACCTCAAATCAACCTTGACATCTCAAACCAACCGCAAATAAACCTCAAAAATACATTAAATTTCTGAAAGGGAAATGGCTCCAAAAACACTTATTTGACTTTAGACGCTTCGATTGACAATTAAAATCTCCTAATCTGAACAAAGTTGAGCACATTAGGAATGCTTTGCAACGTGATAATCAATAGAGATCTCAACCACATCATATGCTTGTAAATTCAATGACAGCCCGATAGTTTCAGAATTTACAGAAGTGAAACCACTAAGATTTTATGGAATATTATCCAATGACCGGGGCGACTAAATGGCATTAAGCAGTTCTACCTTTTTTGAGGGGAGGAAGGAGTTATGCATTAATTCAAAATTGAATATTAAATTCTGAAAGCACACAGAGATTCCTAAGTTTTGAAACAGTAATATCCAGTTCAATAAGAATATTGGTGTCATCACCAAGTACTACATACAATTTCGCTTTATCGTGGAAGGCCTTCTGATATAATTCCTATTTTTTGCTGTTAAATAAACTAATGAATGTGATTAATTAGATAATAATCATAACAAAATTAAGATAAATTTAAATAGATGTTTGTTTATTATTGATATTCATATACTATTCGCAATAATTATAGAAATGTTACACATAGCGTTATATTTACGAGTTAAAAAACTGACTTTATTTTTTATTGGATGACGTTGTCTTTTGAAGTACAAAATGTGAATTATAAATTAAGTTACAAATGAATTGTATAAGGAATAAATATGAAGAAAATATTTTTCATATCGTCTTTAAGCATTATTTGTTTGAAGATTATCGGAAGTTGAATAAAATTTAACAAATGAAGTTTCTTTCTCCCATTTACCAAAAAGTTAGACCTGATACTCTTGCCTTCCAATTTAAAAAACATTTCTTTAATAATTACATTTGGCTAACCATTATTGCGGTTGCTTTTGCGTAATTTGATGTCTGTTCTCATAAGAAGGAGCAGACAATTTACCATTTTCATTGCTTAAAGTCATAGAGAAGATCTGTCAGAACGATAGCAAGTCAGTGTTTCTCAAGCAAAGACTTGAAATACACATTGATAGTTGCCTAAATACACTTATTATCAACAACAGTCACATGATACTCATATCACATTATTGTATTATATCGGAATATTACAATATCGAGTTACCACTAAAATAACAGGCAGAAGTAGTTAATCACGAAACATAGTAAAAAAACTTCATTATTTAATCAATTTAAATTCAATTAACATCAGTTCTAAGTGTAGCTAATCTCGAACTAAAATATAATGTACTGCATACTATGTATAAATGTTTTAAAACAGTAGATTTGGTGCGTTATGTCTTTTTTTGAACTTTGTCCCTTTGAACCCTACATTTAATTCAATGCAATGCATACTACGTATACTAAAAAGAGTATAAGTAGCAAATATGCTACTGGACAAGAAGCTAAAATAGTGTACTAAAAATATTTTACTAAGTTTCTGATTACTTTTTATTGATATTTCATATGATAAGTTTCATTATTTTCTGTATAAGTGAGAAAAGGTTATAATATATATATATATATATATTACTATAATATACTATAAAAGATATATATATACTATATATTATATCTTTTGCTCTGATGTAATATTTTTCATTAAATTAGCAAAATGAGTAATGAATACTCAAAAGACATATCGGATACTTAAAAGGAATTATAGTGCATCTTCACCAAATAGTAAAAAAAGAAAAAAAAGGACAGTTTTAAGAAGAAAAGGCTTGTAAATACTTCAGGAACGACTTTATTTCGGTTTTCAGCAAATTCAGAGACTTAAATAAGAAGCCGCGCTGCATTATCTTGCTTTGTTTTGTCTAGATAACAAGGAAAAAACACAGCTACTGTAGTTTTGCATCTTAAGATGCTTTTACAATGCAGCGAATATTCATTGTTAACGATGCAATAAAAAGTACCGCCAGGGTTTTAGTTCTTTTGTTCTTAAACATTTAAGGTGGCTTTTTAGCTACTTTTTCTTCTCGAATTCAAACTTTTCTTTCTAAGACATTTGTAAGAAATTATTCTGTATAATACTTAGGAGACATGTTAATACCTATAATTAACGTATGATTTTATTTATTGTAAAATACATTTTTTATTAGTTGTAAAAAATACGTTTAAGAGTAAACTTAGTTTTTTACTATGATCAAGATTCATGCATTCATTTTTTTAAAAAAAATACATTTTTCGCTAAAAATGAATTATTTGCTATATATATATATATATATATATATATATATATATATANATGGTATATATATATATATATATACTGAGTTTACGACTGGTGACTAGCTTTGCATTTTTGAACCCAATCGAGAAGACTCCTGGATCAAGACAAGCATTAGGAAAAACAAGCCTTTGTGGTGGAGGACTTTTCGGTGGAACTAACTCGCATTTGCTTTATATGGAGAGGAAAACCATAGTTCGGCTGACGACAAGGGGATTCGAAGCCCTAATCTGCTTGTCATTGAGGATATTTCACGTTAGCAGTGTGGTGGGAGCGAGCCGGGAGCAGAGTCAGCATCAGTCAACAATCGGTGTAATTCGAACCTGGGCCACCTCATTGGGAGGTGAATGCTCTATCCCCTGAAAAATTGGGCCTAAAAGTATATATGTATCTAAGTACGTAAGTATATGTATAATTGGAATTAAAAGAATAATAACTATGAGGTATTTATTTTACTTGCCTCCACTAAGACCATCCATACCCAAAAATATGGTGTTTTCGAGGTTGACAAGTGAGAAACGGTATACTTGATGTAGAAAATGAGGTTATGCTTTCAGCCAAAAACAGCATTATCAATAAATCTAAATTTCAATCATATTTACACCTCATAAATAGTTAAGCACTACTTTTAGTTGAAATCGGGGGAAATAATTCACTCTTCAAATATACTTCTTTGCTTGAAGTTAAGAAACTAATAGTAGAACTAATATTGATTCAGATGTATAGAGGCCGGTTCAATATTTGGATCCCTTAATGTTAGTTTTTTTGAGTATTCTCCATATCTCGATAAAGTTTTAAAAGAAATGAAAAGTTTTTGCACACAATTATAAAATTCGTTTTAGCTAAAGATGATTCCATGAAAAAAAATAAATTTTAATAATTATTATTTTTTTTATTTTATTTAATAATAGTCAAAAAAATTTTGAATTTTGAAATATAAAATTCTTGACATTATTTTAAAGTATTTAATTTTTGCATGGCGAAATACAAATTTTCAGCGAAATTGGTCGAATAGTTCCTGAGAAATCAAATTTTAAAAATACGACTTTTTTAAAATATGGTATATATGATAACTTTCATTAAGAATGTAGATGAGGTACTCTGTTTTGTTATCCTCGTAGAATTATGATTATTGTAAGCATACTAAACATATCTTTAATATTTCCCTGTAAAACTGTTTTCCCAATTTATAAATATATCAAAATATTTTTCTTTGTCTTTAAAATTAGCAGCTGTTTGTACCCCACAAACTGATATAACTTTATAAATAATACTGATAATACATTATAAATGATACTGATGGTACTTTATAAATAATACTGATAATACTTTATGATAATACTCTGAAAATGTTTCACAATATCTAAAAAAAATAAAATAGTTTTGCTACTTCATATTCCATTACACCTTTGAAAAATATTTGTATAAGTGAATAATATCTTTTGAAACTATACGAATTACTTTAAAAGCTATTTTTGCGAATTCTAACGGTTTTATAAACACAAATAAAATATAAATAAATGATATGTAGACAAAAAATATCTATACGTTTATTTTCTTTCTCGTAAATTGAAAAAAAAAATTCCGAAATACCTGCTACTTTTTTGACTCTCAACTGAATAACAACGGAAATCAATTTCAAATGATGGCATACTTTTTCCTTTGGGTATAGAAGATCCATTTCATAAATACTCGATTTCGCACCAAAAGAATGAAAACAACTTTTCAATTTTTAGCTCCCTTAGTATCGATGAGGACGAAAAATATCTTATAGATACACTTGAAAAGTTAGAATAGGAAAAAAATTTGACTTTTTTTCTCCATTTTGAAAACTGAAGAAGACTTCAATGATTTATGTATGCACTGATATGAAAATCGATGAGGTCGACTAGTCGCGAACTTTGGCGTCACCCATAAACGATTTAGTCTCACATATGGCCTGCAGGAGACGAAAAATTGAATATCTTTATAGAGTTTTCATTATCACTCAGTATTGGATTTTTTATGTTTTTTTATATTCATAAAGGAGAAGTTTTTACACTGAAAATATTATTATGACTGCTAATTCTTTCTTTATAAAAGTCTAGGGGTAATTTTAAATAACTTTCGTTTTTAAAAGAAAATGAAAGTAATGTTAAATTTTCGGTGTTTTATTTTCTGCAGTCATAAGTGAAGTAATTTGTTCTTATTTAGTTTTTAAGGCTACAAATTTCAGAATTAAATGTTTCAAAAGTAACGTGATTTGCAAAAAATAATACGCTAATAAAAAGTGACTTTTATTTATGTAAATTTTTTTAAATGTTCTTTTCTTCGTATAGAATACTTATTAAATAATTAACCTAATAATTATAACGTTTTTGAAGGAATTTGGGAAGTAACTAAGCGTTCCAATGGCTACGTAATTCGCAAAAATCATGTGCTGATAGATATAGGCATTAACATATGTTAATTTGCTTAAGGAAATCGTTTTTTAAAAAAATAATATTTATTAAATATAACAATACTATCCTCATTGATTTGGTTGACGGGAATTTTATTGCTAACAATTATTAGGTATGCACTGATATGAAAATTGATGAAGTTGACAAGACCCGTACTTTGGCGTCTCCTATAAACTTTTTAGTCTCACATATGGCCTGCAGCAGACGAAAAATTGAATATCTTTATAGAGTTTTCATTATCACTCAGTATTGGATTTTTTATGTTTTCTTATATTCATGAAGGAAAAGTTCTTACACTGAAAATATTATTACGACTGCTAATTCTTTCCTTATAAAAGTCTAGGGGTAATTTTAAATAACTTTCGTTTTTAAAAGAAGATGAAAGTAATGTTAAAATTTCAGTGTTTTATTTTTGACAGTGATAAAGGAAGTCGTTTGTTCTTATTTATCAAGACTACAAATTTCAGAATCAAACGTTTCAATAGCAATGTGATTTGAAAAAAATAATACTCTGATAGACATTGAGGATTATTTGCGCTACTTTCTTTCAAAAAAGGTTCTTTTTCATGTGGAATATTTCTTAAATAAATAAACTAACAATAATAACGTTTTTGAAGAAATTTTGAAAGAAACTAAACGTTACAACGTCAACGCGATTTGCAAAACTCAATGAGATGATAGATATTAACAGTAATACATGCTAATTTGCTTAAGATAAATGTTTTTAAAAAATTTCAAATTTCTTAAATAAACTAATAATACAATCCTCATTGTTTTGGTAATCGGGAATTTTATTGGTAATAATTATTAGGTATAACGCACTGATATGAAAATTGATGAAGTTGATTAGTATTGAAGTTTGGAGTCACCCATAAGCGAGTTAGCCTCACATAAGTCCTGCAGGAGACGAAAAATTAAATATCTTTTTTAAGTTTTCATTATTCCTCATCATTGGATTTTTTATGTTGCTTTTTATATTCATGACGGAGAAAGTATTTAAATTGAAAATAATGTTTTGACTGCTAATTCTTTCTTTGTACATGTCCAGGTCTACTTTGAAATCACTTAATGGAAAGCAATGTTAGAATTTCAGTGTTTTATTTTTTGACAATGATAAATTAATTCATTTATTCTAATTTAGTTCTTAAAGCTACAAAGGTCTCAATAGAGACGTGATTTGCAAAAAATAATGCTCTGAAAGAAATTGGCATGCTAATTTGTTTAATAAAAGTGTTTTTAACATTTTGAATATTTATTAAATAATTTAACTAATAATACAATCTTCGTTGTTTGGGTAGACGGGAATTTTGTAGATAATAGTTATTAGGTTTTCACTGATATAAAAATTAATCATGTCAACTTGTCACAAACTTTGGCGTCACCCATAAACGATATAGTCTCACATATGACCTGCAGGAGACGAAAAACTGATTACTTTTAATGAGTTTTCATTATCACTCAGTATTGATTTTGTTTCGTTTTTTAATATTTTTGAAGGAGAAGGTTTCGTCTGTGAAAATATTATTATGCCTGTTAATTCTTTCTTTCATTTGAATAATTTCCGAAATTCGTTTGTTCTAATTTTGTTTTTTAAAGTTAGAATGCCCTGGATTAACTGTTGCAACAGCAACGATTAATGAGCTGATAGATATTGACATTAATTTACGTGAATTTGTTTAAAAATATTTTTAATATTTCAAATATTTCTTAAATAATTAAACTAATATTACAATATTCATATATTTGCATGACACTAATTATGTAGACATTATTATGTCCACACTCATATAAAAATGCATGAAGTCGACTAATCGTGAATTCTCCCGTCACGTCACCTATAGACAATTTAGTTTCCAGTAGAGAAAAAATTTTATATCTTCATAGAATCTTCATTTTCATAACTTGAGTTTATGTTTTTTATATGTTTCTGAAAGATACGTTTTTTACGGTGACAATAATACCACTGCTGACTTTTTCGTTGTGAATGACTCCGATAATTGCTTTTATTTTTGGAAGAAAATAAAAATTAGTTTAGAATTTTAGTGTTTCATTTTTAAGCAGTGATAGAATCACTCCTGCGAAATATAGGATTAACTTCCAATAAATAACGTCATTTTGATAAATAGCGTCGTTTTTAATGGCGAAAATACCAGGATTTAGTTTTGCGATAGCGATAATTTGTGTTATAGATATATCAAACCTTTCGAATATTCATTTAAAACTTATCTAATACTACAATCCTCAATATGATGATTGACGTGACTGATGTTGGCAATACTTATTATAATTGTGCTGATATACAAATCAATGAAGAGAACTTGATGCAAATTTTGGTGTTTTTCATAAGTGGTTTAGTCTCTTATAGAGCCTGCAAAAAACGAAAAATCAATTTTGGCTATTGAGTTTTCCGCATTGGTTTTGAATGCGTCATTTATATCTCTCTCTATTTCGTTGGGTTACATTTAATAATTATTCAGGTAGAGACGTGGTGGCTCAGGAGGTAGAGCGTTTGCCTCCCAATGAGGTGAATCTAGTTCGAATCCCAGCCATGGTCGATACGAATTTCGCACCTATTTTGCACCAACCACAGTGCTAAGTGAAATATCCTCAGTGGTAGAAGGATCATGGTTTAGAGTGTCCTTGCCATCATGCTAACCGTGGAAGGTATTCTCAGTTTCCCCCTCCATGTAAAGCAAATACGGGTTAGTTCACTCAAAAAGTTCTCCAAGAAGGCAAATTTCTTCCAATACTTGATCTATGAGTTCGCTTGTCTTCTGGATTAGGTATTAAATTACAAGGCTATGGAAATGGACATTGGTAGTCGTAAATTAAAAATTGAGTCGCCTACTCAACGACGGTCATAAAATAAAGTAATTCAAGTAGTGTTGAATAATTAGTTATATGTAAAATATTTATTTAGAATAATTTTGTATTTTTATAGAAATCAAAATTTAGTTACAAAATAATTATTTGAATTTATGTTTTATCCTTTTTAAAATGGCTATACAACTTTTAAACATTATAACGGTGTTGTGGTGCCGCAAACTGTCATACTAATGATCGGTGAAGGGTCTTACCTTTTTCAAGCAATAGAATACATGTATTATACAATACTCAAGTTATTTGTCAAGTGGTGAGTGAGGAAGTAACACAGCACGTAATGGATCATTGGAATGCGTTTTCTAATTTATCTCACAGCAGCGATGGGAGAAATTTAAATACTTCTGCCACCTACTATGCTGAAATGTCTAAAATTAACTCAGCGTAGTTAATGTGATTTAATGACTACCGGCGTGGTTTGAAATTATTACTAAAATTCAATAAATAAAGAACTTTTGCTATATCGTGAACATCTCTAGAAAAAAAGTTTGTCGAAGTACTTCCGCGCTGACTTAGCCACGACCAACAGTTAAACAGGGAAATGATTTGGTTAATATATTGTTTAAAACTAATAAAGGTGTTAGGTTTAGAGGAAGGTTTGAAGAATTAGAATATTTAAATAAAGTCCTGCTGTACATTCGGCTTGGTTACCAGTAAAGTTCATATGTTGTACAAAATAATTTAAATAATAAAGGTCACCAAGCTGGTCTCCAAAGATGGCTAGTATATTAATAAAGGAGAAATTTTAGGTATGAAAAATATTATCTTTATAAATGTCCCTAGGTAATTCAAAATTGTTTTTTCAAGGAACTTGAAAATTATATGAGAAATTATGTTTCATTTTTCAACAGTGATAAAACCATTAGATAAAAATACCAAACTAATCTCGAGTATATGATGTCATTCGCACTAAACTAATTTTTAAAGCATCAAATTTGAATATGAACAAGAAATATCTACGAGTTATAGAGAGATTCATGATTTAGTGAAGATTGAAATTATTTATTCATGCTTAAAAATTTAATTAAAAAAAATGTAAACTAATTATGAAAAATATTTTTTGATTTGGTGAGAATTATGCACTAAACAAAATCTGATACTCTTCCGTACCGTATTACCGTATTTTATGACAGAGATATTCTCGTAAAAATAACATAATTCTTGTAACTTTAAGCCAAACATAAATAAATCATACATAAACCAAAGATAGATAGAAATAAGATATTCTAGTAAGCACAAACAGAAATATACATTTTTTAAGCCATTTATATGGTAAGGAGTTCCGTTCTTATGGTAACGTTATCATATAAATGGTTACACATTTATTATGTGTTTAAAAAATATTTTACTAAATATGTATTAGGTTTTATTACCACATATTTATTAAAAGATACAAAACTGAGAAGTATATTTAAGTAAATAAATACTTTGCATGCCATACTCTAATGTATCATGATGAGATCACCCAATTTTATTACAGATTATAATACAATATGTTATTTTTAAAGTGCTTCTGCAAAAATTACCATGCTCCTCAATGTATAAAACTCTGCAGTTAACACCTCATTCAGAAACACGATTAGTTTTACCATATTTATGTAATTTTGACCATACTTTTTTTAAATTTGTATTCACTAATTGCATGCATTGATCTGAAAATCAATGAAGTCAGCATTGGTGTCCCCTATACACAATTTTTTCCCACAGGTAGATTACAATGGACAAAAAATTTATTTCGTTTATAGAGTTGGTTTTCATTGTCTATCAATATTGCTTTTATAAGTTTTTGTTTCTGTTCAAAAAGCAAAGTTTTAATTGTGAAAATACAATTTATTTCCACTTATGTATTTATCCTGATAAATCAAATCGTGGGGAAATTTTAAAGAGATTTAGTTTTTGAAAGTAAATAATCTAAAACTCTGTCTTTCATTTTTTTCATAAGAACATGTTTTTTTCTATTCATAAAAGAACTTTTCGATGGTGAAAATGTAATTAATGGCCTTTAATCCTTTATCTGAGTAGATGAATTCACAGGGTATTTTTTTAAAGTGGTGAGATAATCGGTACAGTTGTTTATTTGCATTTATTTGGTACTGTTTTAAACATTTATAACGTTTTTTTAATTGATAAAACTAAATACACAAACGCTATTGTTGGGAATTATGTAAGCACTATTATTGTGAAGGCTCTGATTCGTTAATCTAGGAGGTTAACGTGTCATACACATTGCTGTCACGTATAAACGAAATTTGTTTTCAATAGGAATTTACGCTTTTTTGCAGTAGATTGGATTAATCTTATAATTTCTATATAAATAAAAATTGTAATCGGAAGCATTTATAATATATTGTCAGTCATGTCCTTATTTTTGTGTATGTCTAGTAGCAAAATGTATTCTCTATTAAGATGAGTCTTAAAACATATATTTAGTTATTGAATTTTCATAAATTTCCAAACTTTTTATTAAAGCACATAAACAAGTAAAATTATTTTATTTTGGAAATAATTTCTTTCCAATTTTTGAAAGATTCGTTTAAATTTTTGAACCTTAGTTGAGGTGTAAAATAATGATATTGATTTCATAACAAATGATATTATTTTGTTACTTATCGTATTTACACATTCTTGCAATTTTGTGTGCATATGTATATATATATATATATACAGGTGGTTATCAAAATAATGGAAACACCCTAGATTATGAAGGTGTTCTGCTGTAAATGTTTTCTTTATGAAGGTATCTCCTAACATAATTGTTGACACTGGAGACCCCAGACGCTGATTGAGCTCTGCGGTCACTTTGGCTGCAGTTGTTTTCTTTTTAGACATTACAATCCGCTTCACTACCCGTCGGTCTCTTTCTCCTTCCGTCCACTATTTTGCTTTGCTGAACTTGTCTTTCCGCGCTGTGTGCATGCTGTCATGACTTTAGACACCGTACCTCTAGAAACGCCTAATAACTGGGATGTATCGGTCACTGTTGCTCCAACTAGTCGGGCTCCTACAATTTGGCGACTCTGAAAATCTGTGAGGTCTGACATTTTACGCTTCTAACAGAAAATCAAAACGTAGACAACTCTGCTAAAGCTCTCTCATACCACCTAATATATTTACTTTTTATATTAAAAAAAACTGATGTGTAAGATTATATTTTAATGCTTTTGAAGCGAATTCTTAAATGACCCTTTTATTCACAAGTGTTTCCATTATTTTGATAATCACCTGTATATAAATACATTTATATANTATTCGGTAATAAGAAATACAATTTTGAAGACCAGATTATTTGGTAATCAGTTGCCCTATTAACGAAAAAATTACCGAATGATTAATTTAAATACCGTATATTTTGGTTTTTATAAACCAAATTATGTTTTTTTTTATCAGACATATAATTAAGATATAGAATGGTAATTTTACCAGAATATTTTTACTCCTTGCATTTTGGATCCTGAACAGAATTAAAAAGAGTGTATAATGGACATTTTTACTTTCTTAAAAAAAAAAACAGTTTTATGCTGAACCATAGCTTCCATACATTTAACAAAGTACGATACAGATGTGCTGCAGCTTTAATAAAGGGTTAAATTTAACCGTATTCTAGTCTTAGTCAATCATAATATCGACTATATTTGAACTAAATTATAGTTCAACGTAGTTCTGAATTTCTAACTGTGCAATTTAATTGAAAGCGTCTTTTAAAAGCAATATTTTCTAATACATTTGTTTACTTCATACTCAATGCACAAATGAAAAAGGTCATAAATTATCCTTTAAATACTCTCAAAAAATATAGTTTTGCATCAAACCGTAATATTGTACTTATTACTTTTTTTGAATCATAAATATGACGAAAAAGTGTTGTAATCTTCATAAAAGTCTAAATTAAACCATATGTCAGTTTAAGTTAAACCAGAGATTTGTGAAACCATTCTAAGGAGATACGAAATACTAATCGCGAAATTATATTCAGGAAGTACGATTATATGATTTAACTAATCATGGAATTAGATTTATGAAGTAGTATTATATGAAACTTAATGTGAAATTATGTTTAGAAAGAACGATTATATTATTTAACTTATTGTAAAATCATATTTAGGAAGTGCGATTATGTGATTTAACTTTAATCCATAACTGGGTTGAAAATAATATAAACGATATCATCGCTCAACATATTACAAAGTGTAATGTAAGTTTTTTTTATTAACAGAACAAAATTTTAAACAAAAATTTATTTAGCAAAAAAGACTTGCTTCGACAATAAAATAGTATTTATAAAATACAAAACTATTTTTTAATGAAGTTTTCTATTTTAAAGTTGAGTTTACGTTGGTATGCATATCATTTTCTGCAAAAGTACTGCACTGCTCAAAGCAATTAAAGGATATTAAAAGTCTTGTATAAAATAACAGTAAAAGCAAATTCTGTTTACATAAAATGGAAGAAGAGAGTCACAATTGAGATTTTTTCTTATATTAAAACTTCACAGTAAGAAAAAAATTGAGAGTTTGACGTCAAAGAAGATTCTTCAACAGCAGCAAATTTCAAAATTCAAAATTCAACTTAATGTAAGACAAACGGAAAAGAATAATCGACATTCAGTAAGCACGCTGTCCTGAGACCTATTGTACTCCCTTACTCTGCAGTGCAGCAATTGGAGATGACAATTGCAGGGCACATCATGCTAACTTGATAAATGATTAACGTTTGGAGGAAGGAATCACACGAATCATTTGGCCAGCGTGTTCTCCGGACATGAAAAAAAATCGAGCATGTTTGAGACGTTCTAGGCAGACGAATTGCTGGACGCCTACCACCCCCACAATATCTCCAAGAATTGGAAAGAGCTACTTTGGAGGAATGGGGCAGAATACCAAAGTCATTCATTAATAACCTCATTGACTCGATGCAACGTTGCTGACCGTCCTGGAAACCATACCTCCTACTAAAAGCGATTTTCTTTTAAAAGAACTCCTTTTGTTAGTTGTCTTTCTCATATGCACAAATTGTGTTTTTTTTGTTTTTGTACCCAAATGCGCAATCAACGAATTTTTTTCTGACAAACAAGTATCATTTTTATCTCTAATAGCCTACTACGCTTGTCAATAATGTATCAATCATTCACACAATTTTCCCGATGCAAGATCAACTCACAACCTCAACATCCTTTGATGGTTTCGAGCAGTGTATTTTTTATAACGACATTGCTTTACGGAATTATTTTTAAAAATGAAGTTTAAGAAAATATGAATATAAAAAGCAAAATGGAGTTCCTTAATGTATACGAATCAGTAAGCATCTTCAGCGAAAATATTTCTCCCAAATTGATAGTTAATTTAATTGCTTAATGGCCCAATTTAGGTAATTACCTAACTGGCAATTCTATTTAAGGAGAAATAAGCTTTTTGATAAGTTAATCTAGATAGGTAATATTCAGGAAAATAAAGGGAAAGAAACATTCTTAAATAACTGAACTAAGAAAAAGAAAATCGATTCTTCTGAGACCATTATTATTTCTTAAGTTCATGACTACATGAATATCTATTTTTTAAGAATGGGTTGTAATACAACATTAAAGGAATATAATTAATTATAAATATTATGGTTTTAGTGCAAATATATAAATATGTATTCTTTTAGTTTTAATTGTTGAAGAGGTTTTCCTAAATAATACATAAGATAAAATAATATCGCTTATAAAAAAATTCTTTTGAGTTTGTTTTGAAGTTTACAGCGTAAAAAAATACACCTGAGGTAGAAAATGAGACTGAGTTTTGCCCCAACAATAACCTGATCAGTAAACTTCGATTTCAACCTCATTTACTCCTCATGAAATCAGCCTCATACGAACTTGAGTGATACTTTTAGTTGAAACCCAGTGAATCATTTGCACCTCAAATAGTCTTTTTTCCCCTCCGTATAGGAAATTAACCTGCACATTTCAAAAACAACATGTCTAAGCTGGTTGCCCTGAGGTAGATTTTTATCAACCCCAAAACAACCTCAACTGTGAGTAAAGCAACTTCATAGACTTTGATTATGAACTTTGGAATGTTGATTTTTTAAGGTTGTTTTTGAAGTCAACTTCAAATAAACCTCAAATAAATTTTAGCATTTCAAAACGACCAAAAAAAAAATCTAAAAAAAACATTAAATTTTGGTGGGGGCTATTTTCGAAAGTTAATGTTGAGAGCTAAAAATAAATATCCTTTATTTTCATATCTCAACAAAGTTAAAGCCATTTTACGACATTTTCTTCTAATTTTCCTCTTCTTTTTGTTCAATGTGTCTGCATACATTTAATTAGGATACAATTTTTGTTTCTCATTTTCCGAGTGTAGAAAAATAAACTTTTCATTTAACACATTTCTCTCTCTTGAAACAAAACTCATCGCCCTTTTCTCAGAAGGCTTTTTCTCGTGTTCAGTACTTGTGGCATTCATTATATGATCCTACGATAATACTATTGTTTTTTTTTAAATTGTGAATTACTTTGGAAACGTATTTAAGATTTTTTTCGGTGAATCAACCTATGTAATTACAGTGCGAAAAAGGTTACAGTTGCTGACCATCCTGAATAATTTTTGATCTAATCATCGAATTTTCAAGTTCTGGAATTGAAGCTAAATAGTCCAAACCAATTCGACAATGAATAGTCCGAAGGGGGTCTCAAATATGCTAATTTATTAGCACAAACAATATATAAAATATGATATTCGATATAAAACGGTACTTTTTTTAAATAAACATACCGTTTTTTCGACGAATTTAGATATTTGACCCCAAAATGTTCAGCAATCTGAGAAATATGGGTTCAATAATTTGGACAGGAGAGCGGCCCAAAATTCGAACTTTTTAATAAAAGTTTTATTTCGCCTTAATCGAGCACTTAAGCATATTTAGAAATAATTCTAAGCGAACATAATTTGCTAAATAAAATTCATTTATCCGAAATTACTTCGATGCAAAATGTAACTTTCAGTTAATATTTATTTTTTTTATCATTACTTAATAACAATCGAAAATCGTTTGAATTGCAATGTATACTATTTGTTCACATCATTCTGAAGAATACAGTTGCAATGGCAAAGTACAAAATTTCAGCTGAGATAGTTACTGAGAAATCGAAATTTAAAAAAGTTATTTTTGTTAAAACAATTTTGAACCTCTCTATGACAAAATTCTCTTGAAAAAACTATTGGAGTCATATTTCCGGGATTGAGGCTATCCCCTTCATTTTGCACGTCAAAAATTTCAATCCGTTGAAAAACGTCTGTCTGTTTTCAGTCTGATTTCACAACTGAAAATATCGTCTGCATTAAGTCTAATCTGTCTAATAATTTAGCACATTATAAGTCACAATCTCGAACAATTAAGATTGAGTCATATCCGATCATTAGACCAAAAAAATTACAGGAAGGTCAGCTTTCATTATCAGTATTTTAAATTTGTAGTGTTTTCATTTTTATCGGTATTAAAATCATTTTCTGAGCCAGCAGTGCGTGACTAGACCTTGCATCATTATTTCAGTTCAATTCCTTGGGGAAAGGCAAACTTCAATAAATTTAAGAACAAAATTGAATTCAGGAAAATTCTGTAATTAGTTTATTTTTTAAAAGTGACAATTTGAGAAATTAATTTCATTCTCAGAGGAAAAAGAATGAATAAAAACGAGTAAAATGTTAAATTAACTTCTGATTATTCATTATTGGGACTATATTTATTCCTCATAAAAGAAAAGGTGCAAGTAAAAGTTCAACTTTGGGCAAATTACTGTAAAAAACCAATAAACATAATGAGCATAAACTGACAAAACAAAATAAAATTATTATGATTTTCTCCTCACCACCATAAATTATTTTAACTCCACTGCCTATGGATACTGAAAAATATCTTTTGCTGCACTCTTCTAACACACCTCTGTAATGAATTGATTGCATGACACTGACATATGATTGCATCACACTGACATATGATTGCATCCCAGAATATGTTTCGAGGAAAGGAGTTCATTATTCAAGCATTATATAAGATTTAAATAAAGAAAATATAAAAAAACAATACATAATTTAAACTATTTTATTGGCTAATTTATTTTCCATAGAAAAAAAAGGAAATGTAACAATTGAAACCTAATTTAAATTATAAAATTTATATAAAGACTCTATTCTTGTCAGTTTCTTCGTTAAACCCAGTTTCATTATTTCAAATATTATTTGTAGCATTCTACAAATGCTTATGTTAAGATGATGAAACGTGTGGCTACAATAACTGGAGATTTGACTGTCATTAACGGAATCTTTAATTAACGTTTTGTGTTTTTCTCCTACAGATTATTATTTTTTTCTTCATAAATTTGATTTTTATGGTGCCTTTTTTCGCCACAAGACGTGCAGAATTTTCTGTTTGAGTACATTAGATAAAATTTTGTAAATTGCAAAAAGTAAACAAATGTCTATTCTTTCATGTTTTAATAAATAGCAAAATAAAATAAAAGATCATGGTTATAGTAAAGTAAATACAGACAAATCAAACATTTACCGTACACAAAATATTTCGTTTTTTCGAATATTTATTTTGTTCACTGCACGTTGATCATTGTTGCAATATCAATAATAATATCATGTTGTTATCCACAAAAAGAAACGTTATTTTACATTTTAAGAAAATAAAAGCTATTATAATTTTTAGATCCCAATTGCTTCCCTCTAACAATAAAGTATATTTTTTGTTTAAGCCTTTAATTTGTATAATGGATGTTTTTTGTTGTAACAACAACAATAGGGACCAATTTTTAACTAATTGACAAACAAAGACAACTGCATTTTAGATTTAAATACAAATACATAATAATTATGTTTACTTCTTAATCCTTTGCTCACGTATAACTAAGAGGAAGAGTTGTACTCTGAGAATCAGAACTGTATTACTTTCTTAAGTATTTTACAAAAGAAGTGGTTCAGAATTAAAATAATATCAAGTTTTCTACACTCTAATTTTTTAAACCAGTTACATATATCACTTTTCAAGCATCTTGTCATAAGTATAATTTTGGTTTCTTTAGAGATTTTAGATTCCATTTTACTTTCATAGATTACAAAGATTACTTTTTTAAATAGTTCACAAAAAGAATGAAACTTTATTAAAGTTTCTATGAGTTAAATAGGATAGAGTGCAGACAAACATTCTGAAAGCATATTTATTTTCTCCTTTACACATTCAATTAAAATGTCGTTTACGATTTGGGCCAGTTTCAATAGTTAATCAACAGTTGGTCCAGTTTCAATAATCTATATTACTCCTCATGTAGGATTTAATCTTAACTTGGATAACATCCATTTATAAGCCTATATTTAAATTCTATAGTAATATGGATTTTAAATATGGATTATATTGAATTATTTTCCATTGACTACATTTCTTAAGTACTTTTGAGTACTTACAATCATGAAAATAGAATAGAGTGCTCCATATCTTATACACAAGATAAAATACTCAGTTTTTGCAGTATCTATTCTTATTTACCTATTTGATTGAATATGTTATTTCTACCTTTTATTTACTCAAGTAATCGAAAATGTCACTAACCGATCTGACCATTTTCATGATTTAGGAATTCATATTAATAATATGGAATCTAAACGTGGATTACATCCCCTGATTAGATTCTATTCAGATTCCATAGTAATATGGTATGTGAAAATGGATCAAGTGGGTTCCATACTTATGTGTCTTATAGCAAAAGTGAAACTTTATGGAAGTTTCTAAAAATAAAAATAGCATCAAGTGATGTATTTTTTAATCGCCTTCAGCAGAATCTCACTCTTTCACTTACGTATTTATCCACTAAATCAAAGATGTCATTTACCATTTTAACCATTTTCAAAATTTTAAATTTAATATTGATATGAAACTAGTAGCTGAAAACAAAAATACATAAAATGAAAAATAAAGACTTTTTGTTTTATTTTTTTCTTATCAATATTTTTGCCCATTGTTCTTTTTGGAAACATTTAGGGCGGAAAGAAACAGACCGTTGAGTTTGCTTCAGATTTCCTAAATATGTTTCGATACACGTTAACGGTAAACGCCAAAAAATATTTCATTTTTTCTAACTTTTCCTGAACAACAATTTCTTATCACTAAGTAACGGCATAGCTTGTGGTCTGCACATGAAGACTTGTTTTCTTATTTTATTTATAACTTTTTATAACTTTCTCCTGGGCAGATGGTTTAAAGAAAGTAAGAAAAAACAAGAATGAAAAACTTAGAAGAAAAAAAGAGGGGGGCAGTGTGTACCGATGTCATTTTTTAGAGTTGGCAAAGTTTCAAGATTGGCCGAAGTTTAAATGAAAAATAGAATCTCCAGAAACTGAAAATTTCTAAAGTGCACTTTGTACATTACGTAAAAGAATGGGGCCAATAAAGTGCAGTGAGAATTTATCGTGTCCTATCAATTTAAATTAGGAATTATTTTTGATAAAAAAATATTTATGTCAAGCAAAAGCTTTCAAAACTGACAAACCGGATCAATTTCATTTTAGCTTAAATAGAAGAGGAATTAAAATAATTAAAATGAAATAATTTGTGAAACATAATTGCGTAATTAGTAAAAAAGGAACATCTAACAGATATATAATATTCTTTTTTAAAAAAAAAAATTTTAATTAGTGCTCTATTAACTTAAATGTATTCGTGGTTATGAATTATGCTTTTATAATATATTTAACTCAATAATTTAACTTTCTAATTTTAAATTATACTATTTAAACTTTGATTTTCAATTATTTCTGTAATTTTAATTCGCTCATATTGATTTGATTACTTATTATTTAGTGAATGCAAAATTATCACATATCTATTATATATTTATAATTATGTATTATGCTGAAGGAAAAAGGAACATAAACATTGTCCTAGTAGAACTACAGGTTTAACGAAGTCATAAAATAATTGATAAAATACACTTACAAGACTCCTCAGACTGAAATATATACCACATACAAAATTTTAAAAAATAAATGAATAAATAACGAGGAAAAGCTTAAATTTCATATTTTTAAAAGACGTACTTTTCTTAATTGCACTTACAGGAAATACTTGTTGTTTTTCGTAAAAATATATTCATATCGAGCTTAAACTACTGGGAAATTGACAAAATGACTTTTCTTACGGAAAATTATGAAAACAGGGCTTTAAAGTGTGAACGTTTTATTGCGATTACTAGTTTTTTTGTTTTATAGCTTTTGCAGATGTTAAATTTATTATTATAACCCTTTTACATTAATGTATCATTGAACCTGCTGATATTGTTAGAAAGGCAAAGAGGATATCTAATGAAAAGACATGTATATTTAACTTCTGAAACACTAGAACTGTATTTTATCATTTCATCTTGTAATCCTTTTTGGTAAATTGGCCTATTGATATTGATCTACAATTCACTAATTATACAGTATAAGACATTTAGAGTGCTAAATTTTATTTATTTGAGTAACAGTATCTAAAGTAAGAACAATGCAAATAATTAGGCATTTTTTACCCTCCCGAATTATATATATATTGTTGTCGTGTCAACTAATGTTAATTTATCACATGCAAAATGCATATATACCTCACAATTATGCATAGTCACTAACACTTGGTAACTCTAAACAATGCGCCTAATCTAGTTCCCGATGCTTTAAACTGCAAACTACTGTATCCATACGATAGAATGCGGTATTTTGATAATATACAACATTTAATCTACTAACAATGCGAGGACTGGAGTTATTGTCGTGTGACTCAGGCATCTTCTTTAAAACGTATTATATTATTTATGAAGGTATTAGTAAATATTTGTGAACCAAAATATAGCTATGTTACAATTTAATATGCATAAATATAAGTTTTTTAATGCAGCGGAATATGGGATAATACCAAGTTTGAATAATATTTTTTTTCGAAATCTAAGAGTTTTATCGTGAAAATTAAAAGAAAAATATAAACGTGGAATGAGTATATCTTCTTACCAAATAAGTCACGTTCTTTTTTGTGCACGTCAGCGTTGTAGTAGCGTAAAATCATCATGCAAGGTAATTGAGGAACAAAGGTAAACCACAATTTTTGTTTTAACATGCTTCGTTTGGTCATTACAACACTTTTAGGGGTTCATAAATCAATATCGCGTTTTAATTAACGATGATTAATGAAATGGTTGTCAAAAAAAGCTTTATAATTACTGGAGAGAAAATATTTTTGTCAGAAATTGCATCAAGGCTATATACTTTTATTTTTTTTTTCAAGCTTTGAAAAATTTTTTGTAATTTACTTTAAGTTTTAAAAATAATCAGTGCTATTGATTTTCAAAAAAAATTAAACAATATTTGGAAATAATTTATGGAAGTATTTTTGGAGAAAAATTGAAAAGATTCAAAACATATGTATATTTTAAACATTTTATTTAAAATATTTCGTTCCTTTAACTTGTTATAAATAAAAGTTTGATTATTTTAGAATGCGTGGTAAATTATTTATTTATTTATATTTTATTTTTAAGAACATGTTTTGTATATAAATTACGAATCATGAATGAATTTTATCTTAAATAAAATGCAAATTTGAATTTAGGAATTAAAGTAATGTTTAGATAAATATTAAAAATGCATGTTCATGTTTGATCATTCGCATGTTTGAGCATGTTCATCAAGTTTGATTATTTTAGAATGCGTGGTAATTTATTTATTTATTTATATTTTATTTTTAAAAACATGTTTTGTATATAAATTGCAAATCATGAATGAATTTTATCTTAAATAAAATGCAAATTTGAATTTAGGAATTAAAGTAATGTTTAGATAAATATTAAAAACGCATGTTCAAGTAGAATTATATATATATATATATAGTATATANAGCAAGAAATTATTATTCAGTTTTTTTTCTTTCAAGGTTTATATATATATATATACATTGTTTTGCATTCAATGTTATGTCGAAGTGATTTTTGATACTTTCAGCATCTACCCCAGTGTGTATTTTAATAAAAGGCAAAAATCACTGCTTCATTTCTATTTATTCTAATAAAACTGACAGACATAAAGATTCGCTTAGTGGCATATTTTTACTCATTTATACCCTGTCAGAAATTTCTTTTTTTTTAAAAAAAATAACAGAAAAATAAACGAAAATGAAATGAGATATAAGATAAGAACATGAATCATTTCATAGAAGATTTCGATAATTTACAATGATATCAAATAAAATTCATTCTTTTGTTTGTTCTAGTAATTGTAGAAATGCAGATAAATATCTCAATTATTATTTTGTATCCGTTACTTTTGACATTTTAACGATCGTAACTGAAAACAGTAAACCTAAAGTTGTCAAAAGCATTGATGTAAGGTTTAATATCATAAATGAAACTTACAAAAGTCAAACTATTCCAGTCAAACGCAGTAAAGTGGTTTTTACGATTTCTTACAAACGAAAAGGTAACTTTCTTTAGAGGCACAGAAGCCATTCATAAAGCTCATTGAGATGTCAAAAACATGAAACTTCATTTTATAGCATTTTCTACCCTTTAAAAAAGACACAAAATGTTCAAAATAAAACTCTTTTTTTACTATTTGTTTGCAAGATGGAAGAAATTTGATACTCTTCATAATTATGTTGTATGAAAAAAACTTTTTGAAAAAAATGCAAAATTATAAGTAAAAAAATTTTTTGTGTTTTTTTAAACAGTTGAAAATTTTTTATCGAAAATTGCATATTAACTTTTTCAAATCTGCATAAACAGTAATATTCGTCACTTGTTCATAAATTAATAAATGCGTCCATTAATTTAATAGCTTTAAAAGTAAAATTTATGAGACAATATAATATAAAATTTTAATTTAATGTGTAATTTTATATCTGATACCGTTCACAAATGAATAAATGCGTGCCTAAATTCAATAGCTTTAAAAGTTAAAATTAGGAAACAATGCATGTTTTAATAAACAAAATAAAGAAAAACTATAAAAATGGCTTGTTTAGTAAATATTTTTTTTGTTCTCTTCTCATATTAGTTATATTTTTTTTGCAGTATTTGGTAATGTAGTATTAAGTAATGTAGCATTAAGTAATGTAGTATTACGTAATGTAGTATTAAGTAATGTAATACAAAGTAGCCAATTTATTTTTTGATCACTTGATATGCAGTATATAAATATATACAAGATGGATATTGTGGTATATAAATATATGCTACAATTAAATTTTTAGTTCAAAATTTTAACTTTATTTTGATTTTCTTAGTCAGAATTTCTATATTATACAGAAACATTGCATTTGAACTTGAAAACGAAATATTCTTTTTAAATATTTCAATTGATTTGTTTTCTATTTTTGAAAAATTCAGATTCCTCCCATAAATTATACTGATCCTGCAAGTAATTTTTTTAAAAAATTGCAATGGTATATTTTAATTTAATTAAATAAAAATTGTCTGCACGACGAGCTTCTCTACTTTAGTTTGAAAACTGAGTAAGAAAGAAATTATGTTACTATATTATCCTAAATTTTGATATTATTTTAAATTTTAACGAATGTTTATATCTCTTTCAATTTATTCCCTTCTTTAACCTTTTGCTTGTGTAAAGTTAATTATTTCAAAACAAAATATGTATTGTAACTTTTCAGTTTATGAACGTTTTTTGTTGCGCCATTAGTGTTAAATTATAGATTTTGAATAAAACAACTATTTTTAACTTTCCTTGTATTGTTGAAATTAACTCAACCGGCAAATCAGAAAGAAAGAAGTCATTTTAAAATTAGTTTATTTTTGGTGGAGGCAAAGCATGAGAAAGGTGTGAGCATGAAAAAATCTAATATCTTCTAAATAATGATTATATATTTTTTGAAAACAATTCCTGAATAAATAATATTTTCTCTCAGAATTCAGGACATGTCCGAAAATTATTAAATGTAAAGTAAATGTAAATTTGTAAAGTTATGTATAAAAAAAATGCAAATTTGTAATGTAATGCTTCATATAAAATTTCTTTTGTATAAAGATGTTTTCTTTTTAATTGTGCAAAAATATCATTTTTTTTCTTCAAATTATTAAATATTTTTTGTAAGAAAATAGTATTAAGTATATACGTTCTTTAAACGATTTTGCAGCATTCCCTTGAATCATATTTCGTCGATATAAAATTACTTATTATAAAATCAGCTATATAT
This sequence comes from Parasteatoda tepidariorum, assembly GCF_043381705.1. Lineage (NCBI taxonomy): Eukaryota > Metazoa > Arthropoda > Arachnida > Araneae > Theridiidae > Parasteatoda > Parasteatoda tepidariorum. Next base: position 79,333,120 of record NC_092204.1, read on the forward strand.
CAAGAATATACGCGGATGGCATTTCTAAAAGCGTAAGGAAGCGGTAGTGCGAAGAATTAAGCTTAAAAATTTTTATATTTATACTTGTTCACTAAATAGTATATAATGATGAAAAAAAGAGTGAACAAGACAAAACAAGAAAAGAAAAAGCTCAAATTCATTCGCTTCATTGAAATAATGTATTAATTTAACGCAATGTTAGAAAAGTCTAATTTTTTTTTCAATATAAAAACTTTTAAATAGATATTAAAAAATATTGAAAAAAGTTAAATTGTTCAAAAGTTGTTTTCCTTTTTCTTAGTTTAATAGGTGCCGCAACTTTTTTGGCAATTCATCACGACGAATCTATGTTGGAAAATTAATTTGATTTTTTTATCCAAAGTTCGCTATTAATCTTGCTTTTCTCTAAAGTACTCCACCTTTTTTTCTGATTTGAACTGTAAATATTCATTCTGAAATAAAATCTATTTACTTACAGTCTTTTGTTGAATTCCAACTTGCATCCTCTCAGGTATATAAACCCTTTCAGAAAACTTCTAGCGAGAATTCCCATTTTCTAGTCCATTAAATACGTGTTGTTGTTATAGATTGTTTTCATGTACGTCGTTTTCAATGAAATTTCTGTTTTATACAAATTACCTTCCAAGTGTGAAATCAAAATACAATCAGAAGGAATATTGTGATTGTTCATCAAAAGTTATTTCAGTTTTCCAAATTTTGAATTTTTCGGGAGAAAAATTAAGTAAAAAGTACTTTAATTATGAATAAAAATGTTAAATAATTCAAGTTTTTTACTTTAAAAGTTTTGATAATTTTGGATCATTTTCATATATCTATAAAAACAAAATCACATGGCGAAATAAATTTGGATGTTATTTTTTATAAGGATTTGCTTTGTAAAAGTATGCTGTTTATTTTAGATATTAATTGTAAGTTCTTATTCTGAAACTATGATTATTTATTGTGCATTTTTAGTATAAATTCCCATTTTCTTGCACCTGAAATACACGTGCAATGTCTGTTGTTTTCATTAAAATAAGTTATTTGTAGAAATTACATTAGAGGTGCAATTTCAAAATATTATAAAAAATGTTTTGTCTGTATTTAGAAAATAATTCAATTTCCTTATTCACAAATTTTGAATTTTATATAAATAACGTCTAGAAAAATAGTTCACTAACAATGAACTTTTTAATAATTTTGCTTATAGCAAAATTATCAAAAAATTCGAGAAGTGATCTTGCAAGTCAAAAATGTATGGTTATACACATATTTATTGGGGAAATTAACTAACTCATAAATTATTCCTTTTAGTCTATTCAGGAGAAATTTGTGACTCTAGCTTAACTTGACATTGTTCAAAAACTATGCTTTCAAGAACTTTCGGACTATCTATGTACACATGATTACTATAGTCAAAATATTTATGTTTCTACCAAAACTTTTTTGAATTTACCCGTTTACGCCACGTTGTTTTCTATATAACTTTCAAGCAATGAGGGGCAGTTTTATTTAAATGTATGGAGACTGTGATGACGGAACTAAAAACGTACAAGTCCATCAAGTAATGTGCTATTTGTGTAAAATGATAAGTCATCATCTAACTATTAAAGCATCAAAGACAGAATTAATAAAATTTAAATATCCGGATTAAATAACCGTATAAAGAACCTGTATTGCGGTTGCATCATCCGTGGAGTTAATTTTTACCGTAAGATATTAAACCAGGATTTTTACTGGAATATTTACATGATGAGTGTGACTCAGTGATTTTGCAGTAATTTTTACTTTAAAAACTATTGTATATCAGATTGTTTGTTCCAAAAAAATAAATATTCCTACAAAAACGGTAATAAGATACTGCGCCCTGATTGCTGGTAGTTTTTGCCGTAATTTGATCCTTATCTTTTTATTTATTTTTACAGTGTACTTGAAATACAAATGGATTGGTATTATAAGTTAGAAGGCATCGAACTTTTTTAACTTCATTACTTTTAATTCACTCTTTTTTTAATCGTATTTTTATGATAGGGAGCTACTTAAATGGAATGTTGCAAGAGGCTGCCAACAGATGGAATAATAAATTCCACCTTATCTCATGAGTCAGATGGAGAGAAAGAAAAGTGTGATAAAGCCAATTCTGCTAACGAAATGGAAGTTAAAATTGAGCTTCTTTTTTTGCTGTTGGAATAAAGTATCGATGCTAATCATTTTAATACGCCAGTAGGAAAAATTATATAAAAATTGTCAGTTGTCATCAAAATAGTAAGTTGTGTTGCTAAGCATCAATTTCAAAAGACTAGGTTTCTATAGGTAGACTTGACACAATTGATAATGTTAAAATATAAACACAACTGATTATTTTTTTTTGAACTTTACCGAGTAATATTGCTATCTTGTGATTTAAATTCGGAATTACATTATTTAAAAATTGAACGCTTTAACAGCGATAATTTACTGTCTTCTACAAATCACTGACGTTGCTAAAATATAAACTCAATTTTTACCGTTTTTTTAATTTTTTTATTATTTTACTGAGTAATATAGCTATCTCGTAATTTAGATTCGAAATTTCAAGGTTACAAAATTAAATACGCTATCAGTGATAACTTACTTTCTTCAACAGACGGCCAATGTTGCTAAAAAGCTCAATTTTTACCATTTGTTGCTATATTTTACTGAGTAATATCGCTATCTTGAAATTTTGATTCAAAATTACAGGGTTAAAGAATTTAATGTTTTATCAGCGAGAACTTATTGTCTTCGACAAATTACCGATGTTGCTAAAACATGAACTCAGTTCTTACTATATTTGTTTTTGTTTTTTTACTGAGTAATATTGCTATCTAGAAATTTAGATTCGAAATTTCAGGGTAACGAAATGAAAGTTAACAGCGTGAATTTACAGTCTTCGACAAATCACCTATAGGTTTAAAACATAAAGAAAATCGATTTAGAAACATTCGTTGAAAGTTCCCTCTTTTGTCGTTTTTTTTATACCAAAACTGAATAAAATTGAAGGTGTATTTTTATTCGAATTTCTCAATAGCAGAAATTTTTATTATCCAATTTATCTAATTGCTCTCACCATGAAAGAAAGGAAGTGATCGTTTCAACAGAATGGAACTGCCCAAAATCGTACAACCAGCTGAAATATATGAGGTTTGAAAGTAATCAATGGAGAAGAATAAACCATACTACTTTCGAGTCTTACCGAGCTTCTTTTTCCAAAGGCTGTTAAAAATGGAAGTAGGGTAATTTTCGGAGTGGTCAAGAGTTCAAAGAAATTCAGTTTCGAACCATTCCAGTTGATTGGATTGGCGGAAAAAAGAACTTACACAACAGTAGCAAATTCGTTTTGGCTCCATTCTGATTCTTACTTTTTTCTCTAAGACACCTTTTGAAAATTAAAATCAAAAGCGTGCTAAGAAAATAGATAAGTTTAGTCTCTCTGAAAAAAGTAAGTTTGCGTTTTCAATATTTAATTAAATGGTCATTGTTTTATTAAATATTTCAACATCAATGATAGCTCGCATAATCTCCATTGTTTGATTTGAGTATTTTTTTAAAATAAAATACAAATAATAGAATAGATTACACAATTATATAAGGGTAGTATCTATTTACAATCAGTTACGTACATTCAGAAATAAGATAAACGTAAGAAGTGCCACTTTCACGAAATAAAATTAGAAAACTATAAATTAGAACTATGAAAACTATTAATAAGAAAACACTTAATAGAAATCAAAAGCTTACTTTAAGTTAAAAAAATAAAATTTTTGTTTGAAAAAAAATTTTGTGATACGTATTTTCGTATTAAAAAATTTGCTATTAACTATAAAAAAAACAGCAATTTTTTATTTATTTCACCCCTGTTCACAATTTCTTTTTTTGAAACATTTATCTTTCTCTTTTTAAAGAAAAATTTAAAAGTCATAGACATCAATGCATTATGTTTAAAATTGAATAATATAAGATGGAATATATGTATATGATATAAGATGGAATGTATATATATGTATGTCTATAAGTTCAAAATGAAGATAAAGCAAAGAAACATAACAGGCATATTAAAAAAGGGGTGAGGGAGGGAAAATAATAGTAAAAGAAAATAACAAACAACTGGGGGAAAAAAAAGCATGATATTTTTTTTTAAATCTGGAAAATAAAAGATGTAATCTTTTCATCAGCAAACACGATTATATCCGCAAAAAAAAAAATCCGCAGAATCAAAAAGCGCTGTTTTTGGGGGATATAATCGTGTGGGCTGATGAAAAGATTATATTTTTCATTTTCCGGATTTTTTTTTAAAAAAAAATTTTTTTTTTCAGTTGTTTGTTATTTTCTTTTATTATTATTTTTCTTCCCCCCCCTTTTTTTTTTCTTCATATGTCTGCTATTTTTCTTTGTTATATCTTCATTTTGAACTTATTTAATGAGTTCTGTTTGCTTGCAGCTCATGCGCAATAAATGAAACTTATTGTTTTTCTTAATTTTCTTAGNAAAAATGAGGTATATATAATGCTTTTCTGTATCGCACTGTTAGTAAAATTACTAAATGGAAAATTGGAAGAAGAAAAAAGTAAAGTGTGCTAAAATGGAAATATAAATAAAGGAGAAACATTTTTTTATACAGCAAATAACCTTAATGCCATGGTATACCGAAAATCTGTCTTTCACATTTAAGAGATACAACCAAATCTTAGTTGGTTTTCAGTAGGCTTAAAAGCATTTTTAGTGAAATCCGTTCATCAACTTAGTATTTCATTATGCTTTACACGGTGAGTTCTTTCTCAAATTTTTGGAAAAGGAATCTGCTTATCTCAAGAACAATAAAGACTGAAAAAGACGAACACAAAAGACGGAATATTCAGATTCATTACAAGGGAATGTTAAGTTAGAATGTTATCACTACAAAAGTCCATTTTTAACCTCTGCTGGCAAAATTTTTCTTCACGACAATCTTTGCTTTCTTTTCCAAAGTGCATAAAGTGCGTGACAAAAGAAATGGAAAAAAAAAGAATAAAAAATGGTTTTGCGGTATACCGTGCTTGTAGTTTGACTTTTTGAATTAGTTATGCCTTATTTTTTCTGTACCCCTCTTCTCGAGGTTTTTTGTAGATTCTATCTTGTTTAATTTTGCAAATACATTTGCTTAAATTTGTGCCGCGTTTCAGAAAAAAAAGAAATATATATTGCATGTATTTTTTATGCTTCTGTTTCTGTTGAATATTTTAGTAAGCAGAATTAGTGTATTGGTGAAACGAATGTACATTGTGTGGTTAACCTTGAAGTAACAGTGGTTAGATTAATAAAAAAAATATTCTCTGTTTCATTTCAAAAATAAATAAAAGAGTTAAAAATTCAGTACGGAATGTTTTTACACGAAAACTTATAAAATGGAATGAAAATGGTAAAAGCATTTTTAAATACCATTGGAAAATATTTGTAATGGAATAATGTTAGAAATATTATTGGTATATTATTATTAGAAATTTAACAGAATATTAGAATAATATTGTCAGAAAATATTTGTAACACATAATTTTCACTATAACCGCAATTTGACATAAAATATTTTTTTCAAACTTCTTAAGTTAAATTCAACAAAAACAAAAATATCCAATAATTTAATAAATAAAATTATAATCCGTTACAATTGTTTTTTCAGTAAATGCATACGCATAGCCTCCGATAACCATTAATTTAGCGTAGTTTAAGAAGATTTATTTTGCGTTTGTAGCAAAGGTAATAAACTATTATACCTTTACCAGGTAATAGGTTTGTTCTAAAGTTATAAAAAATCTTTATTCAAATTTTGCGTGCTTTAAAAATTTCAGCTTCAGTTCGCTACCTTTAATAAGCGTTTATAATATATTTTGATAAACTCTGATAATATATTTTGACCAAAGTTGTAATTTTATGGAGAAAAAATCAAACATTCAATATAGACGCTTAAACAGCTCAATAAATTAAGATAAATGTTCGAAACTGTGAAAAATACAAAACTGCCATTCGTTTGGTTTTAAACGTAATCGCGTTTGATTCCCCCTTAACCTGTTTTTCACACATCCTTTTACATTGTGTATTAAAAATGAACGACCAGTTAAAAAAAAAAAAAAATTGAACGTACAAGTTGTAGAGTCTAACTCTCAGAGAAAGCTTCTCTTTTTGCTCCAAAGTATGAAAACGGAAATTTTTCAATTTTACTTTCAGACAGATTTGTGTCACAAAATTTTTTTTTTGCTAAAAATATTTTTTTAGCCTTTTTCAAGCAATTCTCTTCACGGTAGAACTTTGAATAAGTTAAAATTGACAGAGAATAAACACTAAATTTCCTTAGATAGGAACAAACAGTAATTTTTATTCTCCTTTTTAATTTTTGCTTCAATTTATTTTCCATACATTGAAACGAAACAAAATTCACTTTACTCCAGGCAATGTGATACTCAATGTTGTCTTTAATGGATTAGGGGAAATTTATTATAATAAATAATGAGTCTATATCCTAATTAAAAAACAAAGACAAAAACTTGTAAATCAATTTTTAATAACTTTCCGAAGAAGAAAAATTTAATTATTAATTGCACATCATTCATAAGTCAGAACTAATTTAATATAATTATTTTAATTCCTTAACTTTTAATTTTCTTTATACAAATGGTTTTTTAATGGTCGATGCAATTTTTATTCCTATTTGAAACTTTCATTTAAAAAAGCCATTCTTTTTTCCCCTATAATATTTCCAGCAAAATGCTTTAGTTGTTATGATGTATCGCTCTAAGTTATAACGTACATTAAAATGTATTTGTAAAGTACTGTTAGAGAAATCTGTATAATATCTTCCCAGATAGCTTTTTAATCATGCTTTTAATAGAGCAGCAATTTTTATGACAAATATCCAAAAAGACTTATAAATGATAAGCAAATATACCTTGCCAACTTTAAACAATGCTAAATTTATGTTATTATACGCGAAATGAGGTTCACATTAAGAGAGCATACAAAGCCGATATTGAATCGGAAAATAATCTACACCATCTTACCACGGTTTAGAAAATGAAATGCCGCATTTGAAAACCTTAACTTTCAAAGGAAAAAGAAAGTTCAAAAACAAGGTTTGCTATAAAAGCAAGGGAATTATATTTTTTATAAAGATTTATGCTTGCCTTTATTCTATCTATAAAAAAGTAATAATGGCACTGTATGAAAAATGATTACAGGTATATCCTGCCTCCTGCTGTAATCCTGTATCCTGCTTGTTGTGATTAACCAGTCAAACTTTTTGTATCAATCAAAAGAAGAGGCAAGTACTACGCTTGCTGTAAGGTTGCTTGCTGTCTGGGATAGCATAAATTTATTTACATTAATTATTATATGTTATTATTTTCCCTAAGACGAATTTTTAAAGTATTTAGAAATTGACTTTCGTTTTAAAGCATCTTCCTATTCCAAGCGTTGAAAGGCTTCCTTTTCAAGGAATGATCTCTGTGTAAAGTTAACACAAAAAATGTATTTTTAAATGTCACCATTTCATTAATTACGTAATTTGCGGATATCTCCTAAGTTTTGCAGATGAGATAAAAATTTTATTTTTCACGCTTATTAGTTGAATATTCAAGTACTGTAGTGTAGTTGATAATCACAGCAATTTTAATCTGCTGCTTTTTAAAAGTATTTGCATGCATTTAAAACAGAGTCTAATTTCAAATAATTAAACGGTAAAATGAAAGCATATCTGCTTGAAGCAGGCATATTTAAGCCATTGGTTCCTCCAGAAATCTACTCCATTCGAATGACTTTAAATTAAAGCAATAAGCTTTGAAGCCCAGTCATTATAAGATAATTATTAATCATTTAAATTAAGTAGCATTTCCCCCTACTCCCTAGGTAAACAGGAACAGATAATTTGCATACTGCTTCCGAATCTGTTGTTTCCTCTCTTAGATATCTAGAAGCCTCAATTACAACCTTAAGCTCTTGAAACTTAAAATTGTTGAGAGGAAGAAAAAAAAAATGAGGACGCTCGCTTAGTTGCTTAATCAAGAGTTGCGAATCAACAATCTTCCCTGTAGTGGGAAAATGTACCGCATTAGGGCGGTACTGTACCCATCTCCCCTCATTCTGCACGTCGTTCATTTTGAACCCCAATTCTGACGGACTCTAATCCAACTCTTTGATTAAATTCTCTTGTCTTTTTTTCTATTAACCGATTTGAGGCGGAAAGGATTTTTTGAAATCACTTTGCTTTTTTCTTTTTTGTTCTTCTCTTTTAAGGAATAGAAGTGTGAGATTACTCTTTCCGCATTGTGAGTTTTTATAACTTTGTATAATACGATTTACTCGAGAGACTTTTCTTTTGTCCTTTCGTGAAATAATTTTCGTTTGTTCAACTCTAATAAGTAGTGATACAATTCTTAGTTTTGTCAACTCTATTAACTGGTGTGAAGGGAAAAAAAATCTTTACGATAATCGATACTATTTTTTTTTCTTTGGCTTTTTTAATTTGTTTTGATCACTACTCTTCTGAGGTTGTTTTTTTACTGTTTAAATATTGCTAAACTCTACAGTTGCATTTTCGATGATAAATTAGTAAAATTAGATTTTGTAGAATTAATAAAAGGATTTTAATGCTTCTTGTCGGTATTTTTCTGGAATCTATGCTGCAATAATATATGAAAACGAGAATTCGTCAATTATGGATTAATTACTGGAATAATTACTGAGAATTTCTATAAATTTGCATAATACGATTGACTCGAAAGACTTTTCTTTTGTCCTTTTGTGAAACAATTTTCGTTTGTTCAACTCTAATACGTAGTGATACAATTCTTAATTTTGTCAACTCTATTAACAGGAGTTAAAGAAAAATGCCATTCTGATGTACAATAGTTTCTTATTAATGTGGCAAGGTTGTTTTTGGTTTTGTTTTTTTGCTGTTAAAACATTGTCAAACTCTATATCTACAATTTCCTTTAAGAAACTATTAAAATCAACTTTCCGTAAAGTTAATCAAAGGATTTTAGGGCATTATATTCCTCTTTTTCTAGAATCTATAATATAATACGATTTACGTGAGAGACTTTCCTTTTGTCGTTTCGAGAAGTAATTTTTGTTTGTTCAACTCTAATACGTCGTGATATTCTTAGTTCTGTCTACTCGATTAACTGGTGTGAAGGGGAAAAATCCTTAAGTTGATCGACTTTTTGTTTTCTTTTGCTGTTAAGGTTGATTTTTCTTGTTGTTAAAGTATTGTCAAAATCTACATTTATATTTTCGATGGTAAATTAGTAAAATCAGCTCTTATAACACTAGTAAAAACATTTAAGTGCATCATATTCGTCTTTTTGAGAGTTTATGCGAACACTAATAAATAAAACAGAAAATGCCTCACTTACAGAATTGTATGCTGAAAAAAAGTTTGAGTATTTTTTTTAATAAATAAAACAGAAAATGCCTCACTTACAGAATTGTATGCTGAAAAAAAGTTTGAGTATTTTTTTTATTAATTTAGTAAACGAAACATTGAAAACAGTGTAAGAGTTTATAAAATATGACATCTGACATTTTTAGATAAAAATGAGGCGTTTTAAGAAAGTATATCGTAGGATATTATAAGATAAAAACAAGTAGACAAGGCAATATAAGGTATATTGCATGATAAATACATTATAAGACATCCATTAATATCCTCCAAGATTTGATTTGAGGAATAATCTGTAGAAGCTTTTATACAGAAATTGCATCTTTGCATGGTGATTTTATGCATTTTAAACTTATCAAGTATATAAAAGCAGTTAGGTTATATTTAGTAATTTTAAAACAAAAAAGCTTTAGCTCTTAACCCTAGAGACTGACGCAAGATAGCAATTCTTGACTCCTGTACAAATGAACCTGAACCAACTAACCAACCAACCTTCAACATTTGATATTTTGTAAAACATTTACTGGTGGTAGTGAACTGGAGTTTTCTTTTTCTAAAAAAATGGTATTTTTATAAAGTTACTTTCTGAACATTCAGGTAAGCGAAACAAAATGAAAATTTGGTGCAGTTCAGAGATCATTCGTCTATCTTACTTTTTTTAATTCGTTTTAATTATATGTACTGGTGAACTAATTTTTTTAAATACAATCCATAAAAATATTAATTCATTCCCTTTGTTAACACTATTAGAAATATTTTCTTAGAAAGTGAGGAAGTTGCGTTGTAGTTGGAGAGTATAGGCGTTGTGAAAAAATTAAAACAAATCATTGCCATACTTTTTTGGAAAAAAGTTTGCAGTTTAGGAAAACGTTCTTAAAACTTGAAAAATAATGATTACATAGTTTTACTTATAAGTAAAGACAGGCAATAGAAATAGCATCATTAAAAATATGTTTTAAGAACTAAGTTTTGTATGCATGGTGATTTGCCGGTTTTGTCACAATCATGACACATGAAACTAATTAATAGCTTTTTCATACGATATTTTGTAAATATTTATCCATGCTTGGAATATAGCACCATGTATCAATACATAAGCCAACTTTATTCGTATTCATAAAATACTTGGGTAAAATTAATATTTCTCACTGTTCTTTTGCTGTGAATCACTCTACAAGTTCTTTAAAGAAACTTAAAATTAAAATTGATGTCGAAAAATAATTTTCAATAAAGATAGGAAATATTGTGTGCTACGTAGACTGAAACCAAAAAAAAAGAAAAAAAAAGAAACGTAAACAAAGCACAAGTGAAAGTATAGAAATGGACATACTATCTTTTTTGTTCTATAAACAAGATCTGCTTCACCGTGTAAACACAATTTTCGGTGATTGATATATCCATTTCTATACCTTCCTTTGTGCTTTATTTACTTTTTTTGGCTTTAGTATAAATTCATGTTTGTATTGTTATTGTTATTTAAAAGCACTGCTATTGACCTCATTTTTATTATACAGCAGGCGTAACAGTGATACTTGGGCATATTCAGCGTTTCTAGGAATTAGAATATAGAGTGATTATACTGCGAAGAACAACAAAAAACTATAATTTCATGAAGGTCTTTTTATGAATGTGAGTCAGGGCATCAATATATAAAATGATTTCTATATCTTGTTCTGTGCTTCCGGGAATTAATATTTAGGGTGATTCTAAAATCCTATTCAGTGCCTTAAGGAATTTATCTATGGAAAGATTCCACGGAGGAAAAACAAAAAGATATTGTTATTTTAGTTAGGTTTCTTATAATTCTAAATAAAACTATTTTCCTCCACTGACATTTTTTGCTAAGAAATCACCCTAAAACTTGCAAATATGTACAAATTCAATGCATAAATTGGTTAGTATTATGCATTGCAGGCTAAGCAAATTTTATTTATTAATGCGCGAATTTTTTGAAATCCGCATTGTTTCTGAGCATACTTATGCAAATTAGATTCATTAATTACTTCACTTAATTTATATATGTTACGCACTACTTTTTATGAGATATACAACAAAAATAGCTTAAAACATTTTTCGTAAACAAAGCGTAAAAATAAAATTTTATAATTAAGGCATTAAGAAAAGAAAAGAAAAGAAAGCAATTTATTTACTAACGATTTTGAAAATTGAATGATAGCAGCAAGGAAATTTAAATAAAAATATTCATTTAAGAATTATATTCCCCAATATATGTTTAGTGCATTTTAATGCAAAAAAAAATAAGCAAATCAACATATGTAGATATGTAAAACAACAGTCTTCACAAATACACTTCTCTACGTATAATGTATATTCGTTATTTGTACAAAAAGAAATTTGTTTACACAAAATAAAATTCATTTTTTCAGATGTACTTTTGCATGAATTAGCATAAAACATATTTTATAATAATATATTCGATATTCTCTTTCAATACTCTATTTCATTATTTAGAAAATTTTACATCTTTCTTTTTTCTTGAAAAAAATAACTAAGTCTTAATAAATTCTAAGTTGAATTACTACTTTCATTCTTAAATTATGCAATATACGAAAAGTAATTATTTACTTTTTTTAATATTCATGAGCTGGAAATCAGGTGCCAGGAGATTCAAAGTACACATAGCAACAGGCAAGGAACGAGTTTTATTATTTTTAAATGACAATATTTGAGGTGTGAACTGTACAAAAATGAAATATTAATTTCAGAAAGAAGGAAAAATACACCTCTATTTCCGTCTAAAGAATGACTTTTAACCTTTCTCTATTGAATTATTGTCCTATGACTCTAAACGAATATTACTGCGTTCAATTAATTTCACACGCAACATGATAAATATTTTTTTAACAGATGCTCCATAGCAATTTCAATTCAAATTAGACATATGCGTATCTGTTTCGCATATCATATAATGAGTTAAATGGAATGGTAGAATTTTTAGACATTTTTTTTATATATTAACACTTTTGTCTTTAAACGTTTTATCTTATGTTTTTATATACATTTTACAAAAAAAAACTGTATATGCTATTTTCTTACTATCGTGAAATATTGTATTTTTTTACTTTTGAAATATTTCTTTCCATTACACGGAGAAGAAATGTTTTGTAAAATTATCGTACTGAATGGTATTGACATTTCTGTTAAGAGAATTAACATAATTCTAGCTATAATAACCAAAATGTACGGAATTTAAACCTTTCATTTGGCAATTTTTCTGCCCATTTGTTAACGGTTTACCAGAAATACTGGTTATTCAAAATTACGGTTTTTATTACCACGAATTCTGTAGGAAAATACAAACCTGAAAAGTAAATTCAATAAAGTAAATGGATTTTATGCCATGATCTAAGGTATCAGGGTAAAATTACAAAATTTTACCACTGTCACCAAAGTTTAACGCAACTCATAAAACAGCATTCATGCATTNGAATTAACATAATTCTAGTTATAATAACCAAAATGTACGGAATTTAAACCTCTCATTTGGCAATTTTTCTGCCCATTTGTTAACGGTTTACCAGAAATACTGGTTATTCAAAATTACAATTTTTATTACCACGAATTCTGTAGGAAAATACAAACCTGAAAAGTAAATTCAATAAAGTAAATGGATTTTATGCCATGATCTAAGGTATCAGGGTAAAATTACAAAATTTTACCACTGTCACCAAAGTTTAACGCAACTCATAAAACAGCATTCATGCATTAATATTTTCAAAGTCATGAACAAAGTGCTTCGGTAATTTTTAGGTGCTTTATAGTGTTCCCAAAGAGCATGATACGCTGTAAATTCCACCATATTCTTACAGATTAGACTATACATTTCTTCTCAGGGTAATAATACAAAAAACACATTTCGTTCAGTTCATACTAAAACAGTAAATTAACAAATGTTGTGTAAGAGAAGATTGAAAATGTATAGGATAATGACCATGTCTTTACATATTGATTCAAAATTTGATTTTTAGCACCCATAGTTAATGTAAATAATTATTTTTATTATGAAATAATGCTATAGCAATAAATTTATTTTCTCTGATACGTCCCGCTAGGGACTGGTCGTAAAGGCACTATTCCCAGTTAAACACCATAAGTCAAGCATTATTGTTTACGGTCAGTAAGCAGGTGGGTGACCACTTTGAACAGCATGCTTTGGAATTAAGGATCATATCAGTCCTCGTTACTGTAATTCCTCGTTAAACTGTTCTATCTTAAAGTGTTCAACTTCACGCTCAGGTAGTTGTGCTACCAAAGTGAAGGATTCATCCCCCTTAAAGAGCATCAAAATTGTGATGACGTGTCTTCGGATCATCCTCAGGGATATTTTCCAGACCGTCCGTATATAAATTACCAAGTACCATTGTTTCCCTGATGCAATACTAATTTTTTTTATATTTCCAATGCAGCAGGCGATACAGACATTATCCTAACTCCGTACAGAGATAAAAAAAATACAAATACAGAAAGAGATGAAATATACAAAATACAAAAACAAAAGCAAAACATCAAACACAAAAATTAAATCAAGAACTTAAATTGAACAAATGTTCTCTGGCCTCCCAGTATCGGGAGTAGATGTAGTTCTTTGTGAGAACTGAACAGTTTAGAAGATGTTCAGCCCTGTGGCAGAGGGGGTAGGCAGGATTATCCACTATTTTAAGACGGAAAAGATGAGCGCGTAAGCAATCGTGCTTGGTAGCAAGACAAAAGGCAGCTACAGCACTGCTTCTTGGGCAATCGAGGAGATTAAGGATGTCATTTCCGCACGAGTTTTCTTTTGTCCGTTCTTTTAGCAATGATATATGTGTTGTCTACAATACAATACTAACTTAATAAAAGATATTTTTGATAATTATGCTTATTATCGATTTATATTTTGTATGTCGTATCTTGGTTTTTTTTAATGTATTTTTTCTTGGCTAGTTATGTTTAATTTGTTTGCAGTCAAATACAGTCAATATTCTGATCAATTCATTCGTATTAAATTTCTTTCCCTGTCTTAAATGATAACCCAATACTCTTATAGCCTCAGATATTGTATATAATATTGCCAAGGAAAATGCACACGTGACACGAATTTATAAAAGACACTTTGAACGTTTGAGAATGGAGAAAAATGCAGGGAGAGAATTTAGCATTAATATTTCACCCTCTCAAAGTATTTTAGAAATTGTTGGTGCGTGTTTGCCAGGCACTTCTATTAAGTTGCATTGGGGTCTAAACACCATAAATTCATCATATAAAAAAGAATACGAGATGAAAATTTCAAGGTGGCACATATTTTTGTGGGATAAACCTAATGCATTTAGTTATAAGTACACGTAGTCAGCAATCGAAAAATCTACTCTAACTTCTATATCAATCAATTTCTAACTAACCATGGAGCCCAAGGTAGTTATCAGTCAAAATTGTTCGGGAAAGACCCGAACTGCAAAGTTTGTAAAACTTATGAAGATATCGAACACATACTTACTGTCTGTCCAGTTTATGATGATTTAAGAATGAAATTTTTCCCGAGAAATTTCAACTTTGATACCATTAAAAGAAACTATAACCAAAAGAAACTAAACAAAGGGATTGAAGAGATTTTTAAAAGACTTTTTGAAAGCAGAATGGAGGATCTGGCCAAAACCGACCCTTCCTGGCTGCACCGAAATGGGGGCGCGACAGGGTAAAGCCGAACTATAAGTACACGTACAAATTGAAAGGAATCAAATAGTTAAAGGACATTCTTAATTTACAAAATAATGCTTAGCTAACAATGTTTAAAACAAAACACCATAGTTTTGAGCAGTACTTGCTAATGGCATAATAATAATAATACTTTCGATAATTAAGATAATAATAATTTCGCAATACTTGCTACAAGATAAATTTGCTATGTATTGTTAATTCAAAAAAGTAAATGCCATGACCTTGAATAAATTTTTGCCTCGTTTAAAAATTCTAGGTAAATTTCACGCAACTTTAGCTATTATGTATTTTTTGTTGCAACAAGCTTCGGAAAATAACAAAGTACATACGAGTACTTAAATATATATGTTGTAAATTAGTTAAGCTCTTTCCTTGTATGGATAGCTTTTATTTAACAATGATTTTGTCTGGGTAAAAGACTAACTTACGTATAAGTTCCAAGATTCGAAAGTTAAATGTACGAATCACATACTAACTAAACATGTAACCTAAACGATTAATTAAATTCCTTATTTCTGAATTTTTATTCAATTTAATGCAATGTATTTTATTTCAAAAATTTTTATCGCTATATTTTATTGATTTTTCTGTAAATATTATAATTTCGTGTTTCTTGTATATTTTAATATAAAATTCAGATCTAGTCCATATTTAAATGCATTTGAAAATTTAGCTGGTGAACATTTGTGTTTGCTATCTCCATTAGATACAGTTTTTTGCTAATTATTACTTTTACAATTTTCAAAATTGGCATTCACAATATTAAAATGATTTTGTATCGATAAAATAAATGAAATTGGATTATTTTATATTTTCAAAATGATTTCATCAAAAAGTGTTAAAATTTATCCAATAAATTTTATAGCAATAAGATTTATTTTCGTCTTTGATTGTTTTTAGAAATTTCTAGAAGTAGATGAGACAATAACTGTTTTGATTAAAATTTTTTCATAAGAAACGGCATTCATGTAATTTTTCAAATCTTTTAATTGTCCCAATAACTTGTTTGAAATTCATGCTTGCATGACCTTTTATCTAAATAAGAGACATTAGTTTTTTTTCCTAATGTGGACCTATGTGTGGTCTGTGTGTTATTCTGTTTTTTTTTTTTTTTTTTTTTTTTTTTTTTTTTTTTTTTTTAACAAAACAGTGATTTGTCGGATTTTTTGGGTGTAAGCGTCTCTGTTATAGCAAAGTTAATAAACTTATTCCTTTTTATATATTGTAATGCAGCAGTTATGGTATTATAACTATTGTATGGATAAGTCCACACAAGAAACTAATTGGTATCCTTATTGAAAACTCTTTTATATTCATAAAAACTGATTAAAAAGTATAATTTTCTAATATAAATATCTTATCTGAATCATATCTAATATAATTATCTTTATCTGAAATTCTGAGGTTAAAAAATTTAGTTATTTTATAAATTTAAGTTACTTTGTATAATCTAACTGCAATAATAGCATTTGAACAAAACTAAATATACATGTTTATAAGTCTGAGATTAATTACGTCTTGCTGCAATGAATTATGTTCTAAGAGATGCTAATGTTAAGGTGTAAAATAGCTTTTAAACATTAATCATTGTTTCTTCGTAAACAAATCATCAATCAAACCAAACGCATCAAAATAAAACAGTGGCTAAATATATTTCACAGTTTTTAACTTTCTATGATTTATTTCCGAATTCCTGAAAATTGAATTTTTTCTCCTTTTTTCAAACACTTGGTAGAGCGGGTTTAGCCTCAGTTTTCATGGTTGAATAAGAAAGTATATGGCTTCAAAATGTTTTTATGGTTATATCAAAATAGATTTTCAAAGAAGACCTGAGTTGTTTTGCAACAACTTAAAAAGGCTGAAAAGTCTTAGGATAAGTCTATCGTGTTGACGAGTAAGAAGTTGCTATGTTCTAAAAGCAAATATTTCTATAATTCTTTTTTCTCTAGAATTTAAAGGAAATGCTTTATAATATTGTGAATTCTGATTTTCTTTATGTAAGTTTGACTTTTTAAGTTTGAAGTGGCATGTATTTTTAGAACATTTCACGGAGATTTCCGCTTTCTCAATCCCACACTAAGATAAAAAAAATTCTCAAAGCTACCGGAATGCGGTATTCTAAAGACAAATATTTCTATAATTCTTTTTTCTCTAGAATTTGAAAGGAAATACTTTATGACATTGAGGATTATGATTTTTTTTATGTAAGTGTGGTTTTCTTAAGTTTGACGTAGCATGAATTTTTAGAACATTTCACGAAGATTTTGGAATCTCTAAGAAAAAGAAAATGGTCAAAACGATTAGAAGGGGTAAATCTATGTTTCTGTCTCCATGGGAAAACCAAAATGCAGGTCAATTTCTATCGAATCGTCTTGGTAATGATTTTGGTACAATTAACAATAGAATATGGTTTTAAAAAATGTGATAACATTTTGTAAATGCGTCGAAATTTGGCAATTTTATCACGATACCTTAGAGCTGGTCAGAAAAACTATTGTTTTGGTTTGATTTACTTCCAGTTTTTTCATTTTTTACTAAATGTGTGGTGGTAAAAACTATAATTTTTAAATATAGAATTTCTGGTAAACCATTACTATTCGAACAGAGGAATTACTAAATGAAATATTGTTTAGAACATGCATTAAAATTCGATAAATGTGGTAGCTTTATCTTGAAAACTTAAACCATGGCGTAGATACAATTAAATTGGTTAATTTTTTTTCAGTTCCATATTTTTACTAAATGTGTGGTAATAAGAACTATAATTTTAAAAACCAGAATTTCCTGTACACCATTATGATATGAACGGAAACCATTAAAATATGAATGGTTTAAATACTGTAAAGTTGTGTTTTTTTAACCAGAAATGTCATAATCACATAGTACAGTAATTTTTCTCGATTTTTTTCTGAGCAAAACTATAACAAAAGTATAATAAGAAATAAAAAAATAAAAAAGGTATTTTGCTTTGATATTACTGAAATACTAGTATTTTCATTCTTCGAAGCTGTTGTTTAATTTAAGAAACATGCATATTTTTTGTTCTTTTTTTGCATAAGTATAAACGCAAAATTCATAGTTTTTTGTTAATATTTATTTTACTATGTAGAACTAATTATACGTTATGCTGTAGACAGAGCATACTATTAACTTTGTATAACCAACCCATTTGCATACTACTTTAAGAAGAAAGCAATTTTTTAACCAAGTGGGTCGCGCAATATATATAAAAAGCTGCGATTATGATATAAAAAGCTATGATTGTAAAGTGCTTCAGAGCATTTAAGTTGTCCCTTAAAATTTAAATAATCAGAAAACTGCAGTTTAACGTAGTTTTAAAATCTTCGTCTCCCTGTGAAGCTCCAGTTAGTATTTAACTAAGCCCAACAAGTTTGGATAATATTCAAAACTTTACCCATTCTGTTAAAAAATATTACCATCCCTTAAATTCCAAATAGTCTGTACAAGATTATACTTTTATTGAGTTTTATTTTATTGTTACCAAATAATACCTGAAGATCAGCATGAATTTCCATAAGATCTTAGAAGAGTAAAACCACAGAGTAAAAGCTAGGCTTTAGCCAAAGTTTTATGAGTTTTGGAAATACATTTAGCCAAGTCTTTAAAATGAAGCCATCAGTCCTAGGGGAGAACTTAAAGGCTTGGCTTTAAGCCAGTTTTGAGGGGGATCGTGGATGACATTTGCTTTATTCCTTACTACTATCTTCTTCACTTTCTTTGAATTAACTCTTCTTCAGACAGTCGGCAAAATATATCTGAGACAGTCAGTGCTGCTTGCTTTTTTATTATTCTTCACAGTGGTTATAAAACAAAATAAGTGAAGAAACCGATCAAGATAAGACGTTACATTACTTTTTCTTTTTTTGATATTTAATGGTAAAAAATGTAATTTTTTGATACAGTTTTTCTTTTGAACTGAATTTATGAATTTATTTTAAGAGCCAGTTTTTTTCTGATTTTCAATTTCCTTTGTGATCGTTTTTTTTTAAAAACTTATTTCTTGATATGAAAAAAAAGGTTAAGAAGGCTTAAAGCAGTTTCAAAAACTGTTGTGCAAAAAATGAAAAAAAAACTATTTAAATAAATTAAAAATATCTGAATATTTTAAAGATCTAAAAAAGTGGATGTAATGTAAAGATTTAAGAAAATTTTCCGTAATGCATAATTTTTTTCTCGAATATTCATGCGCTGCCTCGTTAAAATACATAATCTCATTTTATTAAAGTAAACTATATATTGCAAGTCAGATTAAATTTTAAATAAATGTATTTATTTTTTAACAAAAATATTTACATTACTTGATAAAAACTCATATAAAAATATGAAGAAATATCAATGACCACATTTCTAAGAATAAATTAATTGTAACAAACGAAAATTTCAAAGGAAATTTACTGTTAAAGTGCTTAATTATTTCATAATTTTGTTGAAGACAAGCATTTTCTTCTGATAAATGGCTAAGCAAGCTTGCTTAAAATTGATTTTAATAAATCAATTTTTTTAGAATACCGTTTTAAATAATTTTACACTGTACTTTAACTTTTCATAATTTAGTCCTGTAGTTATGTCAGGAATATCACTCCACTATGTTATTCGCTGTTTTTGAAAATATTGAAGTGCAGTTCATTTTAAATTAATAGCAAATATAAATAAAGAATTGCGAATTTTCTCTTAAAATTATATTTTGTCAACTAAAGGAATTAGTACTAATATATTAGTATTAATATATTAATACTAATGTTAATGTATTAATAATGTATTAATATTAATACTTTATTAATACATTAATACTAATGTATTAATGTATTACATTAATCGTTTATGTTATTTACTTTTTACCTCTCGAAATGTACCTCAAGTTTTAACTACATCTTGAACATAATCTTTAATGTTTTTTTTAATGGAATGATCATAAGGAAAAGCTTTATTCGCTGTAGCTGCTTGTGCGTTCCGTTTATTAAGACTTCCAACTATAGCGATTATAAGTAAATGACAATAAGTAGCATTTGATATTTAATCGTAAGTGAAAAAATGGTTACGTATCCACACTCCACGTGTATGAAATAAAGATATTTTAAACTACTAATGAGCTGCACCCCCTTCTCGCTAACTCTGTCCAACCCCCGAAAATTGCTACGCAATCTTATATGGTTTGCTTCGCTCGCTACAAACTTAGGTACGTTGCAAATGCACGAAATTCTAAGAATTCAAAACAATCATTCAAATCCATATAACAACTTTTTTTTAAAAAAAATTACATATTTTTAGTAAATACTAAATCATTAAAATAAATTTGAATTCAAATAAAGGACATGTAATTCGTTAAACCTATTAGAAATGTGCTATAGTATAAAATCTTAAAGCGTAACAGCACGACTGAGACTCATTTTTCAATGAATAACTAATAACAATAATAAAGCAAATAAATTCGGGATATAAATCAAAAATCGACAAATAAATTCGTAATATATAAATTCGTGAAAAAAAGCGCTTTCGACAAAATACTAAAATAGACATCTATCTGAAAAGACTACTCACTTCTGCCTAGCTTAATAGTATGAGATTGCCGCAGCTGATAGGGTGAATTTCGGAAGAGATCACATTTGGGGAGAATGCTCTCTCTAGTTATTTCAGTTTCCGTTTTTAAAAGCGGTATATGTTGAGCCACCTCAACTAGATTTGGCATGTGGCATTTTTAGCGGCAATCATTGGTCGATTTTCCACCGTTGCCATTAGGGGAGTTGTAATGAGGCTTTTTTTTGTCGCCGTGTAAGAGAAATATATTTAGAGATTATACAGAATTGTACTTGATCTTCTTCATAAATAAAGAATTCGATATTTTATTAATATACCTTAAGTACAGCTATCATGGGCTTTACTCTTTATATTAAGAAAAATTGTATGGTCAAAACTACCAGAATATGGTAAAATTTATCATATTTCTAGCTCTATGGGTACATAAAAAAGCTCGGTAGGAAGCGCTTTAGTTAGGAATTCAGTAAAACTAATAATAAAATATTGTTTTATAATATGAGTCAAAATTTGGTAATTTTATTATTATGCCTTAGAGCAAGGTATAAAAACATTTATTCGGTTAAATGTAATTATTAGTTTATTAGTAATTCCTAAATTTAATTATCAGTTAAATTTAATTATTAGTATAAATATGTGGTAATAAGAACTATATATATATATAACTTTTAAAACTAAAATTCCCGGCAAACCATTACTATATGAGCGGAGAAAATGCCAAATGAATGGTTTGATTAGCTAGAACAGTATATTTTGGTTACTTATCGTATATTTTGTTTTTATTAACTAAAATTATGACTTTTGCTTACAAGAAATATCATTAGCAGGCAGTATGGTATATTTATCAGATTTTATTTTTCTGTTTATAACAGAACGTAACAGGAAATATTTTTTAAAATACAACGAACTTCCCTAACATAAGACGAGCTATCGATAATAGCTTATATAAGAGATATAGAAAATAAGTAAAGCTATATCTAAAACAAAACGGCACTATGCAATGCAATGGATATGAGAAAAAGAGAGGCTGTTCCTGCATTACATATTGCAAGAGTAGCTTTCTGTTCTATCCTATTTTAGCTCAAAATAATAGCACTGTTGAAGGTATAAAATATGTCCTATAGCATAAAATCTCACCGATTATGAATTGTAAGCAACTGATAATAACAATGTTTGTTCGCCTATTTTTCACAACTGTTATTTCTCAATAAGTTACAAATTGCAATTCTGTTACAAATATGGCTTTCTTTATTTTAATTACCGGAACATTGAATTACGCCCATTAAAAAACTCGAAACGTGTGCATATTCTTATCTATTTTTATTTTATACTGCACTTACTGATTTATATTATCAACAATATCTTACCAACAGCGGGGACATAAATATTGCTTAGCAATAAAATACAGTTTTAATTAACATCTGATTCTAAAGAGAGTAATAAATTATTTGGAATATAATTTTCCTAGAGGTATTAAAGCCATTTGCGTGTTTTCTATTTCCTGCAACAATTAAAACGTTGATAAGAAACACCACAAAATTAACATAAAACGTTATCGCGCGTAATTTGAATCCCAATCTTTTTCAATAAATCACGGTCACACCCATACTTCACAAAGTTCTTGACATTAGGCCAACGATAATCCTCGAAGCCAAAATCGATAGTCTTCGTAAATTTTCGATATCTGTCAGAAACTTCGAAAGCTGAGGAACCGATAATTAAAAGGGCTTAACGTTGCCACCGGTTCCAAAACATCACGCACTCAACTATCGCGATATAGAATTATTACTCTTATATAATCGCCTCTGAAACTCATGGTCGACCAAAAGAGATTTATGAATGAGATTATCGTAGTTCTACTTCTGATATTTTAATTTTTAAAAGGGAACAGGCCATTAAATTCTAAACTAACTCAATTTTATTTCCTTTTTCAGGCGTACACAAATAGTTCCGCATTACACACAGAGAGAGTCCCAAAGCGAACCTCAATAAATTACGATAACCTTTACTTTTAATACGATAATAAAATGTTTTATTTAAATGAAGCAGAATTAATCATGCCTTATTGTCCTTTCTTGTAGATTTTAATGGGATAAATATGATGGTTTAATATTTTGAATTTTATCTGTGATTAAAATCTTATCATTATACATTTCTAAGTTTTAAAGGCATATGTTTTGTAAAAAAAACAAAATATAAGTTGCTTTCTAATGCATGAATAAGCTGATTTCTAATACTTAAAATATGTACCGAGGCTGAAGATGCTGAATATGCTGCCATTCTTTAAGCCTCATGGCTTCTCTCCTCATGTCCTGTACAAACATATTGTATAGTTTTGTATATTTTTATTTTTTTTGTATATTTCTAATCATCTTGCGCCATCTAGGACATATTGAAAGCAAAACTTACGAAATTTTAGGCTTTATTCAACATTTGTTAGTTTATCTTAACAAGAATGTAATTTGACATTTATTTTACTAGATTCATTTTACTAGATTCATAATCATGTTAAGTTTGCGGAAAAATATTAGACAATTTTCATGCCTGATGTTATTTATTTATTTTTCTCTGAAGCTAGTTTAACGAAATAATACGACTGCAGGGATAGTGGGATAATGTTTGGGACACGGCTTGCTTGGTTATTCCCTAGACCCAAATATTTTTTTTTTTAAGTTAGGATCATTGGCTGTTATTTCTTGCATGATTCTAGATTCCTTACAGGATTCCTAATAAGATCTACAATGTGTTTCTTCAAAAGTAAAATTAAAACCTGAGCCATGTGTGTATTAAAACTCATACATGCATGGCAATAAAAAGTCGCGAATGGGCAGTGAAATATTAAATATTTTTTGTCCAATATTCCTTACAATAACACTTTCATGACCATTAAATTTCCAAACAAAACACTATCAAATCGAATCTAACAAATATTTCGAATCAATTTTAAACATTTAAAACTCATTTTGGATAATGCAAATTTTGCATGTTTAAGATAGGCATGCCAAATTTGCACTGGTGATTCATGTATGATCTTTCGATGATGATCCTCGGGATCTTTTCTTTTGCCATGTAAATATCATCCAAAACATTTGCTCTTAAAAGAAAAAATATTTACGTAGTGTTCTTATGGTAATATTTCCCTTACTTTGATCAACACTTCGCATTAAATGACATTCTATGCTTTCAGCAAATTTTCTGATTCTATACTTAGTGTAGTGAAAGCATTTCGCATGTTTTTTTTCTTCAAATTTATATAGATAAAAATTGAAACGCATAATAGATATTCAATAATGTAATAAGAGTGAAAAATGGTGAAAAATGTCATTCTTAAAAAGTATTAACCATTTCTTGTCCAGTATTCATTACAATGATGTTTTTATAATCTA
This sequence comes from Parasteatoda tepidariorum, assembly GCF_043381705.1. Lineage (NCBI taxonomy): Eukaryota > Metazoa > Arthropoda > Arachnida > Araneae > Theridiidae > Parasteatoda > Parasteatoda tepidariorum. Next base: position 79,357,201 of record NC_092204.1, read on the forward strand.
TCTTAATTGGATATTATTATTAAAAAATATTTAAGTTTTAAAAAACTCATTATAAAATTAGATATATCAAATAGTCTGGACATTTGCAATAGTCGTTACTTACCAGAAAATGTGAACGTTCACCTTATTTCGGTCTCTTACTGAATAATATGAAGAGAAAGATAAAACAAACCTCGAAACAAAATTTTATAACAAAACATAACACTAAACAAATTTCTATTCTTTCCATAGATATAAAATCTCTCCGTAAAATCTACAATATATTTTTTGAAATGTATAACCCAAAACTGAATCATATCTAAATTCTCAATCATACCTTATTGTGAAAAATGTCACAAAAAAATAATCACTCTGAAAGAAATATCAAATAATTATTATCTAGTATTCCTGACAATGGTGTTTTTATAATACATCTTAATCGGATATTCATAATATGAAATAAATATTCAAATGTTAAATAAATCAATATAAAATCAGATATATCAAATATTCTGGACACTCAAAAAAGTGACAATATGAATGTCGTTACTTACCGGAGAATGTCAACATTCAACACATTTCGTTGAATCATATATACCGAAAGAGAATACAAACCTCGAAGCGAAATTTTATAATAGAAAATAATATTAAACGACTTTCCATGCTTTCCATACATATAGAATCCTTCCGTAAAATCTACAGTATGTTTCTTCGAATGTATAACAGAAAACTGAATCATGTCTAGATGCTCAATCATGCATTATGGTAAAAAATCGCAAAAAAAGCCCTTTTGAGAGAAATATCAAACATTTCTCATCGCATTATAGTTATACAATAGAATTCAAGATTACATTTTGTTCAACGGAAAACTTATCGATAATATAAAACATGAGTTTATAAAGTTTGACAGGGTTTTTCTCATAGGAATAAAGAATATTCGAAAATGGTGTAAGAGATGCCATATTTTTCTTTTTCTTTAGACGAAATATTCAGTTGTATTTTGGATTCAAAGCTACTTTCAACGTTATGTTGAATTTAAGATTACGCTCACATCAAATATGTTTGGAATGCTCTACGTGAGATGTTGTTAAGAATTTTTTCTACAATATTTTCCAATTCCATTGAGCATAATTGATAAGAATAATACTAAAATTTCCCGATTTAAAAAATAAGCTAAAAAAAGTACTGCTAACAATATATTTAACGTAAATCATAAAATGTATGCAGTCAATTAACTGTTTTTGTTTTAACTATAATATCCATAAAATGGTGTAAGAAATGCCATATTTTTATTTTTATTTCTATTTAGATGGAATATTCAGCTGTATTTTGAATTCAAAGATACTTCCAA